>NC_047086.1:219897999-220201653 GCF_902459505.1 Geotrypetes seraphini
GAGTTCCTAGGGAGGAGCATAGGGAGAGATGAGAGATATTGAGGAGCTAAAGAGTGAATACATTTGTAGGTCAATAAGAGAAGTTTGAACTATATGCAGGAGTGGATGGGGAGCCAGTGAAGTGAGTTGAGGAGAGGGGGTGATATGAACATAGCAACTCTGGTGGAATATAAGTTGTGCAGGAACATTCTGAACGAATTGAAGGGAAGAGAGATAGTTACGAGGGAGGCCAGTGAGAAGCAGGTTGCAGTAGTCTAGGCGTGAGGTGATGGGGGAGTGGATAAGGGTTCTGGTAGTGTACTCAGAGAGGAAAGTTATAGAGAAAGAAGGAACAGGTTTTGGTGGTCTGTTAGATTTGCGCAGGGAAGGAGAGAAAAGAGTCATCTTTGACACCAAGGATTTTAGCTGATGAGACAGGGAGGATGAGTGTGTTATCCACTGAGATAGGGGGTGGGGGGGAGAGAAGAGATGTAAGTTTGAGCGGAAGAATAAGTAGTTCAGTCTTAGCCAAGTTTAGTTTTAAGTGAATGTAGGACATCCAGGCAGCAATGTCAGACAAGCAAGCTGAGACTTGGGCTTGGATTCCTTTAGAGATTTCAGGTGTAGAGAGGTAGATCTGGAATTCATCAACAAAGAGGTGATATTGAAAACCATGAGAGGAGATCAGCCACCAAGGGAATGAGTATAGATGGAGAAAAGATCCCAGGAGAGAGCCCTGGGGGTACTACGATCAATAGTGGGAGAACAGTGGAGGAGGATCCACCACTGCATACACTAAAGGTGCGATGTGAAAGATAGGAAGAGAACCAGGAGAGAATAGGGCCCTGGAATCCAAGTGAGGACAGTGTCTAGGAGAAGACGGTGATTTATAGTGTCGAAAGTAGAGGATAGATCAAGAAGGATGAGAATAGAGTAGTGGCCTTTGGATCTGACTAGGAAGAGGTCAATGGAGACTTTGGCAAGGGCAGTTTCAGTAGAATTCAGGGGTGAAAGCCTGATTGGATTGGGTCAGTGATGGTCAGGGATGATAGAAAATCCAGGCAGTGTCAGTGAACAGCATGTTTTGAGTAGTTTGAATAAGAAGGGGAGGAGGGAGGTCAATAGTTGGCAGGGCAGGTAGGGTCCAGTGAAGGTTTTTTGAGTGGTGGTGGTGGAATTACAGCATGTTTGAAGGCATCAGGGACAGTTGCAGTGGAAAATTATACACTTCTCTCTCAGTATTTGCAGGGGTTAGGGGCAGAGCTGGCCCACGAATATTAAAAAACTGCAAATAATATTTGGGCTGGTTCTGACCCAAACCCTGCCTTTCCCCAGAATCCCGGACCTTACCTTAAGCCCTCTGAGACTCCCTGGAACTGTACCTGGTGGTCTAGAAGGCTTTCGGGGCAGGAGCAATCTTCCTACGCTCCTGCCCCGTGCAGATCACTCATAGGAAATGGCTGCCGAGAGACTATGGGAGCTCACGGCAGCCATTTCCAATGAGTGATCTGCACGGGGCAGGAGCGTAGGAAAATCGCTCCTACCCCGAAAGCCTGCTAGACTACTAGGTAAGGTTCCGGGGAATCTCAGAGTGCTTAAAAATAGCCCCAAAAATTAAAAACAATTAAAAAATCGCGAATAACTGAATCTGCAGATACTGAAATCGTGGATTCAGAGGGAGAAGTGTAGATTGAGGATATGACAGATAGAAGGGGTGACCGTAGGAGAGATAGCATTGAGTAGAGGGGTAGGAATCGAATCAGAGGAGCAGGTGAGTTTGGAAGAGGAGAGATGTGCAGTTTCCTCTTCAGTGAGTTTAGGAAAGGAAGAAAAAGATGCAAGGATTGAGGGAGGATTTACAGAGTGAGCAGAGGGAGGGAGAACTGGTGGTGTCTTGGTTGAGAAGTCCAGGTTAATTTTGTGGACCTTGTCATTGAAGTAATAGTCCGGGGGGAAAGTGATGTAGGGGTTCGAGGTGGGGGGCACTTTGAGCAGAGAGTTCAGCGTGGAAAAAAGATGGTAAGAGATGGAGCCGAGAGAGTTGGATGGGTGTAGTGCATAATTTTTTTGGGCAAGTCTAAGAGCAGACTGGAAGAAGATCAGGAGGAATTTGAAGTGAATAAAGGCAGCATGGGTGTGGTATTTGAGCCAAAGATGTTTGGCAGGAAGAAAAGGAGTGCAATTGAGGTGGAAGAAGGAGTTAAAATCTACAAGAGGGTGAGAGTAGTAACCCAACACCTCTGTGACCAGCTGAGCGAAGTGTATGGGAGAAAAGGTAACCTCCGTGACATAGGGAGGTAGCTGAGGCAGAATCATCAGGATTGATCCAGGTCTTAGTGCATGCAGTCGGAGTGATCAAGAGATAAAGAGGTTGTGGATGTAGGCAAGCTTGTTGGAGATAGAAAGGGCATTCCACAGGGGCACATGAAAGAGCAAGGAGGGCAGCAGAAATAAGTTGGTGACATTGCAGTGTGATCCACATGAGCAGGCTGAGAGTTGATTGGACCAGGATTGGGATTGATGTCTCCAGCAGAGAGGAGAAGGAGCAGGAAAGTACGGATGAGAATAGGGAAGGTATGGGAGGGGGGGTGTCTGCAACATTGTACACAAGATGCACATAGGAAGAGTGGGTTTGGCTGAATGAGTGTAAAAAAGTGTTGAAGCTTTAGGGCTGAGAAGAGAGTAGTAGACCAGAAGGAGGGAGAGGTGATGAATTCAAAAATTGAGTGTTGTGGTGGTGGGGTTTCATTGGTTTGGGGTGAAGGGAGATATTGGGAAGAGCCAATGTGAGGAGGAAGAGGTATACAGGAGCCATAAAAGTGGAATAGAGGAGAGGGAAGCACTGGGAGAAATATGCAAACAAGACCACCTCAGTAAAGCCTCCTTGGTAGTCATAAGATGTGTTCTAGATATGGGAGATTTTTCCTAGGGCTAGACTTATGAAGCAGTGCTGAGGCTGGAACGGGCTATGGGGTCTTCTGCGAAAGGTGCAGTTATATTAGGGGAAGGTAGCAAGGTTAAAGTACAGTATGTGTAAAAATAAATCCTCATCCCCACAAGAAAGAAATATCTGAGGCAGCAAAAAATTATTGAACACCTGGTCATGTGATTAGAAGCAATCAGGCCATGGGCTAAGAGAGAGGGGAGGGATGACAATCCAATTCTGATTTGGGCTGCTCAGAAGAAAAGATGGGAGTCTTGCTTTTCCTACAGAGACAAGCATAATGCATTGCATGTACAACAGAATAATCACTTGCAAGAAAGCCAGTATTTAGTACAGCAGATGAAAGTCACCACAAGAAAAGATATGATAGCAGAACCCGAAGGATAAGGGAAGGGAGGAAACCAACCAAATAAAATGTAACAGATGCTTTAAAAAAACCTTTGCAGAAATCTCTCATAAACTTTTATAGGAGATGGGCAATTCTAATGTAATTACAAAAGCACATACAGGAAGAAACATCATTGATGACAATTCTGACCAACTTATTCCAACTCATTCAAAATAAACAAACCCAAGAAAATGTAGTAAAGTAGGAGCTATAAGACTACAACTTAAAACCAAGTTAGAAACAGCAAAATCTATTAAACCTCTCAAACTGTGCACACAACTCCAAAATGTAGGCATTTTTTTTTTTTTACCTTGACAACGGATTGCTAAAGCTTCCAGAAGATGATAATAAGCCTACCCTGAATCTGTGCAGTGACAGCATGGCAGCCTTTTAAACATCCCTTTCTGTTGGCAGAGGGAATAAATGACACATAAATGGGGTCAATTTAAAAAATGAAAATTATACAGTGAAAACAGCATCTAAAGCAGGGGTGTCAAAGTCCCTCCTTGAGGGCCGCAATCCAGTCGGGTTTTCAGGATTTCCCCAATGAATATGCACGAGATCTATTAGCATACAATGAAAGCAGTGCATGCAAATAGATCTCATGCATATTCACTGGGGAAATCCTGAAAACCCGATTGGATTGCGGCCCTCGAGGAGGGACTCTGACACCCTTGATCTAAAGCCACTTTTTGTTTAATATAAAGGGCCATACTGTTGATCCTCATTGTATTCAGTAATCTTTTATTGTCCCTGAAGTAGGGTTCTGCTGAAACATGTCGGACTTCTGATAGTACTGGATTTTTGATGGGCATTCCATTATACACATTGACAGTATTTATAGACTTCTAACAACCCACTTCTTTGTTTTATATGTGGTGTAATTTCTTTGCTAATATATGTTCTTCTGGTACGTCCCTTCTAGATTCTATACACAAGATATCCAATCCATTCCCGCGATCCGGAGCCTTCAGAAATCCACATTTTTCTCACCATATGCTCCTACTACTGAGAGCGAGACAGAGCCCCCCTGCAGTTTCAATTTCTGCGAGTGATCCATGCAGAAGTCTTTCTAATCTGTTCTGCATCTTTCTCTTATTTTTTTGTGATTAAAAGTTCATTTTCGGTGGCTTGGGTGCTGTCTGACCCCTTGCAGTGGTCTGCTGGAGAAAAGGAAGCAATTCCACAGAGCCGGACTGTTGCTTCACGGAGAAACTTCTATGGACCTATGGGGCCAGCCTGCTCTGTGCCACCTATTTCAGGCTCAGGGTCCATCCCCATGGGAGCTAGCGTGCCTTATAACCTTGTCAGAGGTTTAAGTGCAGGCTGGGTGCATCCTGAATAGTAGCCCCTCGGAGTTTTGCAGCGCCGACTGCATGTCCCCTCTTTAGTTGTGTGAGAGGTTCCAAGGAAGCAGAGGTTTCATTCGGGGTCCATCTGACTGGCAGTCTGAAGATTTTGAAGTTTAGTCCTTTTGGAGCTTTTCTGAGGCAGAAAATCTTTCTCCTCCATTCAGCTGCTGTAAAAAGAGCTGACAGGCATGTCACTTCAGTGACATGCCATTATTTCCTATTGGACCATTGGGGGTGGAATGTAAAACAGCTGACCCACTTCCCTCCTTCCCCTCTCTTGCCCTTTCTCCCCATTGTTCCCACATCCCTTAAGTTAACTCAACTTGTACTCCACTAATCTTCTGTAAACCGCATAGAACTTAACGGTATTGCGATATATAAACTGTTATTATTATTATTATTTTTAAGGGTTTCTGAGGGTAGGCTTCAGGGTTCCCACCTCCCCAAATCGTTACTTTTTCTATTCAAAAATTGTTTATTTTTGCTGATTTTTGGCACAAATTCGCTGTGATGGCCATCTTAGATTTTTATTGATCTTTTTTTCTAGGCTTAATTTCTGCTTCAAACCTCCTCGCTTTTGTTTAAAATTGGTAGGAATGGACTCCTTAGCTCCTAATATGTTGAGTACATATTTGGATTGCATCAGATTGCAGGCACAAGGGTGCCTGTGTGCCGTGTGCCACAGCATACTAGGGGAGGGGGCAGGAGCTTTGGGTCTTGCCTCTTCGGGTTCTTGAGGGCTAGGGAGCCGGTGTGAATCCAGGACCTGGGAAGGAAATTCTGCCTGATGTCTGTTTTGGAGGATGGCGTCAAGCGTCTATACACCGAGTTATGGGACTCCTGAGCAGTGCCAACAACTCAGTGAGACCTGATTGCTGCCCCAGGGTATGCATTTTCTCCAGAGTTTGTTCAGTTCTTGTGGAGAGCGTATTCCATGGATCGAGCTCTTTTGACGTGGCAAGTGAGTGCATCTCCTCCTCCAAACAGGTCTGTCCATTGCTGGAAGTCCCTCTACAGGACTCCTCTATGGCAGCTACCACAGATCCAGATTGTCTTAGCTTGCACATGTATACTATGCCTATTCTATTTCCTGACACTGCTTCCATCCTCAGCAGGTCAATTCAGTGGGATATCTCAGAGAGTCCGGATCTGGGTGAGGACCTTTCCATCTGCAGACTCTTCAAATGTGTATCTATCCATCATCTCATCACATATGCCATGAAAAAACTCAGCTTGGAATCTCAGCCCTCTACTTCACAGTGTTTGGTCATGAGCCACTTTAATTTTCTGACCTCCTTTTTTTCTGCAATGGGATGCCCGGAAGAGTTGCTTTCGGTTGACTAAAGCTGTGTCTAAGCTTTATCCTGTGGCTCCTGAATTTCAGCAGTTTTTTGAGCCGCCAAAGGTGGATTCTGAGGTGGTGCAGGTTTCCAGGTGCACAGCCCTTCCTAGCGATGGAGGTGTTATGTTTAAAGACTCCTAAGATCGCAGAGTAGACATTATTTTGACTGCTTATCCAGATGTTATCAGATTTCTCAGCGGGGCGCTTCGCTTTTATCATCCTTTGTGCCTGCCTTTTCCTATATGGAATCTTAGTATTATTCTGCAGGGTCTTGTGGAAGCCCTTACTGAGCTGCCACCTTTCTATGGATAACAGATTTGGGATGTGTTCTCCGTACGTTCCTTCCTTTCTGACGAAGGTGGTTTCTGGTTTTCATGTCAACTAAGAAGTTCGTTTACCTGTTTTTCACTCCATGGAGTCGGCATGAAAGGATCAGATCTTGCGCAGATTGGACATGCAGAGAGTCCTCCTCCACTATTTGGAGAAAACTAATGATATTCACCTTTTAGATCATCTCTTTGTCCTGATGGCCTAGCCTTGTCGAGGTAAGTCAACATCTAAGGCTTATATCGCCTATTGGTTCCTTATGGCCATTTTGTCGACTTAACATTGCCCATGGCAAACATCCACCAGTTTCTCTCAAGGCCCATTTGACTAGAAATGTAGCTGCATCGTGGGTGGAAGCCTGAGCAGTCAGATGAAATTTAGTCTTCTCTTCATACCTTTATCAGATTTTACAGAGTAGATGTGGCAGCCGCTTTTGGGTCCTCGATATTGAGGGCAGGCTCTTCTACCCCTCCCTAGACGATGTCATTGTTTGGTATGTCACCTTGCGTATAGAATCTAGAAGGGAAGTAGCAGAATGGAAGATGAGGTTCTTACCTTCAATAATCTTCTTTCTGGTAGTCCCTGGGTGATTCTATACGATTCACCCTCTTAATATAGGCGCCTGCCTTTTTCATCCTCGTTTTTTTTCTCTTTACAAGCCGATATATCTTACAGCCATATGGGGGGCTTCACTCTTTTATGTGAATACAGTAGTTACAGATGGCAGGTTTCCACACAGCAGGTTAGTTCTACATTGTTCTTAATTGTGCTGCTTGTTTGCTGTTTATTAATTATGTTATTATTTCTTACAGAACAGACCAGATCTTACTTATGTTTCTGTGCCTCCTACTTTGTTGTTGCCTTGTTCCAGTGTGGTTGCTTAGCTTTCTGACGTAACTGCAGGGGTCTCTCTCTCAGTACTAGTATGAGAGAGGAGCACATGGTGAGAAAAGTGGATTTCTGCAGGTCCCGGGTCACGGGAATTGATTAGACACCTTGTGTATAGAATCCTCCAGGGACTACTAGAAAGAAGATTATCGAATGTAAGTACGTAATCTTCCATTATCATCTATTCATTTTATTGTTTTGACTGATTATATTCCCAGATTATCTGTTACTATTTTTTATTTACCATTTGAGTATATACCTTGATATTTTTATGTCTACTCACATTTTATGAAAGGAGAAGAATATGAGTCTTCAGACATGTTAGTGTACATCAGTGGTCTCAAACTCAAACCCTTTGCAGGGCCACGTTTTGGATTTGTAGGTACTTGAAAGACCACGGAAAAAATAGTTAATGTCTTATTAAACAAATGACAATTTTACATGAGGTAAAACTCTTTGTAGTTTATAAATCTTTCCTTTAACTGTTAACTCAAGCTACTTCACAATCGTGTACAGACGCAGGAAAGCGCTTATGTGAGGTTACAGCCCATTGGATGCGACCGCTGGACACTTGTGGAGTGGACAATCGCATACAGACTGAGGGCCTCAAAATAGTACCTGGTTGGCTGCAAGTTTGAGACCACTGGTGTACATGGACTCCTAGTTTAAAATGGGGTTTCAAAAGCATGATGGTGAAAAGCTTAAGGGCTGGTGTGTATGTATTTTAAAAGAGGAGGATTGAGTCCTGGAGTGCTTTATTGTGTACTAACTTTTGTTTATCTTGAAATTCAGAGAAACCGGTGAAAGAGTCAGAACCACCAGAAGAGGAAAAATTAGAAGAGGCACAAATAGAAAAGTTGCTTTATCCTAGTACTGCACAGACAGGTGAGATGCATGTTCTAATGTAGATAGAGAAGTCATTTAGGACCTCTCATACTTGGTGTCAAAGACTGTATATCAGTGATCCTAAGAAGCAGACAACTCATCTCTTTATTTCTTTTCTTTCCTCCTCAGTACATGATAGTGACAACACATCAAGGGCCAAACAGTGGGATGTCCTACATGATGCTGAGAGGTACTTGGGCTCTGACCAAACTGCTCCTGCAGAGGTGATACCTGACTGTTCCTCCCCAAGAAAAAAGCCTGAGATCATTTCAGAACCGGGTAATCCTCCTCTTTCCCCACAGGCACTGGATACACAGCTTCCAGCAGTGGAGTCCTATTCTGAATCTGCCTCACTAGGGCAGGAGGAAGCTGAGAAGGAACAGCTAGTGGAGTCACAGGAGATGAACATTGAAGAGCAAGAACTGCCAAAGAGTCTGAAGAGTCCAAGCTATACAGTGTCTATGGACAGTCCGTCTTCCTCCCAGGACTTCGCTGGTGCTGTTTGTAGCCTAGGTCTGGTATCTGAAGCTTCACCAGTGACTCCTGTTGAGCATACTGAGGCTGATGTTCCAGCTGGAAGGGACAGTCAGCAGATTTCCGTTTTGCGTGCTGATAGCACAGACAGAAATTTGCTCTCTAGCAGTGGGGAGTGTGAGGCCCCATTAAGTTTCTTCTCTGAGCATAAGTTCTCAGAAGTGGAGGAAAGTATCAGTATAACCCCTATGGAGGTTTTTGCAGACTATAAGCTAAGCAGGACAGAAAGGCAGTCTTTGTATGACAACTCAGAAATCCCTCTCAGAACTCGGGACCTCTTCATAAAATCAGACATTGTGAATGAGATCTCAAATCTCAGCCAGGGAGATACCTCAGGCAGCTTTCACGGCTCTGACCCTATGGGATCTCCAGACCATGATGGGGGGTCACTCTCCATGGACCTCTGCATGACATCAAAGGATGACAGCTCGGTGAGGATGTGTGGGGATTCCCTGGTGGAAACAGATGACTCTCTGCTTTTTGACCCCTCTGGAACTAAGATGGAAGGAGAAAAGTCTCGGCGCAGGAGCTCCCCTGGCCGATCACGGGTAAAACAGGTATTCTTGTTTCCATTGCCGGAGTTTGAATAGGAATTACTAGGAAGGGTGAATCTGTACTGTCTTGTATGTCTGAAAGAACAATCATTTTCTTTCTGCCAGTTTTCTATTAACTCATATAGTAGGACATATGGATAATTCTTCTTAATGAATGCAGTTGACCAGTACAGCACGAAATGTTCTTACAGGCACTTGTCTAAGGTTTGTATTTCCTCATATTCTTCCTTAATCTAAAGCACTTATTAAGGCTTGAACTAAATAAGAATATATATGGTTAACATCATATTAGAATGCATTCTTTTTTGGTATACCATAACAAATTCTTATTTCAAATATAGATAGCTCAAAGTATGAAAAATGGCTGATCCTTCTCCCAAATGCCATGCTCTAGCTTTAAACTCATAAAGGCCTAAGCAGTTGGCATTCAGTACTGAGAAGTTTGTGTTTCAGAAATAACCCATCCCCTTTTATGAAATGGTCAGGAAAATGGGTGAAGGACTGTAGGTGGCTGACAGTAGACAATACTCCCTATTGCTGCTTTTTTTTTCCTTTCCTTTTTTGTGCCTTTCCTGCTGCATATACACAACTGGTGCCTCATCCTCACTTCAGGATGTCTGTCCTGCAGCTATAGTGATAATTTGATAGAAAAGAAAACATGATTACAACACATTTGCTGTGAACCATGGTCCTCATCATATGCATATTCTGTAACTCAGGCCCATTCTAAATAAGCTAGGGAGAGACTGATTATCTTAGGTTGAGGGCTGATCTGGTGAGGTTACAAGGCTGAGAAGTAATGGCTGCTGGAGATGAAGGGTGTGGAAAAGAGAGTAAGGAGGAGATGAAGGAGTGGGAGCTGATAGCTAAACGAAATCAAAGATTAAAAGGCAGTTGGATGAGAGACATGGAGTGGTAGAAAATGTTGGAATAAGAAAGGTGAGAAAAATAGTAATAGGGCAGAAGAGAGATATGAAGGGAAATGACAGGAGAGAGCTATGTCTAATGGGAAAGGAAAAGTCAAAATAAAAAGCATAAGAAAGGAGGGAATAGTTAGGATAGAAACAGTTATTGGATAAATTTGGTGAAAACTTTTTTTTAATTTTCAAAATTTTATTGTTAAATTGCCAACAATACAAAGCTAATAAAAAAGTACAATACATAAGCTCAATACAACCATCAACCCTAAGAAACCCATAACGACCCACCCTATCTCCTCCAATCCCCCCCCCCATGGTCTTACAGCCAGAAGAAATCAAAATACAATTCCAACACAACCATCAAGACAGTGTTTCACCTTGGGTACGCTCTCCAGGCTATATAGGCATCCCATATTTTACAATATATGTGCATAGTGTTATGTCGTATGGCAGTCAATTTGGACATAAGCTGTAGGTATTCCAGATTTAGCATAGACAGCTGACATTACCGGACAGCCCGGTTGCTGCCATCTAGCCGCCAGGACCATTCGTGCTGCTGTGAAAATATAGGCCACCAGATGTTGTTTGTAGCTTGCGTAGCCAGGCAGAGAAACATTCAGAAAGCAGCAGACTGGAAGAAGAGGGCAGTGCTTTCACAAAACACGCACCACCAACTGTCCTACCTGGTGCCAATACAGTTGAATAACTGAGCAGGTCTACCACATATGAAAGAAATCTCCCCTGACTGCACACCCTCTCCAACATTGATCAGAAGCAGTGGGGCAAACTGATGGATCTTAAGAGGTGAAAGATATCATAGACAGTACATTTTGTACCCATTTTCTATAACAGTATAGGACACTGAGAGTTGAAAGAGCCTTTTATAGCCATTTTCTATAACAGTATAGGACACTGAGAGTTGAAAGAGCCTTTATAGTGGCGCTTCCAAGATACCAAGCCACCCTGCAACCCTAAGACCCCCTCCCAAGCCTCCCGATAAGGATCTACTGGGGCTTCCCGCAATAAAAGAGCTTTGTAAATCCTAGAGATACCCCCTCGACCCACCCCCAGATGAAGAGCTTACGTTCCAATACTGTTTTCCCCAAACCCAACTCCCAAAAAGTGTGTTTGTACAAAAAGGTACGCAGTTGAGCATAAACCACAGTATCCCTGGTCCTCCCATACTTGACCCAGTGTCCTAAGTCCTGCCCTGACCCAACGACCCCTAACTGGTTCTTCCCAGCCCGCCAAAAAGCCCTGGGTGATGCAAATTGGGGCGGCAGCAAAAAGGGCGAACAGAATGCTAGGAATGATTAAGAAGGGAATCACGAACAGATCGGAGAAGGTTATCATGCCGCTGTACTGGGCCATGATAAGCCCTCACCTGGAATACTGCATCCAGCACTGGTCGCCGTACATGAAGAAGGACATGGCACTACTCGAAAAGATCCAGAGAAGAACAATTAAAATGGTTAAGGGGTTGGAGGAGTTGCCGTACATTGAGAGATTAGAGAAGCTGGGCCTATTCTCCCTTGAAAAGAGGAGATTGAGAGGGGACATGATCGAAACATTCAAGATAATGAATGGATTAGATTCAGTAGATAAAGACAGGTTGTTCACCCTCTCCAAGGTAGAGAGGACGCGAGGGCACGCTCTAAAGTTAAAAGGGGATAGATTCCGTACAAACGTAAGGAAGTTCTTCTTCACGCAGAGAGTGGTGGAGAGCTGGAATGCACTTTCGGAGTCTGTTATAGGGGAAAACACCCTCCAGGGATTCAAGACAAGGCTGGACAAGTTCTTGCTGAACCAGAACGAACGCAGGTAGGGCTGGTCTCGGTTAGGGCACAGGTCTTTGACCTGGGGGCCGCCGCGTGAGCGGACTGCTGGGCGCGATGGACCGCTGGTCTGACCCAGCAGCAGCAATTCTTATGTTCTTATGGAGAAAGAAAACCCTCTCGGGAAACATACTTTTCTGCAGATTATACCAGGTATGCAACATAACAGCCCAAAAGAGGTTAGCATGCAAAATTCAATCCCGGAGCGCTGCCATGGGCGCCCAGGGCAATTTCCAGCGAATAAAGGACTACCATGGGCGGCCAAGGGCAATCCTCAAAAGAGATCCAAATAACAATTTCCTGCAACAGAGCAGCTCTATAATAAAGTACAAAGTTGGGTATCCCCATGTCCCCTTGAGATCTATCTTGATGTAAAATAGAACGCCACACCCTAGGGAGCCACCATCTCCAAATGTGTGCGAAAACCTGTCGGTGGAGCCTCTGAAAAAATGTGGAAGAAAGCTCAATAGAAAGAGCCATAAAGAGATATAGCAGTTTAGGTAGGAGAATCATTCTGACTGCATTATTTCGACCCAACCAACTAGTATTCAAACCCTCCCACCTTTTTAATTCCACAAAAATCTCATGAAGTAGCCCAGGATAATTAGCCCGAAAGAGCTCCCCAGGATCTGAGGTCAAATTGACCCCTAAATACCGAATAGCTGAAGATGCCTACTGATATGGGAATTGCAGGCATAAGGCCGACATCTGATCCGGAAGCAAATTAATATTCAGAACCTCTGACTTATGAGGATTGATCTTAAATCCAGAGAGGACACCATATTCTCCCAGTACCCAAGATAACGCCACCAGAAACGTCCCAGGTTTCCGCAGGGTCAAAAGGACATCTGCGAATAACAAGATCTTATGTTGTTGCTCCCTCACCAGGAGATCCCTACTATATTAGAGCAGTGTCTAATCCTACACGCCAGGGGCTCAATTGCAATAGCAAACAGGAGCGGAGAAAGAGCACAGCCCTACCGAGTGCCCTGGCAGAATTCAAAAGGCTGCGTAAGATGCCCATTAATCCATAAAGAAGCCAGTGGGGCAAGATAAAGTGCTGAAACCCACTCAAAAAAATCTGCCCTGAATCCTCATTTTGTGTAGTTTACGGAATAGGAACGCCCAGCTCACTCTATCAAACGCTTTGTCAGCATCCAGAGACAAAATAAGAGAGGGTGAGCCAGACGTCCTAGCCGACCAAACAGGATGGAGTGCAGATTTAATATTATCAAAGGTTTGTCTGTGACGCACAAACCCTGCTTGATATTTTTTTTTTTTTTTTTTTTAATCAATTTAGCTACAACCTTCTGCAGCTGGGTAGCCAAGATTTTAGTAAAGATCTTATAGTTACTATCTAAAAGTGAAATAGGTCTATAAGATGGACACTCTGTAGGAAGCTTCCCCAGCTTAAGAAGTAAAACTATAGCTGCCAACCGCCATGAATAAGGCAGCGGTTGTCCATCAAGGGAATTAAATACCCTGGTGAGAATGGATGGCAAGATATGCGAGAAAGACTTATAAAAGCTGCTGATAAAGCCATCCAAGCCGGGTGACCTACCATTAGGCAATGACTTGATGGCCTGCACCGTCTCATCCACTTCTATAGGGCTGGAAAACAAAGAAGTTTCCGCTGCTGTTAAACTAGGCAATGGGAGAGACTCTAGATAAGTATCCATTTCAGCCTTGGTATCCATATCCTGGGCACTATATAAGAGTTGATAGTAATCGTCAAAGAGCTTGCTAATTTCCTGAATAGAAGTGTGAGGCCGTCCCGCATTATCATTAATCTGAGAAATATGATTACACACAATTTGTTTTTTCAATTTAGTAGCCAGAAGCCTGCTAGCTTTATTATTAAATTCAAAGTGAGCTTGGTGAACCCATTGTAAAGACTCACTTATACTAGCCAACTCCAGATCTTGCAAGGCCCGGGTCAATTCCAGTACTCTTTCCTTGGTAGAAGCCAGCCGCCCATCTGTCTCCTCCCTCCCCCCCCCCCCACTCTGCACCTCATGTAACTCCTGCCTCAATTTCTCCTCTTGTTTCCAGGACTTATAAAGATTTGCCTGTAGAGCTGTGATCCAGCCCTGTATAACAGCCTTACATCCTTCCCACAGAATCCTAGGAGAAATATCCCCTTGATCATTAAACTCCAGATATTCTACTAAAGCCTGAGTCAGCTGTTCCACCTGGCCTGGGTCAGCCAGAAGAGAATCTGAATACTGCCAAGAAGGCCGGGGGACTAAAATCACCCCCCCCCTAAGAGAGAGGGTAACTGGATCATGATCAGCTATAGTGCTAGTCTGAATATCACAAGCAACTACCCACTCCAACACCTGGCCATCCCCTAACCACATATCTATTCGAGAACCAGAATTATGTACTGAGAAATGAAAAGTATGGGCCCGAGACTCAACATGATGCCCTCTCCAGATGTCACTCAGTCCCCAATGCGCCATAAATTATTTCAGGTGTTCCCAATCCGCTCCTGCATAATTGACCCAGGCTGCGGTATTATCCTGAGCAGGGTCAAGCGTTAAATTAAAATTCCCCCCCACCCCACCATCATTATCATGCCCTCTGCTTACTGCAACAATAGCTTATCTAGTTGCTGAAAGAACTCTCCCTGATTCTCATTGGGGGCGTAAACATTAACTATTGTAAAATGGGAAGAACCCATTACTAAATGGAGCAGCAGATATTGCCCCTGTGGGTCTCGCCTAATCCGTTTAATCTTAAATTGTAAGGGCTTAGCTAACCATATGCCTACACCCCTAGTCTTTTTCCCCCCTTGAACATTAGAAGCAAAATAAGTATGAGGGTACCAGGGATGATGAACCAAATGCTCATGTCTTGCAAGCAGGTGAGTCTCTTGGGTCAGCAAAATTGAAGCCTGATGCCGCCGAGCTTCCTCTATTCAGGCCTCGTGCATTGCAGGACACCAAAATACAAGTCGTCATTCTAGAGCAGAGAGTTGCGCGGGGACAGAAATCCCACCCATCCCCGCCATTATTCTCTCTGTCCCCGCCAGGATCCACTCCATCCCCACCCGTCTCCGTCAGGATCCTCTCCGTCCCCACCCATCCCCGCAAGGAATTATCTCCATCCCCGCCCGTCCCCATAAAAAGCAGCAATTACTTCTGACAGGATCATCAATTCCACAGTTTCTTTTGTGTTTGCGCTGCTGTTTTCCTTGTGGATTCTCTTTGGTGGAACCCTTTTTTGTTTTCTGTTCAGGTAATTAACTTATAAACCCCCTCTTTTACTAAGGCTAACGTGTCCATTATATTATATGGACGAATCCTGCTTCCAAAGTCTTCCATCCCCGTGGGAGTCCTGTTGGCTAGAGGGGGGTCCCCGTGGGAGTCCTGTGTGCCAGAAGGGGGTCCCCGTGGGAGTCCTGTGGGTTAGATGGGATTTCCGCGGGACCCATGGGATTCCCGTGATCCCCTTTCCTGTGCAGACCTCTATTCTAGAGACCAACCCTCACAATGCCCCATCCCACAAGCTGAACGAGACAAAAAAAAAAAAAGAGGAAACACAAACCCCACACACCTACCCAACAGGACCAAAAATAAACAAGCCAAAGAAGACACCAGCCATCTCCGCTATAAGACCTTGCCCCCCCTACCCACCCATCATCCCCAACAATCCCCCTCCCCCCCCAAGCACCAGCAACCCTATAATCCTACAAGCAGAAGAATCCATCAGGAAAAACAAAACCCCAAAAAGAAAAACAGGAGGAAGGAGCCAATCAACATGCCCCATATATCAAACATATCCCTAACCCAAAATATTCTGACAGAAGTTACTATAACAGCAAGTGTTCAAGTGAAAATCAAATGAAATAGGCCTTAAAAATAAAACCAAGGCCTAAGTCTAGGTCCTAAAAAGGGGGGGGGGGGGTGTGGAAGTACACAGTAGCGACCCTCATTATCCAAAGGGAAAGGCCACTAGCCACAAAAAAGAAATATCAAATCCAAGAGGCAAAACAGTAAACCTTTCACTTTATACCCTTGGACGGTGTAGACATAGGGGATTGCCGCTGTAGCCACCTCTTGCGCAAGACAGAGCACTGCCACCGAGGCAAGGGCAACTTAGAAGGCTCCCGGGGAGGCCTTAGAGCAGAATCAGATTGAAGCTCGGGGAACTTGTTGATGGCCTCCTCCTTCGTGCGGATCTGATACAACTGCCCATCTTTATAGTATGCCAAAGCAAAAGGATGCTGCCATTTATATCTGATGCCCCTATCTTTCAAAAGCAAGGTAAAACGGCGCATCTCCTTCTTTCTGCGCTTTAGCGATATCCTGGAAGATTTCCACCTCATATGAATCACATGGGATCAAGCCATGTGCATGATCCCGCTCTTTCAGTTTAAAGTCACATGACTATGTCCGGGCTACATTATCCCACGGGCAACCCAAGGCATGATGCGCCCGTTCCAATTGAACAACAGGCAGCGGCTCCACAGATTCCTGTTCCTGAAAGATAGACTGCACCATTTTAGTCACAACCTCTTCTACTTTCAAATATTCTGGGGACTCAGGTAGGCCTCTAAAATGCAAATTGCAACATTGTCCTCTATTCTCTAAGTCCTCAATTTTGTCCGGCAATTGAAGCAAAGTTTGCTGACAGTCCTACAGCCCGCGGTCACAACCTTCAATAAATTCAGCCTGTTCGTCAAGGCGCGTCTCAGTCTCCGCCACTCTCCGCCCCAGCATAGCAATCTCCCCCCACAGGTCGGCTGCAAGCGAGTTAAGGTCCCTCCCGGACTGCCTTGATATCCACTTTAATTTCAGCCATCCAGGTGCAGACTTCTTCAAACTACCCTGAGTCCCCCGCCGGCGCTGACGCAGCAGAATCCACCTCCCCGGCACTTACCGAGGGTTTAGCGTGCTCTGTCATCATCTTCTCCCCAGATGGGCCAACCACGTGGCTCGGGGGGTGCTGTTTAGTGTAGCCAAACTCCGTCAGCGTGGCTCCTCGCTGTTTCAGCGCCATCATGCTGTAGAACACCTCCCTCAACAGGGATTAGAAGTAAACCCCCGCAGCAACTGCCAGAGGAGGAAAAATATAAAGATTATGCTGCGGGGCACTCGGATCTAACAGCTGAAGCGTCCATCTTGGCTGCTGACATCACTTCCTCCTTGGTGAAAACTTTTTTTAATTTTAAAATTGGGTGTACAGTATTTTTATATTTATTAAATAACATAACTTCTTACAGTTTTAAGCAGTTTACCATATATTAACATTTGGTAATAAGGATTTAAAGAATAATGACAGAGGAAGAATCAGGGTGAAATAGTGAAAAGGGGATTTCTTCATTATATGTAGCTAATATGCTTGACATCGAACATCATATATTAATAAATAAACTTAGTGCCCTCAGGTTGGGCTCCAAAGGAATGGGATGGGTCAAGAACTGGATGAGTAGAAGACGACAAAGGGTGGTGGTTAATGGGGATCGCTCTGAGGAAAGGGATGCTGCCAGTGGTGTGCCTCAAGGTTCTCTTCTAGGGCCTATTCTTTTTAACATTTTTATAAGCGATATTACCAAAGGGCTGTCAGGTAAGATTTGCCTCTCTGCAGATGATACCAAAATCTCCAATAGAGTAGACACCCCAGATGGGGTGAATAACATGAAGAAAGACCTGGCGAAGCTTGAAGAATGGTCTGAAATTTGGCAGCTAAAATGTAATGCTAAGGAATGCAAGGTCATGCATTTGGGCTGCAAAAACCTGAAGGAACGGTACAGTTTAGGGGAGTGAAGAACTTATGTGCATGACAGAAGAGTGGGATTTGGATGTGATTGTATATAATCTTAAAGTAGCCAAACAGGTTGAAAAGGTGATGGTGAAAGCTAGAAGGATGCTAGGGTGCATAGGAAGAGGTATGGCCAGTAGGAAGGAGATATTGATACCCCTGTATAAGACTGGTGAGACCTCAAATAAAATATTGTGTACAATTCTGGAGACTGCACCTTTACAAGGTATAAAAAGGATGCAGTTGATCCAGAGGAAGGCTACTAAAATGGTATGTGGTCTTCATCATAAAACGTATAGGAACAGACTTAAAGATCTCAATATGTATACTTTGGAGGAAAGGTGGGAAAGGGGAGATATGGTCGATATGTTTAAATACCTACGTTGGATAAATGCATATGAGTCGAGTCTTTCATTTGAAAAGAAGCTCTGGAATGAGAGGGCATAGGATGAAGTTAAGAGGTGATAGGCTCCGGAGTAATCTAAGGAAATACTTCTTTACAGAAAGGGTGGTAGATGTGTGGAACACTCTTCTGGAGGAAGTAGTGGAGACAGAGACTGTGTCTGGATTCAAGAAGGCGTGGGATAGGCATGTGGGATCTATTAGAGAGAGGAAGAGATAAAGGTTACTGTGGATGGACAGACTGGATGGGCCATTTGGCCTTTATCTTCCATCATAGTTGGAATTTTTATTACCAAACAATATAATTGACCAGTGTATATCATAGCCAGTATTTCCCACTTACTACATATAACTTCACTTTGTTGTATTCATTTTATTTTATGTATTTTATTCTGTCCTCCCACTTCTTCCACCTTTTTGCTCCATAGTTATCTAACTGACCATCACTTCTCTGTTCCATGTGATACTCCTCCAGAGCAGAGTACTGTTGGCTACCCCACACTCCACTATTGATCCACCTTGTGCACAATAATTTTAAAATTCTGTATACTTTAAAATTTTTCTTTATTCTTTTTGGCAGAATGTTATAAGGCTTCGGTGCTCCTCAGGCCTAACCCTCCCCAGCAATATTTCTTTCCAAGTATTACCCATCCCAGCTTTCTCTAACCCCAAATCAGCTTGAATCCTTTCCCCTCTGTTAGTAGCTTTAGCATCCAGCTTTTTTTCTCCAAGGACAAGTAGGAGGTGGTGGCCTTCATGTGGGTATGTTCTCCAGCTACTTGTGATAGGAGGCAAGAGGCTGATAAGCACAGATCAAGAGAGGAAGACTTTGGAGGGATAATGTCTGAAGATCTCAAGGTGGCGAAACAGTGTGACAAGGTGATGGCCATAGCTAGAAGGATGCTAGGCTGCATAAAGAGGCATAACCAGCAGAAGAAAGGAAATAGTGATGCCCTTGTATAGGTCATTGGTAAGGAAGGGAAAGGGATTGGGACTTGTATACTGCCTTTTTGTAGTTTTACAACCAACTCAAAGCAGTTTACATACAGGTACTTTAAGCACTTTCCATATCTGCCCTGATGGGCTTACAATCTATCTAATGTTCCTGGGGCAGTGGAGGATTAAGTGACTTGCCTAGGGTTACAAGGAGCAGTGCAGGGTTTGAATCCACAATCTCAGGGTGCTGAGACAGTAGCTCTAACCACTACATCACACTCTCCTCCTAAGGACCCACTTGGAGTACTGCATTGAGTTTTGGAGGGCTGTGTCTCCTTATGCACATAAAACCTGAAGTGGTTCAAAAGAAGCTGAAAAGATTTGGGGGTTGGTGCCAAAAGATGTATGAGAAGAGATTTGATAACCTAAACGTGTTTACTCTAGAACAGTGTTGCAAACTTTGTTGAGCCGCAGCACACTAAAAGTGGCTGCGGCTCGAGGCATCCAGAAGTGTGTGGATGTCACGTGCATGCAAAGGCCCTCCAGACGGTCCCTGAGGCGTTGGGTGGGTGGGGGGATGCCGGCAGGAAAGATGCATGGAGAGGAGGAGAGGCACTGACTGATTGCCTACAAGATATGCCTCTTGCTGCGTGAGGCACGTCCTGTAGGCAGTCAGCTGGCGCCTCTCCTCCCCAGCATCTTACAGCATAACTGAAATCTCAGGAGGCACACAGTTTGTAATATACTGCCCTAGAGGAAAAGAGGAACAGGGGAGATGTGATATGGATGTTTAAATACTTGAAACATATTAATATACCAACATATCTTTTTTTTTCAGAAATAGGGTAATGATAGAACTGAAGGATATAAATTGAGATAGCAGAGCAGCAGGCTAGGAGTAACATCAGGAAATACTTTTTATAAAGGGTGGTGGATGCCTGGCAGGGTGGATTTGATTTAAATCCAGTTGATTTAAATCACTAGTCAGAAAGAATGTATTTAAATCATGTTTTTTCCATTGCTTTCACTGCCACTTAGTACTGCCCAAAAAAGGAATAGTTGCTTGTTTCAGCTCTTTATTTCTTCATAACAACTGTATCAAAATGATGGTAACTTGCACTAATAATAACAAATATATTTTTGCTGAAATATGACAGTTCCTGAAGACAGTTTTTAAGAAATATGATAAGATCAAAACATTTACCAGCCTGAAGATCATGCCTATTCAGACATGTTCCTTTTGTCATCTTCATCAAAGAATGTCTCATGATGATTCATTCAGGCCATCAGGCTCTGTATTTATTTGTCGCAATGTTTGCGTGCTGCAGGCATGCCTGCCTTACCCATAGGTAGAGGAACTTCATTAACTGGGTGTCTTTTATGGCCTGCTGCCATGATAGGTTTTCTCCTCCAAGGAGAGGATAGACTTGTGGAGTATTCAGCTCAAAAGGTTTCACTTTTTCATTTTTACTGCTTACCCCTTCCTCCTTACACTTAGCTCCTTTATCCAGAAATATAAACTTAGCACGTAAGAGGTAAACAGTTGCTTCTGTGTATATAAATTTGCAAAGGAACAGTGGGGCTGAGGTCATTTTCTTAACTCTTTTTTGCTGCAAAGAAGTATATTATCTCTGCAGACACAAATTCACAGTTTTGAGAAATACAAAACCAAGCACCTCTAGGAATATTTTCTGGATAAAAAAAAATTGCCCATGATATGAATGGATTTATGGAATTTATTTACAAAAAATGTAAACATTGCATGAATATACAGCCTCAAGCTAAGTAATCAAAAACTAATCCTTATTTCATATTGATTAACTTTTGGACTATAATGTACTCTAAATAGAAAACTATACTATATAGTTGGGGGGGGTTGTGGTTTTATTTTTTTTTTTAAAGCATTTTATTTTATTTTTTTAAATTTGATTTTCTTTTTAAATCATCGATTTTTATCTGCCCTAATGCCTGGAATACCTTCTAGGGGAGGTGGTAAGAACAAAAACAGCAAATGAATTCATAAATGCACATATAGGGGATCCATATATAAAAAGAGCATGGAATCATTGCAAAACTAAATGTCCTTCCAGCTTTAAACAGAGTATAGAGGGGTGTAGATCAGTGGTCCCTAACCATTTTGACACCAAGGACCCCTTTTATAGAAGCAAATTTTTCCTGGGACCAATGGGGGGGGAGGATTCAGGGTGGGTTGGTAGGGCAGTTTTATACACAATATACGTTTCATTTCTATTATTATTAAGTTATAAATAGAAATTATACAACTTATCATAATGCAGAATCAGTGGGAGCCCTGAGCTTGTTTTCCTGCAACCAAACTATCCCATCGGGGGACGATGGAAGACAGTGACACGCGTGCAGAAGAACCCCGATGACCCCGCCAACCCATCACCCTGCACAGCACCTTTCAATCTCTCCCTCCCATCCCCCAAGTGCAGCAGAACTCCGATGACCCTGTCAACCCATCTCCCTGCACAGCACCTTTCCATCTCTCCCTCCCATCCCCCACGTGCATCAGAACCCCGATGACCCTGCTTACCCATCTCCCTCGCTGCTGCTTTTCAGAACGGAGGTCGGCGGTCAGCGGGGTTCTGCTGAAGGATCTCTTGTGTCCCAGCTGTTAGATGGCGGGCCGTGGACCAGGGGTTGGGGATCCCTGATGTAGATTACATGAAGCAATGGGTAGAATTCTGGCTACAATTAGTGCAAATGCCATTTGTCTAAAGGCTAATCCACATTCAATAAAATTGTAAACTTTTGTGAGTAGAATAGTCGGCCCATATCTTTTAAGAATGAGGACCAAGAGGAAAAAACATTTGATTATTCCCAGACTTGAATGGGATAGGAGGTGTGGACAGTTGAAGACTTGGATAAAGTGGATGATTTGTGTGTGTAGTGCTTTAACAGCCGTCTCAGTTAAGTGAAAATATGGCATTATACAAATATGCCATTATACTTTTATGGTTTCTGGGGGCACATTTAGAACAATTCTGGAAAAGTTTCAAAATGTTAGAAGTTTTTAGATATTAGATAACCATGTAGCTTTGATAATTAAGCATAGTATTGGGTGGATACAATGGCACAATGTTTTCTATATTGACCTCAAGTAACATTATATTGATTAAGCTATGTTGCAGCAAATTGTTGGGCAGATTGTATGGACCATGTGGATCTTCATCTGCCATAATTTACGTTAATTTTTAGTGTTGTCCTGTGCGTGCATATCTTCCTGCCTACTTCTGTTATATAGTTGCAATTTTTTGTACAATCCCCCTCTATTCCTCGACAAGTGGGTTATGCATCTCATGTCGCGAGACTGCTTGTAGGAAACCTCTTTTACATAATTTTTTCAGACCCTCCCTTCTTATCTCAGCACTTCCCCCTAAGTTACAGTTGCTTTCCTACAAGTGAGACACTAGGAGCTAGTCTTTTCTGCTTGTGTGTAATTTTTCTTCTAATCTTGTGTTTTCGTGCTGCAGAGGTTCCCAACGGGGACAGCTCTGACTGCGGGAGATCCCAGACTTTCCAGATAAAGTCTGTTTCTAGGGGGTTGGCTACCTTGCAGTACACTTCCTTGGCAGCCTGCACCTTCAGATCAGGGCTCAGGGACTATTCCCTTGGGAACTAGCTTACCCCAGGTTTGTTCGCTGGTAGGTTTGAGCTCAGGCTGTGTGACTCTGTGAAGGTATGCCTGGGATCAGAGCCGACTGGATTCATCTTCCGGGTCGCATGCATGGTGTGTTCCGTGGATGGCAGAGGTCCCTGGCCGGTGGAATCAGGCCAGAGGGGCAGTCAAGAAGACCAGTCCTGTTTACAAGGCTTGTTGAGGCAGAGGATCTCCCTGTAAGCTGATTCAGTTTCTTTCTGCAGCTTCCTAGCACACAGCATGGTACAGTGAGTATAGGGCTGACAGCCTGTCACAGTGAATTTGGGGGGTGCTCCTGCAGCAGGCCATCTTGGATTTTCCTGTTTTGAATCTAGTTATTTTTTGCCTCTACAAGCTTCGCTTTTGCAAGAAAACCATTCAGATGGACTCATCAGGGCAGGATACTTTGGATTCATGCCCTGTTTGTGGTAGATGGCTGTCTGGCGAGCAGCCGTGTTCCACGTGTTCTGTGGCGCCTGGAGGGAGTGAGACTTTGTCAGCCCTGGTTCCCTCGAACCTTTAAGGGGTCCTGCCGCTCACTCCAGCAGGGGGCCAGTCCAGAAAATAGAAATTGTACCCCGGTGACAGAATGCTTTCAGCCCCAGTGAAATACAGCTGCAATTCGGTGGCAGAGTTTAAGAAATCCTCCAAAGGCTCCAAAAGGAGTTCTCAGGAGGTGGTTGCTGACTCGGATCAGAGTAATATGGTCGCAGATGTGTGCACCTATTAGGAATCTAGCTGCAGTGTTTTGAATTAGCTGTAGGCATGATAGATTGGTTATGCTTGACCCTAGAAATAACGTGTTTCCGTAATCTAAGCGACTAGTAATGAAAGCATTTGTTAATTTTGTTGAATTATTTATAGAGAGCACAGGTGAGGAGGGGAGGGAGAGGAGGACATAGTGAATGGACAGACTGAATGGGCCATTTAGCCTTTATCTGCCATCATGTTTCTATGTTTCTATTCTTTAGATTTTGCTGGAAACATTTAGATGAGATTCACCTTTCTCTTAGGTAACTGGGGAGTTTGGGGCCTGGATATCCCAAATATGTGATTATATAATCAGGCTTATTTGTTGCGACACATTAGAGATTGGATTGTTCCAAGATAACTGTTAGATTACACTAGAGTTGGAAAAGCATTTTATGCACCTTATGTTTTTTTTCATTATTATATATTATGGTTTTCCTGCTTCCTTATGTGCTACATAAGTGTATGATTTATCATCCTTTGAGAGAGGTTTTGAGACTGCTTATAAATAAATTGAGAGGCAGTCCCTCCACACCAATTTATTAACTATTTGGGGAAAATGTGATGATCAGGCTAGAAAACCTGACGTTCCTAGACTGGGAGGCTGCAGGGCTAGTTATGGTAGAAGATTTTAGTTACATCAGGAGTTTTGTTGCCACTGGAGGACCTATAGAGCAAGATAGGGGATGTTTGGGAATCGAGGTTTACATACAATCAGATGCAACATTATATCAGATCTTTGGGTAGAGCGAATCTTGGAAATAGGATAAGTCAGAGGTTGAGGAAATTCTTTGTTGATATCTCTGAGGATGTGGTTCCTGCACATCAGAGGAGAGTAGGGATTTTACAGAAATTAAACATAGATGTAAAAGAGATTTGGGGATTATCTTAGTTACTTGGGACATTCTGTAAACCATTCAGGGAATACCACAGGTTGTCACTAATGCGGGGTTTAGGGAAACATTTTTTTAGGGTGCGGTTGCAGGCCTACTACTCTCAACAACAGTTGCACAAGTCTGATGCAACTCAGTCTCCTTTATACTCCAAATGTAACCTAGCAGATAATACTATCATTCATGCCTTTTAGCAGTGTCCTCAGATTCAACAATTCTTGCACTCCATTATCTATTATATGTCTCTCATTATAGGAATTCTAATGTTTAACATGGACAAGTGTAAGGTGATGCATGTTTAACATGGACAAGTGTAAGGTGATGCATGATGGTAACAAAAATCTTGTACACGAATACAGGATGTCTGGTGCAGTACTTGGAGAGACACACCAGGAAAGAGACTTGGGAGTACTGGTCGACAAGTCGATGAAGCCATCCGCGCAATGTGCGGCGGCAGCGAAAAGGGCAAACAGAATCTTAGAATGATTAAGAAAGGGATCACGAACAGATCAGAGAAGGTTATCATGTCACTGTACCGGGCCATGGTACGACCTCACCTGGAATACTGCGTCCAGCACTGGTCACCGTACTTGAAGAAGGACACAGTACTACTCGAAAGAGTTCAGAGAAGAGCGACTAAAATGGTTAAGGGGCTGGAGGAGTTGTTGTACAGCGAGAGATTAGAGAAACTGGGGCTCTTCTCCCTGAAAAGAGGAGACAGAGGGGACATGATTGAAAACCTTCAAGATAATGAAGGGAATAGACTTAGTAGATAAAGACAGGTTGTTCACCCTCTCCAAGGTAGGGAGAATGAGAGGGCACTCTCTAAAGTTAAAAGGGGATAGATTCTGTACAAATGTAAGGAAGTTCTTTTTCACCCAGAGAGTGGTGGAAAACTGGAACGCTCTTCCGGAGGCTGTCGTAAGGGAAAACGCACTCCAGGGATTCAAGACAAAGTTAGACAAGTTCCTGCGGATCTGGAACGTACACAGGTAGGGCTGGTCTCGGTTATGGCGCTGGTAGGGGCTGCCGCGGGAGCGGACTGCTGGGCATGATGGACCACTGGTCTGACCCAGCAGTGGCAATTCTTATGTTCTTAGACACCCCAGAATACTTATAGGCAAGCAAATCCCAAGGAGGAGTGCAATTAGCACACTATTGAAGTGGAAACTTTCTTATTTCACAGAAATCTGTTCTACAACATTGGGTGGGGGGGGGGGATGAAGCCCCTGGATATTGGCACTGGTGAAATTAAGTATACCAGCTTATGGTTTGAGAGGCACAAGAAGGAAAACATTCATTTAAACATAAGAACATCTTTTTAAAGATTTGGTATGGATACATTCAACATCTTACACCTTGTGGGCGAAGTCGAATTCCTGTAACGTTTTGAGATGCCATTTCAGTGTTGGGGGTGGGAGGGGAAGAGTTAAGATACACATTTTAGTTTTAGTTTAGTTTATTATCATTTCTAGCCTGCCTTTATCCAAGGCAGGTTACAAAATGTACATGCATAATAAAACAATTAACAAAACAACTTGCCTATAACAATCAAACTTCTCACCAAATGACATACTTCATGGTACAGAGTGCATACCTTCCTATCCACTGTTTCTGTTATTACATCGTGTTAAGTAAGTACCATATTTCATAGCATAAAATAGATGTACATAAGAACATAAGCAGTGCCTCCGCCGGGTCAGACCATAGGTCCATCCTGCCCGGCAGTCCGCTCCCGTGGTGGCCCAAACAGGTCACGACCTGTCTGAATCACCAGAAGGGGCTCCCTTGCCACCTTGGTTTCTCATTGAAGTCCTATCTTCCCATTGAAGTCCTAACCCTCCGGTCTTGCACATGCACGACCTGGTTGGGTTTCTATACTTATTACCTGGTTAGCTTTCTATACTTGTGTTACATCCCAGCTCCTCCCTCAGTATCCCACGATCCCTTTATCCCTCAGGAATCCGTCCAATCCCTGTTTGAATCCCTGTACCGTACTCTGCCTGATCACTTCCTCCGGTAGCGCATTCCAAGTGTCCACGACCCTTTGGGTGAAAAAAAACTTCCTTGCATTTGTTTTGAACCTATGTCCCTTCAGTTTCTCCGAATGCCCCCTCGTACTTGTTGTCCCCTTCAGTCTGAAGAATCTGTCCCTATCCACCCTCTCTATGCCCCTCATGATCTTGAAGGTCTCTATCATATCTCCCCTGAGCCTCCTTTTTTCCAGAGAGAAGAGCCCCAGCCTATCCAACCTCTCGGCGTATGGGCAGTGTTCCAGCCCTTTTACCAGTTTCGTTGCTCTCCTTTGGACTCTCTCAATTACCGCCATGTCCTTCTTGAGGTGCGGCGACCAATACTGAACGCAGTATTCCAGATGTGGACGCACCATCGCTCGATACAATGGCATGATGATTTCCCGCGTCCTGGTTGTTATGCCCCTTTTTATGATGCCCAGCATCCTGTTGGCTTTTTTCGAGGCTGCTGCGCACTGTGCAGATGGCTTCAGTGATGCATCCACCAGCACACCCAAGTCTCTCTCAAGTCTGCTGTCTCCCAACAATGCCCCCCCCCCAATTTGTAGTTGAACAACGGGTTCTTTTTCCCTATATGCATGACCTTGCATTTTTCCACGTTAAAGCGCATTTGCCATTTGTTTGCCCAGTCTTCCAGCTTGTCCAGGTCCCTTTGCAGGTCCTCACACTCCTCCCTGGACCTAACTCTGCCGCACAGTTTGGTATCGTCTGCAAATTTTATAACCTCGCACTTTGCCTCCTTTTCCAGGTCATTGATAAACGGCCCCAGCACCGATCCCTGTGGCACACCGCTTGTGACTCCCCACCAGTCAGAATATTGGCCCTTCACTCCGACCCTCTGCAGTCTACCCGACAACCAGTGCTTGATCCATCTGTGCACATCCCCTCCCACCCCGTGGTTCCACAGCTTCCTAAGCAGCCTTTCATGTGGCACCTTGTCGAAAGCCTTTTGAAAATCGAGGTAAATGATGTCTATGGGTTCCCCATTGTCCACCCGACTGCTTATTCCCTCAAAGAAGTACAGAAGGTTCGTTAGGCACGACCTTCCCTTACAGAATCCGTGCTGGCTTGTTCTCAGTAGGCCATTCCTCTCGATGTGCTCGCAAATGCCGTCCTTGATCATAGCTTCCACCATCTTCCCTATAATTGAAGTCAGGCTCACCGGCCTGTAGTTCCCGGGGTCACCCCTCGATCCCTTCTTGAAGATAGGTGTGACATTCGCCAATTTCCAGTCCTCTGGTACCTCACCAGTTTTCAAGGATAGGTTGCAAACATGCTGGATTGTGCCCGCTATTTCTTGTCTTAGTTCCTTCAGAACCCTTGGGTGGATCCCGTCCGGGCCCGGTGATTTACCGCATTTTAACCTGTCTATCTGTTTGAGGACATCCTCCTTACTTACCTCTATGTGCTCCAATTTTTTGGCCTGTTCCCCACTCATGAGCTCCTCTGAGTCCGGTATATTAGATGTGTCTTCGCTCGTGAAAACCGACGAGAAGAACGTGTTCAACCTCTCAGCTACCTCTTTATCCTCCTTAATCACTCCCTTCCTATCCCCATCGTCCAACGGCCCCACCTCCTCTCTCGCTGGTCGCTTCCCCTTTACGTAACTGAAGAATGCCTTGAAGTTTTTTGCCTCCCTGGCCAGCCCCTCTTCGCATTTCCCTTTCGCTTTTCTAACCTCTCGGTGGCATTCCTTTTGGCATTTCCTGTGCGCCTGGTGATTTTCCTCCGTTGGGTCCTCTTTCCATCTCCGGAAGGATACTTTTTTGTCATTTATTGCCCTCTTTACTTCAGTTGACATCCAAACCGGGTCCTTTGATCGCTTGTTCTTGCAGCCTTTCCTGAAACTGGGGACGTACATTCTTTGTGCTTCCTGCAGGGTTTCCCTGAATAGGGTCCAGGCGCTTCCCACAGTCTCCATCCTAAAGATGTTTCTGAGCTTCCTCCCCACCATTTCCCTCATAGCAACATAGTTCCCTTTCTTGAAGTTGAGCGCAGTTGTTGCGGTCCTCCTTACTATGGGTGTCCCCCTTTCTAATGTGAATCTGATCGCATTGTGATCACTGTTGCCTAGTGGTCCTCCCACTTCTACCCCTCTTGCAGGCCCCCCTAATCCGTTTAGGATGAGGTCAAGAGTAGCACCCCCTCGCGTCGGTTCTTTGACTAGTTGCTCCATGAAGCAGTCCCTCACAGCTTCTACAAATCCTGTTTCCCTAGTGCAGTTGGAGTGACCCGTACTCCAGTCTATTCCCGGGTAGTTGAAGTCCCCCATCACTGTTACACTTCCAGTCCTGCATTCCTGTCTCAGTTCCGCTTCCAAGTCGTGTCCGACTCCTTCTGGTGTACCAGGTGGGCGATAGTACAGCCCCAGTTTTATGCCTGCACCCTTGTTTCCCGGCAATTTGACCCATAGCGATTCCAGCCCCTCTGCTTTTGTTGCCATATCCATCCCGACCGAATGGATAGAGTCCTTTATATATAGTGCTATGCCTCCCCCCTTCTTGTGGGTCCTGTCCCTCCTGTAGAGCTTGTACCCCGGCAGCACCACATCCCATTGATTTTCCTCTGTCCACCAGGTTTCTGCAATTCCAATTATATCTAGGTCCTCCCCCTTGGCCACGACTTCTAGTTCACCCATCTTGGCCATGAGGCTTCTTGCATTTGCGTATAAGCACCGCAGGTCCCGTAGGTCCCGTCGTTTTTCCTTCACCTCTGCATTTACCTGGGCCGCCTGCCCTTGGATTTCGGGCAGTTCTCCCGTTCCCTGTGCTTCTGCTTTGCCCTCAGCCTTTACCCTCTTAGCTTTCAGCTTCCCCACATTCTCGCCACCCCACTTCCCCGCTTTTCCTCTGGGTTTTCTAGCCCTACCGGCCCCCTCCTGGGCTATCATCCCTTGAGCCTCTGTTTGATCCCCCTTGCCTTGTGGTACCTCTATATTGCCCTCAGCTTTCGCCCTCGTGCCACCCAGTCCCCCTGTGTCTCCATGCCCCTTAGTCTTCTCCCAGCAAGCTCCCTTTACCTGATGTTTCCCTCGCTGTCTGATCATAAGATCCTCCGGTCCCTCTGCTTCCTCCCTGCAGTCAGCCCGTTCAGCATCTGTTCTGGATACTGTTGTCCGAAGCGTCAACATCAGATCAGCTGTCGGCTTTCCCCCTCTCCTCAGTTTAAAGCCCTCTCGATCTCCTTCCTCACATTGGCTGCCAGTAGTCTAGTTCCCGCTGTGCTCAGGTGTAGGCCGTCCCGCCGGTAGAGCTTGCTCTTTCCCCAGAAGGACGTCCAGTTCCTCACAAAGTGGAAGCCCTCCTCCTGGCACCATCTCCTCAACCATGCATTCACAGCCTGGAGGTCTGCCTGCCTCTTTGCATCTGCTCTCGGTACAGGCAGGATCTCCGAGAATGCTATCCTCCGTGTGCTCCGCTTCAGCTTTCATCCCAGGACCCTGAACTGGTCAGTCAGTGTGGCCATGCTGAAGTTCCTCTGGCTCACATCATTCGTTCCGACGTGGATTATTACCGCAGTCTCCTCTGTCTCTGCTCCGTCCAGGATCCTCTCGATCCTATCAGTGATGTCTCGTGTCTTGGCCCCTGGGAGACAAGTCACTAGCCGGTCCTCCCTTCCTCCAGCTACGTGACTGTCTACCTCTCACAAGATCGAGTCTCCCACCACAATAGCAGACTTCCCTTTCCTCAGTAACCTCCTCTGCCTCAGGTCCGTGTCCTTGGTGTAGTGCGGTGTCTCTCCCTCGGGGTCCCGGTGAGTCGCGGTCTCCTCCTCTTGCGTGGTTCCTCCGCTAGGTCCTTCCCCGGTGTCGCCTTGTGGATCCTGGGTCTCGTCTGCCGACATCCGTCTGTGCAGCTGCTGGTCCCGTTCCTCCACCTTCTTATAGGCCTCCTCGATGAATCTCTCGAGGTCCCTCACCTGGTCCACAATGGGACCTGCTCCGTCTGTGTTCTGGGTTGACCAGCTCGTCTCCTCTGTGGTGCGCAGTCCCTCCAGTCCCTCCAGTTCCTGGACCCTGACTCTCAATCTGCCGACCTCCATCCTCAGGCTTTCCAGTTCCTGACACCGACTGCATATGTACTCCCGCCTTCCCAAGGGGAGGTAGTCGTACATATTGCACTCTGTGCAGTATACCGGAAAGTACTTCTGGGATCCTGGGTCCTCCATCGCTCTCGTAAAGTGCTGGTGTGCTCCTGCTGATTGGAGCCTGTTATTTTGTTAGCTTCAGAATCCAACTGTCGTCACTGCAGGCGCTTCACAAAGGCGCGCGCCTTCATTGGCGCGCTGAACGGCTGAGCGCCGTTGGCGCTGTGCTCTTTTAAATGTTCCCTTTCGGTCAGGGAGAGGGGCGGAGCAGGGCTCCCACGCTGCCTCTCTTCGGGAATAATCTGGATACGCTGTCTCCCGCTGGTGGCCTGAAAGGGGGCCCGGCTGGCTGCTGTGCTCTTTTAAATGTTCCCTTTCGGTCAGGGAGAGGGGTGGAGCAGGGCTCCCACGCTGCCTCTCTTCGGGAACAATCTGGATACGCTGTCTCCCGCTGGTGGCCTGAAAGGGGGCCCGGCTGGCTGCTGTGCTCTTTTAGATGTTCCCTTTCGGTCAGGGAGAGGGGCGGAGCAGGGCTCCCACGCTGCCTCTCTTCGGGAGCAATCTGGATACGCTGTCTCCCGCTGGTGGCCTGAAAGGGGGCCCGGCTGGCTGCTGTGCTCTTTTAGATGTTCCCTTTCTGTCAGGGAGAGGGGCGGAGCAGGGCTCCCACGCTGCCTCTCTTCAGGAACAATCTGGATACGCTGTCTCCCGCTGGTGGCCTGAAAGGGGGCCCGGCTGGCTGCTGTGCTCTTTTAAATGTTCCCTTTCGGTCAGGGAGAGGGGCGGAGCAGGGCTCCCACGCTGCCTCTCTTCGGGAACAATCTGGATACGCTGTCTCCTGCTGGTGGCCTGAAAGGGGGCCCGGCTGGCTGCTGTGCTCTTTTAGATGTTCCCTTTCAGTCAGGGAGAGGGGCGGAGCAGGGCTCCCACGCTGCCTCTCTTCGGGAACAATCTGGATACGCTGTCTCCTGCTGGTGGCCTGAAAGGGGGCCCGGCTGGCTACTGTGCTCTTTTAAATGTTCCCTTTCGGTCAGGGAGAGGGGCGGAGCAGGGCTCCCACGCTGCCTCTCTTCGGGAACAATCTGGATACGCTGTTTAAATTCCTGCAAATCTTTCAACTGTCGTAAATACACAGGTAATTTGTTCCATTCCATAGGTCCTATGCAAGAGAACACACTTTTCCTTGTATTCTCTTAATGAAGGCTTTTTGAAGATGGAACAATCAAACTTGCCTGCGTGGAAGATCTTAATTGTCTCATTGGGACATACAGTGCCAGGCAATCACATAAATACCTAGGCGTCATTTGATTAAAACTCAAATAAACCATCATCAATAGTTTGTATTTTACTCGAAACTCCATAGTCAGCCAGTACATTGCAATATAATGTCTTTGTAACATGCTCAAATTTTCCAATTCCACATAGCATTCGTATTATTGAGTTTTGAGCCACCTGCAAGACATGCATACATATTGCTGGGATCCCCCCCAACAATATTGCAGTAATTCAATCCTGCGAGTACCACAGTTTGAACAACTTTCTTAAAATCATACCTAGATAAGTATGATCAAAGATTATTTAACATTCTCAATTTAAAGTAAGATTTTAAAATTACATTCTGCACATGCGAACGAAAACTAAGTTGAGAATCCAGCAAAACCCCTAAAAGGAACACTTTCAGTAATTTTTATCTGACTATTTAACACGTTTAGTGTTAAAGGAGTATCATCAAACTGATCTCTCGACAGCAACATAATCTTAGTTTTTGCCAAAGTCAGCATCAATTGGTCGTCCAATTTTTTTTAACCAACCCCAATTCTTATTTCTGCTTGCAACAAAGAACCTTCTGCAGGAATAAAAATTGGATATTATCTGCATATTGTAACCGGCACTAGAGTCTAGCCACGGGACTCCTCACTGCCCCTAGTGGTTACAGCCAAAACTTACACCAGCGTGTGACCCAGTAGGGAGTCACCCTGCAGACACTGTATTAATAAGTAAAACAAACCAAAAATCAGAACCAAGGCACACAGCTCCAGGGTTGGTTCTTCAAAAGAAAATTTAATTGTCAGAATGGTAAAAAATGCAAAAATAATTCAACTTGCAAAATACAAAGAAAAAACCCAAAAGGAAAACTTTGAGTAAAGTTCAGGATTTTCTCCTCACCACAGTCAAAAATCTGTGATTCTGCTCTCCACAGAGCTTCTTATAACAAGGCTTCCAAAGCCTGCTCCTTAGCAGATTTCCAAAGAGTTCAGTTCTCTGCTATGCTGCACCAAACACTCACAAACAGTCTCTGCAAAAACACAAGCCTCCAACTTATTTTATAGCACTGCTGGGTCTAGGGGAGTACCTCAAGTTTGCCTTCCACAAGCACACAACAGCTTTCAAAAATCCCGCCCAGTTGGCAAACTTCTCCCCACTAAAAAGGCACTCTCAGCTTCTTTCACAAAATGAGTAGAGAACAAAACCCCACAGTTCAAACAGTCCATGTAGCTGGCTGGAAAACAAAACCAGCCCAAAATATCAATCGACAAAAAAAACCTCAGTTTGCTCAGTCCTGGAAAAGGGTTGCCAAGCCTACTTCCATTGGCTCAGGAACCACTTCCAAGCCCTCAGGGACCAGCTCGCCCTGCAGCTCCATTGGAATTTCCTGCTCTGCTTCCAGCAACTCTGAAGTGGGTCCCGACTCTTCCACTTCCATGAGGTCACAAGTATTACCCATGCTTGAGCTGGGAAGCTCTTCTTTAGGGAGACCTGAGCTTCTTCCCTAACCTGCCTAGTAGCTTGCTAATCTCTACTGATCTTTCTAGAGAAGAGCCACCCCCAGCTCTAGCTGAGCTTGCTCTCACCTGGGCTTCTCTCTGGCTCCCCCGGTGGTCAGTAGAGCAATAGTCTTCCTCATTTTTCTTAGGACTAGGTTTAAAGTCTATGTTCCTAGCCCTCATGTGTGGATGGTTATCATTGTGCAGGGTTTCCTCTTCCCCCCATTCTGGGTCAGTGGCATCCTCAAGCGGGGCAGATTGGTACTGGGAGCTAGCCATGGCAATCTCCCTTTTGGGCTTCTTGGCACCCTTTCTTCCCGCTTTCATAGTGACCTTGGCAGGCCCGGAGCCTGACTGGTCACAATATATCCTATATGACACACCATGCTGCTTCAGTAGTTTACAAAATGGAAACAAATACAAAATAGCTTGGACCGCTGCTATTCAATATATTTATAAATGATCTAGAAACAGGGACGAAGTGCTAAGTAATAAAATTTGCAGATGACACCAACCTATTTAATGGGGCTAGGACTAAAGAAGACTGCGAAGATTTACAAAGGGACTTGAACAAACTAGGGGAGTGGGCGACGAGATGGCAGATAAAGTTTAATGTAGAGAAATGTAGGAAACAGAAATCCGAGGTACAGCTACACGATAGGAGGGCTGTCATTGAGTGAGAGTACCCAAGAAAGGGACTTGGGGGTAATAGTGGACAAGACAATGAAGGCGTCGGCACAGTGCACAGTGGCCGCTAAGAAAGCAAATAGAATGCTAGGTATAATCAAGAAGGGTATTACAACCAGAACGAAAGAAGTTATCCTGCCGTTGTATCGGGCGATGGTGCGCCCGCATCTGGAGTACTGTGTCCAATATTGGTCGCCATACCTTGAGAAGGATATGGCGATACTCGAGAGGGTTCAGATGAGAGTGACACATTTGATAAAAGGTATTGGAAACCTTTCATACGCTGAAAGATTGGAGAAACTGGGGCTCTTTTCCCTGGAGAAGCAGAGACTTAGAGGGGATATGATAGAGACTCACAAGATCATGAAGGGCATAGAGAAAGTGGAGAGGGACAGATTCTTCAAACTTTCGAAAACTACAAGAACGAGAGGCCATTTGGAAAAATTAAGAGGGGACAGATTCAGAACCAATGCCAGGAATTATTCTTCACCCAACGGGTAGTGGACACCTGGAATGCGCTTCCAGAGGGCGTGATAGGACAGGGTACGGTATTGTAGTTCAAGAAGGGATTGGACAATTTTCTGAAGGAAAAGGGGATAGAAGGGTATAGATAGAGGGTTACTGTACAGGTCCTGGACCTGATGGGCCGCCGCGTGAGCAGACTGCTGGGCGTGATGGAACCTCTGGTCTGACCCAGCAGAGGCACTGCTTATGTTCTTATGTAACCCTATCAGTGTCTTTCTTTGAAAGACAGACCCCTGGTCACATACATCTGTCTTCTTATCCTTCAGAATGATTGGACCCAGCAGCACTGGCTATCCACCTTGCAGGATCTCAAAGTCCCTCCTTGAGGGCCGCAATCCACTCGGGTTTTCAGATTTCCCCAATGAATATGCATTTGAAAGCAGTGCATGCACATAGATCTCATGCCTATTCATTGGGGAAATCCCTGAAAACCCGGACTGGATTGCGGCCCTCAAGGAGGGACTTTGAGCCCCCTGCACCTAGGCCACTGTTTGATAGACTAAATCATGACATCTTATTGAGGAGACTATCAAAAGCAGGATATCCAGGAAGGCTATCAAATACCTGGTTCCCTTATGAAAGCCACATCATAGAGACCTCTGCAAATGTGCTTCTGTCAAACTGTCAATAAACAGTTTTTTTTCAACAATCTTTGCTAAAGTTGGTAAAACTGAAACAGGTCTACAATTAGTAATCTGATCTGCCACTAATTTAATATCTTTAATTACTGGCTTTACAGTTGCTGTCTTTAACAACCTGGGCAGCATTCCGTCTTTCCAATATCAGATTCACTATCATTGTGATTTCAGGTACAATCCTTTTCTCTAGCTCTTTAAGAATATAGGAGAACAATATCTATTAAAGACATTAAGGGACAACATGATGATAGATCTTACGAATTTGCTTCTGATCAGCTTCCCTAAATTCTTCCCCAATTTAACATATTCTCAACATCAAAATCATCTATCTTTTATGAAGGTGGAATAGCAGCTAAAATATTCTCAATCTTAATATAAACAAATTCGCTAAATTCTTCATCTGTAAAAGTGCTTAACACAACCTTATCAGTTGACTCCTGGGTCCAATTTTCTATCTACATAAACAGATCTCTTGGCCTGTTCAAAGAAGCTTTCAATTGCTTTTGGTAATAGTTACTTCTAGCTTGTTTAATCATTGCTTTATATTTATTCATCCTTATCAAATATGATCCTTTTGCATCTCCATCCCTGCCTCTTTTGCCATTGACACTCACTTAAATGCAACTCATGCTGCAATTGTAAAAGACCTTGCTCAAACCATGGGCATCGATTTCCCCTCTGACTTACACTTATTAGCTTTGCTGGTGCCATCATCTCCATTGCATTCTGGTTACATTTACAGGATACCGATGGTCATAAGGAAACAGGTCACTGGACATTGATAAGCCATATGAGGAGGGGAAGTTGGGAGTAAATGATACATATTGGTTGCTTTGTCTAATGGAATGTTTTATTAAAGCTGCATCCTGAGTTTTGTATTGATTAATAGAGTATCATGGGAGAGGGGAAAGGAATGGACATAATATATGTAAAGTTTGACCTGTTATAATTGAACTGTCAAGTATCTTTTATGTCATTTGTTCAATAAAATTGTTAAAACATAAGGTTTAGAGGCTTACTGAAGGAGAACCAGTGGAGATTTTAGGGATCACTGGAGAGACACAGATGGTTTAGGGATTACTGGAGGAAATAGCTGAACTCATGGCTTTGTTTCTCTCACCCAGGGTCGTAGCAGCAGCTTTCCTGGAGCGCTCGGCCTCGAGGTGGAACCAGTGCTGTAGGAGGAGACATGGGAGAGGCAGAGGAAGATCACGGTTAAATCCACAGCCTCCTCCATTGAAACACTAGCAGTAAGAAATGCAACTTGCAAACTTCTGAATTGCTTGCTGAAACAACTATTCTAAGGAAAGGAAGCAGCTATTAAGTGCAAGGGGGAGGGGAGGGTCTCTGTCATGGGCTGTTTGAGCTAAAGTAGTTTGTGTGAGGAGAAGGTTGTTTGAAGTCTGTGTGCAGCTATTTGCATTGATAGCGTCGGAAGGTTTTTCTATATACTGTTCTTGGCATGGTCCATATTTTCCTGTGTGGTTCTTGATCTGTGTTCTTTCTTCTCCAGTTAGCAGATATTGACAGCTCCCCAAGTAAAGAGGACGAGGAAGAGGAGGATGACACTATGCAGAATACAGTGGTGCTCTTCTCCAACACTGATAAGTTTGTCCTTATGCAGGTAGGGAGCTGTACTGTATACTTGGATATGTTGTGTAGCTCTCATGCACAGAGGATAACATTTTTAATCCTCTCTTTTTTATCTCCTTTGCTATTAGGATATGTGTGTGGTATGTGGCAGCTTTGGTCGTGGTTCTGAAGGGTATCTCCTGGCATGCTCTCAGTGTGCCCAATGTTATCATCCATATTGTGTCAACAGTAAGGTAGGATTCAGAACCCAATGTCTTACTCTGAGAGAATGGATAATGTGACACCCATTCGCTGATAATAAAGAGAAATGATTCCATATATGAGAATCTCTTGTTCTTTATCAACCCATTTTTCATTTCCTGTTCATTGTGGTGGTGAGGTATTGGTTTTTCTTGCAGATTACGAAGGTGATGCTGCTGAAAGGCTGGCGTTGTGTGGAATGCATTGTTTGTGAGGTTTGTGGAAAAGCCTCCGACCCCTCTAGACTGCTGCTCTGCGATGACTGTGACATCAGTTACCACACATACTGCCTGGAGCCCCCTCTGCACACTGTGCCAAAAGGTGGATGGAAATGCAAATGGTGAGAACATCTTCAAGATCCTTCATCCTGAGAATCTTGAGGTGTTGGACTAAGATTAGTACTTCTGTTCTTAGATGTTGGAATTGTAAATTCAGGGGGCAATATATAGCTGGTGGTTGTAAGCATTTTTTAAAAAACACTGGCCACTGTATTAGACCCGGATATTCCATGATGGCCCTGTTTCAGGGATGGCATTCAGCATCTGGATTTAGGGTGGCTGCAGGGAGTTCCAGATTCTTTGAGGATAAACAGGATACTGTAGTCCTCACAACATGGATAACACTATTTGACAGAGCCTTGCACAAGAATTTTTCTCCAGAACTGACATAAGAATTTTTGAGTTGGCTCAGCTATGTATTATGACCATCTCCCACCAGATGCTGTCCTGCTGAACCATGCCAGTCTTATTGTATAGTCTGTTGTGTTTATTATTCGCCTTATACGATGCGAAATACAAATCAACAAGCATAATAAATGTCATTACAGACGTAAAACCATCCAAAAACACAAAACATAAAAACATACAACGATAAACAGCAATTAAACATCAATGTTCATAGCATGTATTCACATAGCCACAATAGTAGTCCCTCATTCTTCAACCATATTTCATTTTGCAAACCAGATGGCGTTTTAGCAATCTTTTAAATGTTTTCAAATTCCCCTTTCTCCTGTTGTGGAATCATGTTCCATTATTTTTTAAGAGGAGCTGTTGTGACATATTTGTCAGTTTTCCTTGGCTCTTTTCTTTCAGATTTTGTTGAAATTGTGTAAATTCCACAGACATAAACTATCCTTCCCCTCTCTACACGGCATCCTCCACGCAGGTAAACTGGGTAGATCCCTCCTCTCCAAAATCACCGGCCTCTGGAACGACCTCACTGTCCCGCTGCGGAACCTGGACTCCCTCCAACTATTCCAAAAACAACTGAAAACTGGCTTTTCTCTAGCATATAATAATCTCTTCTCCTGATTACACCCCCCTCTTTTTATGCTTTGTAAAACTCTTTCTCTTCTCTCTTCCCATGTTTTTTAAACTCTGTAAACCGTGTCGAGCTCCACTTCAGTGGAGAAGATGCGGTATATAAACCTAAGGCTTAGTTTAGTTTAGTTTAGTTATGTGGTACTCTTTCCAGTAGTCACTCTATTTTTTGAGTGATTGATTAACTGGCTGTCTCAACGCTGTGTAGGTCTTTTTATATTTGCACTGCAGCTATTTTTTCTGAAAAAAAAATGTCCAAAAGTGCTCTTTTTAGTGCAACAGACACTCCATTCCTGAACATATGGATAGTCGTCCCTTCTCGTGAGAATTGTTGTAAGGAACTTCATTAGCAATCTTTGCCTCCCATCCTTCTGGCTATCCTCAATTTCCTCAGCTGTCTCTCTACAAGCGAAATGGTAGGAGCTGATCTTTTCTGTTTGTGGTTGAGTTTTTGATTCTATTTGGGCTTTGGTTTGTTTTTGTGTTTTTTGGACTGTTTGCGAGCTTTTCAGTGCTGCATAGGATCCCACTCTTGGGATTACTCTGGCTACGAACAGTGCAGACTCTGAGATAGAGGGTCTGGACTTCTTTGTAGTGCACCCATTTGGACAGCCTGCACTACCATTTCGTGGGCTTAGGGGACTGCTCTCTTGGAGGCAGGCTTGCCCCAGGTTCATCTGCAGTGTTTTTAGGTGCAGGCTGATTGGCTCTGTGGCATTTTCGAGGATTGGTGCTGACTGCTTTCCTCCCCGTTTGCATGCATGTGATCCGGTGAGAAGTTGTGGTCTCTGGCCGGTTCATTGGACCTCTAGAGGCAGTCAGAAGACACAAGCAGTCGGATTCCAGGATTGTTGAGCAGAGGTTCTCCCTAATGGCATGGCACAAAGTCAGAGGGAAGGGGGTCTATTTAAATAGAATTATTTTGTTGATTTTAGAGGGGGGAGTCTGGGTTTAGAGTTAGTTTCCCCCACCTCTAAAATTGCTAATTTTTATTCCCCAATGTAGCCCTCCTGGGTCATTTTGGGACGCTAAAATAGTTCGCCGCCGCAGCCATCTTGGATTTCCCAACTTGAAAATAAAGCCTCTCTCTCGCTTCAAAACACCTCGATTTGTTTAAAAACAGGTGTGATAGACTCTTCAGGCCAGGATACCTCTTGGATTTATTATGCCATTTGCAGTGGATGACTGACGAAGGATCATTCGTGTTCCTCGTGTTGCTTGGCAGGGGAGGGGGAGGGGAAGGGGCAAGAGCATCTGGGTTAGCCTCTGCTGGTCCCTCAAAGGGTGTTAGTGCCCAGTTGGTCCAAGGGCCTGGCAAAAAGTCCAGATTTGAACCAGGGAGCCACGCAAGTGCATCTTCAGCAAAGCGCAGCTGTAACACGGTTGTAAAACCCCAGAAAGGAGCTTGTGAACATCGGCAGGGGCTGTCTGGACATCCTAGTCAGGGTTTTCCCCCTGAATTCATCAATATGATGTTCGAAGCTTACATGATTAACTAGGGCTGCATGGAACCTTCAGGGTTTGTAGCCCAGTTGGCGCTGGGGATTCCTCCTTCCCCCAAGAGCATAATTCACCATCAACAGTGCCATGTACATGATGGGGAAGATCAGTCTGAGGAAGACTGGGACAAAAAGGGCTGTTTTGATGCCTCTCCCAGTCAGGGTCTACTGAACAAGGAGATGCTGCTTCATCTCTAGAGTGAGCTGGATTTGGTGGAGGCCACAGATTTCAGGGAGGACCCGACTGTGTGCAGGCTATTTAAGCCTTCAGTGTTTTTGGAGGTGACCATGGAATCCCTCCAGGAATTAAACATAGAGACTGCAAAGTCCTCTACTACACTGTGCTCGCTGGAATTAGGTAAAGGGATGCGCGGGAGGCCAGGAAGAAAGCTGGACACCACTGCACTTCCCGACTGACCCTCCCCCTTGCCCTCTAAAGCAGGAGTGGCAGCGGCCGGCCAGCAAGAGACAGCGCTGCTGATCCTGTTTTAGGGGGTGAGGGGGGAGGGTCAGTCATTGAATCGGGAGGCCGATTTATTTATTTATTTATTTTTAATTGTATCGATTCACCCAAAGTGAATGGGCAGCACTATTCCCAACCTCAGCTCTTACCACAACAGGCAGTGCACTGCTTCTGTCTCCTGTAGTAGGGCACTAAGCTCCATTCTACGCCGACCTTCTAACCCCGCCCTGCCAGCACTCTGATTGGCTGGTGTTCTTCAAGAGGCAGATAATTACATGCCAGTCAGGAGGGGGAAAAAAGAGAAGGGAATTATGATTGGCCAGTGTTCTCCGCGAGATGGATTAATTGCATGCCAGTCAGGAGGGGGAAAAAAAGAGAAGGGAATTATGATTGGCCAGTGTTCTCCACGAGACGGATTAATTGCATGCCAGTCAGGAGGGTAAAAAAGAGAAGGGAAACTGCGTGGCTACGCGATCGACTCGGGTTGCCTGAGCGATCGATGTATTGGGCACCCCTGCCCTAGAGGGTTAGGTCATAGTGATTTTTGGGCCTCCAGACAAGCACTAGTTTTCGGGAGGGCCTCTGGACCAGAGATTCTTTCAAAACTCCAGACAAAGATTTTTTTTTTTTTTTGGGGGGGGGGGGAAGCTTGCATCCCCAATCATCAGGATCCTGCTCTGCCACAACTCTAAGAAGCAGTTAATGACACCAAGCCATCAACTGAGCACGCATAAGAGGGAGGTTATCAACCTATTGGAGAACGTGGGCAGAGATCACCACAGATCACTGGGTATTGGACATTATACAGGAGGGGTACAAGCTCAAGTTCTTTCATCCCATCCTGGACCTTTTTCTAGATTCTCTAGCTGGGAGGCCGAGAAAGAGCAGCCAAAGTCAGAGCATCAGTGCAAACGTTGCTGGATCCGGAAGCTCATAGAGTCCATACCAGTAGAAGACTCGTGCTTTGGCAGATACTTGATATGCTTCATAGTGTCCAAGAGAGGCTCAGAAGATTGGAAGCTGATTCTAGACCTCAAAGTGGTGAATGTGACCCTTAAGATTCCACGTTTCCAAATGGAGGCGGTGAGATCGATGATTGCCTCAGTGGCACTGGGGGAATTTTTCACCTCCCTGAGCACAGGACATTTTTGTGATTCCATGTGCTGGAGCAACATTTCCAGTTGGCAGCCATGCCCTTTGGGCTGACCATGGTGCAGTGGGCTGTCCCCAAGATACTGGTGGTTGTTGCAGCACATCTGTAGAGTGGGCATGCAAGTTCATCTATATTTGAATGATTGGCTAATAAGAGCCCAGTCAGAATCCGAAGGCAAACTGGTTGTTCACAGAGTAGTTCAATTTCTTCAGAAGCTGGGCTCGGTGGTCAGCTCTCGGAAAAGCCAACTGGAGCCAACGCAGATATTGGAGTATCTGGGAATCTGGTTTGACACAATGGAAAACAGTTTTCCTCCTGGAAGCCTGCAGAGAGAGTCTACTACATCAGATTCGGGAGTTTCGGAATGAGTTTTATGTGATGGCCTGGCATTATTTGTAGGTACTGGGATCAATGGTTGTGAGTGTGGATGTAGTCCACTGTGCAAGGGTGCTCTTATGTCCGCTTCAGGATCTGCTCCTCTCTTGATGGTGCCCGCAGAGGGATGCGCTTCACCAGCAGCTGCCTTGGACAGCAGAAGGTCATTGCAGTCTAACCTGGTGGTTGGCACCCCAGTCTCTTACCAGTGGAGTTCCCCTGCACATCTCTTCATGAGTTACTCGTTATGATGAAAGCCAGCCTATACGACTGAGGGGGGGCACATTGCTAGGGGCATCCAATTCAGGGATGCTGGTCCCCTTCCCAGAGGAAGTGGTCAATCAACCTTTTGGAACTTCAAGCCATCCACCTGGTGCCTCAGGAGTTTAGGAGCACATTGCAGAAAAAAGCGGTATGAATCTTTTTAGACAGTGCAATGGCAGTAGCCTATGTCATTGCTAGGGGGGCACCAAAAGTGTTGCTCTGTGCTTGGAAGCTCAGATGCTGTTTCGATGGGTAGAGGCCCATCTTCTGCTGCTCTCGGGTCCTCATGTGGCAGGAGTGGACAGTGTGCAAGCGGATTTCTTCAGTCAGAAGACCCTGGATCCTGAGACGTGGTCACTGTCTTAGGAAGCCTTCACCTGCATTGTGCATCAGTGGAGGTGCCTGACATTTGATCTGATGGCATCAGCAGCCAACAAAAAAGCAGTTCAGTTCTTCTGTCAAAGACATGAGCCAGGAAGTGGATGCCTCGGTACAACCCTGGCCAAAGACAGGTCTTCTTTATGCTTTCCCTCCGTGGCCCATGATAGGCCGACTTCAGCTTATGCTCATGGCGGGCCAGGGGCCGGTGATTCTAGTAGTACCAGACTGGCAGAGGTGACCTTGGCATGCAGACCTGGTCCATCTGCAATAGGATTAAAGTCTCTTCCCTGTCATTCACAGCTGCTTACATAGGGTCTAGATTGCGTGCACAATGCTGGCGCGGTAAAGGCTATTCAGGTGGATGTTGTTTTCACCTTTCTAAGATGTAGGAAGAAGTTTGACTATAGCAGATATATTGTAAAGCCAAGCTTGGCACTGCAGGAAGGTCTGAAAAAGGCCTAGTGGTTGACTCTCTGACAGTTCAGATTTCAGGACTCTCCTGTTTTGGTTCTAGGATTGATGAGTGCCATAGCAGCACATCCAGATGTGGCCAGGTATTTTTGAAGGGCATGTTAGGCCTCTGGTGCGACAGCCTTTTCCAACATGGAATATTAATCTGGTCCTCCAGGTTGTTGGCAAGAGCACCCTACAAATCTCCGGAGCAAGCTTTGCTGATGTACCTCCCATTAAGATAGTGTTACTTGGTAGTGATTACTTCCACCAGATGAGTGTCAGACTTTCAGGCTTTGTCCTGCAGAGATCCATTTCGGATTCAGGCGTGGTCTTGCACATAGCCCCATCTTTCTTACCGAAGTGATTTCCAGTTTTCAAATAAACAAGAAGTATGCTTACCTGTCTTCACTCCGTCGGGATCGAGAAAGAGTGATCAGGTTGTTGTTGATGTGTGCAGACTTATGTTGTGGTATCTAGAGGTTATGAATGAATTTCGATTTTTCATCTGTTCATATTGACTGGAGCTGCCAGTAAAGGTCAACCTGCCTCAAAAGTTGCCATTTCTTCAGCATATATCCGTAAAGGTGCACTCTACTAGAGGCTTAGCTTCCTCATGTTTTTCAGTGCTCTGGAAGCTTCGTACCATCAAGAAATATTTTGATGAAGTCCCTTCGGTTGTTGGTGCAATCTTCCATTTTAAGTATGCTGGACTACTGTAATATTGTATATGTAGGGTCTTATTTTAAATTCTTAAGAGATTAAGGTAGTCCAGAAACACTGCTATTCGCCTCATTTTTGGTTTAAAAAAATGGGAGGCTATCACTCCTTTCTATCACAAACTGTACTGGCTACCGGTGGAGTCTAGAGTCTTGTTAAAATTTTTCTTCGTATTTGTTACAAAGTAGCATTTGGTCTGTCACCAGGTTATCTTCTTCCTCATTTTAATAAAAATACACGGAGAGTGCAGTTATTTACTTATCCTATAAATCTGCCACTACAAGAGGTTCCTTGAGAAAACTTTCTCTTTTCAGGCCGCTAAAATGAATACATGGCAGCATATAAATAAATAATAATTATTATTATTCATGAGTGTAATATTTGGCTGTATCTCCTGACGAATCTCTTGAGCTGCAACTTGGTGTTTGTGAACGTATGGAAAGAAATTTTACAAGGTAGATGTGGCGGCCACAACAGGTTTCACATTCAGGTCTTCAGTTCTGACAGCAGGCTTATCTGTCTGAACCTAAACTCGGGGCACTGCTTTGATACATCCACACACTAGAAAGGAGATTAGGTTCTTGCCTTGATAGTCTTCTTTTAATAGGCAAACACTCCATTTTTGAAGCCCGCCCTGTCAGATGTTCATCTTGCCTACGTACTGCTCAAAGTGCCAGTGAATCCAGACATCTTGTTTCTTTCCTTTGTCCAGCCTTGACAAGAATAGAAGACACGACTGCTGCATTGAAGAAACTAGAGGATATTTATGAAATCTCCCATACTTTTTGTGCAGGTGGCACTCAAGTTGGTGGCTTATTTGTTTTTCACCTTGTTATGTATTGGAAATGGTTGTGTTTTGTTTATCTGTTATACTGTATGTTTATTGACGATAAGCAAACAGATATATTTTTCAAGGAGTGTCCCCGTGCACCTCCCTCTTCTGTTTCCTCTCCAGGGCTGACCGTTTGCTTTGGTACGAACTGAGGAATTGGATGGCAGTCCAGAAGAATGGGAGGTGGAGCAAAATAGTGCTAATGAAGCTCCCTATAAGAATTCTTGTGAGAAGTGATTGACTACCCACACGTTCAGGAATGGAGTGCAAATGGACCATATTATACACAAGCCCGGCAACACGTTCAGGAATGGAGTGCAAATGGGACCATATTTATACACAAGCCCGGCCATGATCCCTTTCATTATGTTTGTGTCCAAAGATAAATCAGAGTGATTTGTGGGCATGAAAGTCAATGCAAGAAGGCTTTTTTGGTCACAGAAAAATTTCTCTCCATCATAAGAATAGCCTTACTGGGTCAGACCAATGATCCATCAAGCCCAGCAGCCCATTCTTACGGTGGCCAATCTAGGTCACTAGTACCTGGCCAAAACCCAAGGAGTAGCAACATTCCATGCTACTGATCCAGGGCAAGCAGTGGCTTCCCCATGTTTTTTCTCAATAACCAGATATGGACCTTGTCCAAACCTTTCTTAAAACCAGCTATGTTATCCGCTCTTACCCCAACCTCTGGCAATGTGTTCCAGATCTCAATTATTCTCTGAGTGAAAAAAATGTCCTATTGGTTTTTAAAAATATTTCCCTGTAACTTCATGATGTGTCCTCCTAGTCTTTGTAATTTTTGACAGAGTGAAAAAACGATCCGCTTGTAACCCGTTCTACTCCATGACAAATTTAACCTAGTAAACTGTATATTATGATATGTTGTATCAGAATTGTTGGTTTCTGTGTGTCCCAAAGCTACACTTGGGATGTGTCAACATGGGATTGTGATAATCATCCTCAACATTAAGTGTTAGTAGAGACCATCAGGGATTGGTGATTGTTAGATTCCTATCAGAAGAAGAATAATGATTTGTTGTCTCTGATGCTCCGAGACCACAGTTCAGGTCACCTGATGGAGGTGGAGGCACCTTGATATTGTGACTCTTTGGAACATATAATGCATCAGTTTTGCTGGTGTCTTCCAGATGTTCCCAATAAGAGGACAGCTATCCTTCTGGCATCAGAAAGGGTGCAGCAGTCATCAGCCTGCAAGGAACTGGGACTCTGCTTCTGATTCATTCCAAATAACTTAGGAGGATGTGTGGCACCTCCTACTGTGATGCCCTTGCCTTTGTCAATGGCAGCCTTTGGGAGCTGCTTATGATGTTTGAAGAGAGAGCGGTGTGCTTCTTTACTGAATGTGATGCTACTGCTTGCCCAAACCGACCCTAGTAAAACTGTGTATATTGCCTGCAGAAGACACCTTGACACCAAGGTTTGGCAAGAGTAGTGCTCATCTTTGGTATATATGGGGATAAGGCTTTACTGATACATTGGTTCCTTGGTGTCTCAATGTCCTTGATGTCTCAGTGTACTAACTAAGGTTAGTAGCGATTCCAAACTTCTCCTTTAGGAGTATTTTTCTGAGTCTGTTTTTGAACACACCTGGGAGTCTGAAGACAAACCGAGGTTTTCTCAGATATCTCCCCACCGAAAGTAGCTGCTTTCATTGAGTTTGTGATGGAGATTAGCTCATGCTGTCCCATTTAAGTTAGATACAGAAGAGGAGCCTAGGGCAGAACATTGGTTATCCTTCAGTTCTTCAACTTGCCCAAGGTACTATGATAGCACTTGTTCACAGAATCCTGAAGGAGGCTTAGATGAGAACATAGGATACCCCTCTCTGTATTTCTCCTTTTTTTTTTAAATCATTTTTATTAGGAAGGGAACAACAAGGTTTATTAGTAAATTAACACCTATCCCAATAAACAAGTCAACTAATCAGTCTCTATGGATAAACTCCAAGATCAAAATTGGCGGAGCTCAAATCTTTGGAAGAACTGGATTATTGCAGGCATTCGATCTCTAAATGATGTTATTTCAGAAGGTAAACTGCTGGAATTTTCACAATTGCAACATAGATTTGGTCTTAGTAAAACACAAAGTTTTAAATGGTTGCAATTGATGCAGGCCATTCAGGTTGGGTTCCCTGAATGGAAAACATTGAATAATCAATATAGTTTAGAGTTCTTATGTTTTCAAGCAGACTTCCTAGGGCATCAAGCCGCATTGTGGTATAAATTAATATCTGGATATTTGAATAAAAAACAAAAAATGGTCTAAGAGACATTTGGAGCATTGAGATTAAGCATCATATTACTGGCATCTCAATGGCCACTAATTTGGTCTTGGAGAATGAGATGTACAGTGTCAGCATCTATGAGACAAACTTGGTTCTTTTATTACATAGAGCTTTTTGGACCCCTACACTTTGCAAAAATTAGATAGTTCTAAGTCCAATAAATGCTGGCACTGTAATCTGGAACTGGGACGTTGGATCATTTACTGTATCATTGTCCCTACATTAAAAGTTTTTGGAATGCAATTTGGCCCACAATTAATAATATTGATGGAAATCATGTAGCAACTATCATATGATACAGTGTTATTTGGAATGATGATGAGAAAAAAAAAGTCAAATTTCACCAGAAAATAATAAGCTTTTACTAGTCATGACAGGGGTTGCCATTCAGCATATAACTAATAACTGGAAGAATCATAGTAACCTTAATTATACATTTTGTGGAATACAATTTGTCATATATTCAAAATGGAAAGAGCAATAGCAATACAAAGAGGGATATATCCTAAATTTATAAAATATGGGGGCCATTGACAAAATATTGTAGTGAATGAATAGTAGGATTTCTCTTCTTCTTTTTCTTCTTTTCAATATCTTCTTTGTGACACACATGGAGGGGGGTAGTGAAAATAATTTTTACACAACATGCTATAATATGGTATATAATATGTATGGGGTGATTGGAAAGTACTTGAAGGGTGGGGGGAGGGAGAGGGGATAAAAATATGTTTAGAATATTATGTATTAGATGTAAAAGTGATATTGTGTATTCATTAGTTGTAATTCAATATTTTGTACACTTCATGTAAAATTTGAAAATGAATAAAGAATTATAAAAAAAAAAGGAAGGGAACAACAAGGTAACAGATACAATAAGGACACCAAAGGTGTCAAAATACAATAATTGACTCTGTATACTGAATGCAGAAGGCTCCAGTAGGCAGCAGAATCTGCTCTCTAAAGAGCCAAAGTTTCAGGACTCACTCCTCAATACCCCTGGGAGTAGAGCTTAGAGCTTGGAGTCTTTTGGCGAGAAATTGTTTCAGAATACTACTATAGTAACATACCATGTAGCATGCCTATCAGCTTTTCATGGGCATTTGCTCTTGTGACATAATATTGCAGACTAGCAGAATTTGCTGACACAGTCCCTAGAAAACTCTAGCCAAAGGGAAGGAGTGGTGAAAAATCCCATGCTCTGTTCAACCTATATTTTCATTATGACATCCAGTGCTTTTGATATGGAGATTGATGTTTCAGACTCCCCTGGCTGTGGGCTTTAGACCTTAAGTTTGATATGCAGGAAGAGATTCCTGATGTACCAGGCCATATAGAGAATTTCTTTGGAGATAAGGTGCAAGAAGCTGCTATTCTTATAAAGCAGCATTGTGACACACTTAAGACCCTCTTCAGCCCCATTTCCTCTTCTAGGAGGAATCATAGTGATGGACAGCAGAGATTCTACTACACTCAAAGGAATACTACTATCCTCATTCCAGTCAAGATAGTGATCTTGTTCTCATTCCAGGCATTAGAAGGTCAGAAAACCAGAGCTGCATCCTAAATTAGGGACACATTTTTGACTGCCTCCAGAAGAAACATAGCTTCAGTTTACCATATCTGTTCTGAACAACCTAATGGTATGAGGACTGCTAATTATTTTTTCCCCCTCAAATTGGAGGTCCCTCATAACAGGCCAGTGGGTTCTGAAAGGTAAGCTTAAAATGAATTTATCAGCTTCTTAACAAGGGGGATTTTAATAAAACAATACAAAAATAAAATGTTACATACAATAATATCTTCTGATCAGATATACAGAAAGTTATTATATGGTTGCACTCTAAATTACAAACTGTTAAAGCTGCACTATCTATCTGCAAATAACCTTTATGATGACTTATGTGCACAACAGAAGAGCGGGACTTGAGTGTGATTATATGTGATGATCTTAAGGTGGCCAAACAGGTAGAAAAGGTGACCGCAAAAGCTAGAAGGATGCTAGGGTGCATAGGAAGAGGTATGGTTAGTGGGAAAAAGGAGGTATTGATGCCCCTGAATAAGACTTAGGTGAGACCTTATTTAGAATATTGTGTACAATTCTGGAGGCTGCACCTTCAAAAAGATATAAAAAGGATGGAGTTGGTCCAGAGGAAGGCTACTAAAATAGTATGTGGTCTTCATGATAAGGCAGATAGGGACAGACTTAAAGATCTCAATCTGTATACTTTTGAGGAAAGGCGGATGAGGGGAGATATGATAGATATGTTTAAATGCCTACATAATGTAAATGCGCATGAGTCAAGTCTCTTTCATTTGAAAGGAAACTCTGCAATGAGAGGGCATAGGATGAAGTTAAGAGGTGATAAGCTCAGGAATAATCTAAGGAAAAACTTTGCAGAAAGAGTAGTAGATGCATGGAACAGTCTCCCAGAAGAGGTGGTGGAGACAGAGACTGTTTCTGAATTCGAAAGGGGCCTGGGATATGCACGTGGGATCTCTCGGAGAGAGAAAGAGATAATGGTTACTGCGGATGGGCAGACTAGATGGGCCATTTGGCCTATGTCTGCCATAATGTTTCTATGTTTCTAATACAGAACAGAAATATTTGTTAAGCAATTCAGGCTTTTATTTATCAGCTTCTACATATTCCTCCCCTTCACTTTTGAGTCTCATAATGCCAATTTTGTACTTCTTCCTATCACTGATACATCTAACTCAAGACTCAAAGTAAACAAATCCATGGGACCAGACAACCTACACCCCAGAGTGCTCAGAGAGTTATGTGAAGTCCTGGCGGAACCATTATCCGTGCTCTTCAATCTTTCCCTTTGCACGGGAAGAGTCCCCTTGGACTGGAAAACAGCTAACGTTATTCCACTCTACAAAAAGGGCTGCAAGACAGAGACGGAAAATTACAGACCAGTGAGTCTCACATCCATAGTGAGCAAGCTCATGGAAACACTGATCAAACAGAAACTTGACACAATCTTGGACGAGGAAAACCTACGTGATCCCCACCAACACGGATTTACCAAAGGCAGGTCCTGCCAATCTAATCTGATTAGCTTCTTTGACTGGGTAACTAGACAAATGGATGCCGGGGAGTCCCTGGACGTAATATATTTGGACTTCAGCAAAGCTTTTGATAGCGTCCCACACCGCAGGTTATTGAACAAGCTGAAATCACTGGGATTAGGGGACACACTAACTGCATGGGTTGGGGATTGGCTAAGCGGTAGACTTCAAAAGGTAGTGGTAAACGGTACCCCCTCCAAAATGTCAGACGTGACCAGTGGAGTGCCACAGGGCTCGGTCTTGGGCCCGATTCTATTCAACTTATTCATAGGAGATATGACCCAAGGGCTTAGAGGAAAAGTATCATTGTTTGCCGATGACGCCAAACTGTGCAACATAATAGGTAAAAACATTTTGCCTGACAATATGACGCAGGACCTACTACTACTGGAACAGTGGTCACCGACTTGGCAGCTAAGCTTCAATGCTAAAAAGTGTAAGGTAATGCACCTGAGCAAGAGAAATCCGTGCAGAACTTACACACTAATGGTGAAACCTTGGCTAGGACCTCGGCGGAACGTGATTTAGGGGTGATCATTCATGATGACTTGAAAGCTGGCCAATCAAGTGGAGAAGGCTTCCTTCAAAGCAAGGCAAATGATGGGTTGTATTCATAGGTGTTTTGTCAGCAGGAGACCCGAAGTCATAATGTCGCTGTACAGGTCCATGGTAAGACCTCATTTGGGGTATTGTGTTCAATTCTGGAGACCACACTACCGGAAAGATGTGCTGCGAATTGAGTCGGTTCAGCGAATGGCCACCAGGATGGTCTTGGGGCTCAGGGATCTCGTGTATAAAGAAAGGCTAAATAAATTGCAACTGTACTCACTTGAGAACCGAAGAGAGAGGGGAGACATGATTGAGACGTTTAAGTATATCACGGACCGTATTGAGGTGGAAAATGATATCTTCTGTCTTAGAGGACCCTCAACCACCAGAGGGCATCCGCTGAAAATCATGGGAGGGAAGTTTCATGGTGATTCCAGGAAGTACTTCTTCACCGAAAGGGTGGTCGATCATTGGAACGAACTACCTCTGCAGGTGATTGAGGCCAACAGCGTGTCAGATTTTAAAAGAAAATGGGATACTCACGTGGGATCTCTACGGGAGTAAAGTCAGGGGGGTGGGTCATTGGAGTGGGCAGACTTGATGGGCTATGGCCCTTTTCTGCCGTCATTTTCTATGTTTCTAAGTGTTTAGCATTGAGTTGTTGTTGTTTTTTTTTGTATAAATATTTTTTTATTCTTTTTTTTTTTAATTCTTACATCAAGTGAAATACATGTAATACATTCAATTATACAAAAACACACTTGAAATTATCATTAAATTTTCTTACAATGTGAATTAAATAAACCCCTTTTTCAGAATTTATATCATATTAATATTACAATAGTTTTCCCTCCCTACCCCTTTCTATATGTTCTATACATGTGTTATTATATCTGATCAGTGGAATAAATTGTCAATGGTCTCCATATTTTATTAAATTTGTTAATATAACCTTGTTGTAATGCCAGTACTTTTTCCATTTTTATATATATGACAAATTGAATTCCACCAAAAAGTGTATTCAATTTAGTGTAATCCTTCCAGTTCTGAGTAATTTGCTGTATGGCTACCCCTGTTAAAATTAATAAAAGTTTATTATTATCAGCAGAAATCGGACATTGTGTTCTCATTGCTGTTCCAAATAATATTGTATCATATGATAGTCCAACATGATTTTCTAATAAATTATTAATTTGGGGCCAAATTAATTTCCAAAAATTGATTACCCTGTTATTTTTTTCCAATTTCTTATTTGTGGAAGTCCTGTTTTTGAGCATAGTGGAGTTTTTTTCTGACCATGAAGCTGAACTGATTTCTTTTTCTGCACTTGCATTACAAGGATCTTGTTAGTATTATAATGAGCAATCCATGTAATGCTGTAAACATTTTGCCCACTTTTTATGGGCAAAATTTTCCTACTGGGTCTGAGCTTGTTGTAGCCTTATCTTCCTGTCCACTTCTGCTTGTGAAGGAGACCTGTATATCGCATCAATGTAGCAGTAGAGGAAAACAGGAAGATGAATATAAAATATTTAATTTTTTAAAATACCCAGATAGCATTGTTTATCATAAAATCACAAAATCATGCTGTTTTAATTAAAAACATATTTTTAATTTTTGAAAATGTTACAGAAATAATCACTAAATTAATGGCTTTAATATATTAAATTACTCTTGAGTAGAGGCTTTTAGTAATCAATATATATAAATTCAATTGACGCCACACTCGCCTATATCTTGATATCCTTGGTATCACTTATTGCTTACAGGAATTTCATAGTTTCATAATTGTTTTATCATTTCATTGCAAGACCATTCCAGACTTCTTTCAGAAACTTTACATGGCCTCAGCGGCTACACTCGAGCCCCATTAAGTAATACTCGAGCCCCATTCAGTGTATCTACATAAGATAAGATACGTTTTCTATTGATTCTAAGTTATATATTTATTTGAACTATATTTAAAGATTAAAAACTATTTAAAGGACGAAGAGGAGGCTGGCTATTTTAGGCTCGAGTATTACATTAAATATGACACTCGAGTGTAGCCGCTGAGGCCGTGTAAAGTTTCTGAAAGAAGTCTGGAATGGTCTTGCAATGAAATGATAAAACAATTATGAAACTATGAAATTCTTGTAAGCAATAAGTGATAAATATCCTCTTCTTAAGAGTCCACAAAAGAAAGAAAAAAAAAAAGCTTTGCAGGTTAGTCTGATGTTAATTACTTAGTCGGTAATTACAATTCAGTGAAAGGATCTTGGTGTTATCATAGACAATACGCTGAAGCTTTCCACCCAATGTGTGGTGGCGGTGGCCAAGAAAGCAAACAAGATGCTAGGAATTATTAGAAAAGGGATGGTTAACAAGAATTAAAATGTTATAATGCCTCTTATCGCTCAATGGTGCAACCTCACCTTGAGTATTGCGTTCAGTTCTGCTCTCCTTATTTCAAAAAAGATATAAAATTTCAAAGAAGAGCGACCAAGATAATAAAGGGGATGGAACTCCTTTCATATGAAGAAACACTAAAGAGGTTAGGGCTCTTCAGTTTGGAAAAGAGATGGCTAAGGGATATATAATTGAAGTCTACAAAATCTTGAGTGGTGTAGAACAGGTACAAGTGGATTGATTTTTTTTTTTTTTTTTTTTTACTGCGTCAAGATTTACAAAGATTAAGGGACACTCAGTGAAGTTACAAAGTAATACTTTTAAAACCAATAGGAGGAAATATTTTTTTATTCAGAGAATAGTTAAGCTATGGAGCATGTTGCCAGAGAATGTGGTAAGAGCAGTTACTGTAGCTGGTTTTAAAAAAGGTTTGGACAAATTCCTGGAGGAAAAGTTCATAGTCTGCTGTTGAGACAAACATGGGACAGTAACATGGAATGCTGCTACTATTTGGGTTTTTGCCAGGTACTTGTGACTTGGATTGGCCTCCATGAAGATGGGATATTGGGCTTGATGGACCATTGGTCTGACCCAGTAAGTCTATTGTGTTTTTATGTTCTGTTATATTTATCATAGTTGATGGTTAGCAAAATACATTACCTTTACTACTGTAGCCTGGTGCAGTTAAAGATGTTTCTTTTTTCCTTTAATCCCTTTTCTTTTTATTATCTTTGATTCCTTTTCCTCTATTCTTTCTTAGTTTATAATGTCCCATTGAAATGGTTTATGAGATGTCTGGGTGTCTGAGATACTCTTTTCCCCTTGAGACTTAATGGGGTGAAAAGGGGACAGGAGAGGTTCCAAAGACATAGTTTGGGTGGCAAAGTTAGAGCTTAAATTTTCTTTGGGGATGTATACTACTTCTACTATCAAACTCCCCTTCAGAAGGTCCTAAACCCTCACCTGTTTCCAAAATTCCTTTCCAGAGGTTACCAGAAACTAATATCAAGGTCTATGACAGGTTACAGCACAGGTGTCCAAGGCCTGCGGGCCAAATCCGGCCCGCCTAGTCATTTTATGCAGCCTGCGGTCCAATGCCCCCAGTTTTACCTTGTGGCCGGTTCATTCCTCCTCATAGCCATAGTGTGCACGGAGCCGCGTGCAGCGACTCCTCGCACATCCCTTTCCTCATCAAGAAGCATTCCCTCTGTCGTCAGAGAGAAGGCTTCCGGTTCAGGTGCAGGATGCGCGAGGAGCTTCTGCACATAATTGTTGTGAGGAGGAGGGAGCTGGCCACAAGATGACACCGGGGGGCATCAGACTGCGGGCCGCATAAAACGGTCAGGTTGGAGCCGGCCCGAAGGTTAGACACCCGCCGGAGGGAGGCACATCATGGAGGGAGGGAGACAACAAAGGTAGGGGGTATGGTTTTATTTTCAAGTTAATGTTTGAACTGTGTCAATTTTGAGCATTTTAATCTGCTGTCTATGTTTTGCACTGCTCAGGAAGAAATACATTTGTATCTTTTTCTCTAGGGGTGGTTCTGCATGCAGAATCTTGAATCTTAGGGTGTTTTTTAAAATACAGTCAAACCTCGGTTTGCGAGCAAAACATTCTCGCAAATCTTGTCTCACAATCTGAGCATTGACTCGATTTGCGAGCCCCTTCCCAAGAACCAGCATCGTTCCTCCCCCCCGCTCGTGAACGCTCCCCCCAAACAGCATTTAGCCTTACCCCATCTGGCACCGGCACACAGCCCACAGGACGTGCCAGTACCGGTGAAAGAAGTACCTGCCTCTTGCCTGGGCCTTGAGCATCTGCGCATGCTCAAGATTCTCAATTTTGAGGGTTTCTGACTTAGGGTTCAAGTCTTCCACCTCCAAAACCCCTGTTTCTGTTTTTTTGAATTTTCAAAAAGGTCTCAATGGGCTATTTTTGGTACAATTTTTCTGGCAGTGGCCATCTTGGATCTCAAACTATCTTTTTTTCAAAAGCTTCTATCTGCCTCAAAACCCCTCAATTTTGATTCCATCAACAGGGATGGACTCCTTAGCGGGTGAGGATGCTATTTAATGTAAAATTTATGCCGCTTGTCCAGTGCATGTGCCACTTGTGCCACAGTGCATTTAAGATAGGGGCAAATACTTTGAGCTTAGTCGTATTCTTGTCCTTCAGGGCTGGTGAACCATTGTAGGTCCAAGAAATGTGTAGGAAGTACTGCCTGGGACCCTCTTTTCATGTTGATGCAAAGCAGAGGCACGTGGAGTCTTGAGACCCCATGAGAGTCAAACCAGAGGATGTGCAAGATTCATTTATCCCCAGAGTTGTGAATCTCATGTGGAGAGCTTTCCTAATGCAAGCAGCCATTGGCCCAGGGTATGTCTTCTCGCTTGGTGTGTGCTTCTCAGTTAAACAAGCTGGGTCCTAGCTCCAGTGACTTTTTGGAGCAAGACTGGCTGGATTAAAGATCAGATTCCATTGTGCATTTATCTCGGGGCTCTGATACAGACCTGGATGACTCCGGTTCCTGTTTAGGTTGGCAGTCCAGAGGCCTCTTTGGCTCTTGACTAGGGGGATGACCCTTATATCTGCTGCCTCTTCAAATCTGTCTCTGTCCACCACTTTATTTTTGATGCTGTCAAGGAATTGAAGCTGGAAACTCACTTCCCAATGCACAGTCATGAATGGCTCTAACACTCAGACCTCCTTTTTCCCGGTGTATCTGGACATTACTGCTCTGGTTATGGACCAGTGGGAAACCCTGGAGTGGTCCTTCAGGGTTGCCAAGGCCATGTCCAGACTTTATCCCATGGCTCCTGAGTTCCAGCAACTCTTTGAGCAGCCGAAGGTGGTGGTCTCAGTGGTGGCTCAGGTCACCAAACATACTGTTCTCTCAAGTGAAGGTGGTGGTATGCTGAATGATGCTCAGGATCACAGGGTGGCCATGATTCTTAAGAGGCAGTTAGAAGCTCTCCGTGCTATTCCTTCTTTTCTTCTGAAGGTGGTGTCAGACTTCCACGTCAACCAGGAGATTCACCTGCCTGCTTTCCAATCTACAGGCTTTGACAAATAGGATGGAGTGTTGAGGAAGCTAGACATGTACAGAGCTTTGCTTCAATACTTGGACAAGACCAAAGATTTTTGCCTGTCAGACCACCTGTTTGTGCTCACTGGCCAATCTCAGCTTAGTAGGCCAGTATCGAAGGCATCTCTAGCTAGATGAATTTGCATGGCCATCTATTTGGCATATATTACCTGTGGTAGGCAGCCACCAGTTTCGCTCAAGGCGCACTTGATTAGGGGTGTCACTAATTCATGAGCAGAGTTTTGGGCATTTCCTCCCACAGAAATTGTTCTGCATATTTTTTTCCAGATTTTCCAGAGTGGATGTAGTGGTTTGAGAGGGTTTCTACTTTCTCAATAAAAGGTCCACAACTTTGGAACTCTATGCCTTTAGCACTTCGATTATTGAGCTCATCTGATAAGTATAAAGCAGAGTTTAAAATATTTCTTTTTTCAGATGCTTATCATACTAAACAGTAACATTTGGCTTCTGAGAGTGTTCTGCAAGACACAAGAAGTATTAACCTAAATGCATTTCCCCTTCTACTTTCCTATAACAATTGTAGTTCTGCTTTTAACCTTACTGTATGTTGTGATTTTATTTACATAAGAAATGCCATCTCCGGATCAGACCTACGGTCCATCGAGTCCGGTGATCCGCACACGCAGAGGCCCAGTCAGGTGTACACCTAGTGTAATTTTAGTCACCCATATCTCTCTATGCCTCTCGTAAGGAGATGTGCATCTAATTTGCTTTTAAATCCTAGAACGGTGGATTCTGCAATAACCTCCTCTGGAAGAGCATTCCAGGTGTCCACCACTCGTTGCGTGAAGCAGAACTTCCTTATATTTGTCCTGGACTTGTCCCCCTTAGCTTCCGTCCATGTCCTCTTGTCTGTGTCACGTTGAACATGGTGAATAATTTTTTTTTCCTGCTCTATTTTGTCGATTCCTTTCAGTATTTTGAAAGTCTCAATCATATCCTCTCGCAGTCTCCTCTTCTCAAGGGAGAGCAGTCCCAGTTTCTTAAGTCATTCCTCGTATTCCAAGTTCTCCATACCATTTATTAGCTTCGTTGCTCGTCTCTGCACCCTCTCCAGCAGTTTTATATCCTTCTTTAGGTTGGGAGACCAATGTTGGACACAGTATTCTAAGTGTGGTCTGACCATTGCCCTATAAAGCGGCATTATAACTCTCTGATCTATTCATGATTCCTTTCTTTATCATGCCTAACATTCTATTTGCTTTCTTTGCCGCCGACGGTTTCAATCTATCAGTACACTCAGGTCTTTTTGTTGTTTTTAAACATGGAAACTTAGACGCCACTTTTGGGTCCTCGGTCTTGTGGGCAGGCCGTTGCTTTGGTATATCACCATACGTATGGACTCCAGAGGCAATTTAACAGAATATAAGATTAGGTTCTTACCTGGATATACTTTTTTTCTGCTAATCTCCTATGGAATTCGTACAGCCCACCCTCGATATATTCTGTTTCGCCTGCTTTTCTGCCTTCAATATTTCTAGATTCCAGTCTTGGAGTTCTGTTGCTGTCAACCAGATGGCTAAGCGCAGAGAGATCCTCTATAAGTAAGTGTATTCCTCAGCCTCTGGCTCCCTTAATGTTAGTTTCAGTTGCACACAGCAGATTGTTTCTCTGTGGTTGTTTTAAATTGCTATGCAGTCTTGTTCTGATTCTTATTTTCTAAGTTATAGAGCAGAACAGAATTGTGTAATGTATGTAGGGAATTTCCTTGTGCCTCTCCTTCTTTGTATTTTGTTCCAGTGGAACTCAATGCTTTGGGATGTAACTGGGAGGGCACTGTTTTACCTCTGTATGGGAAGTTCTCAAAGCTGTAAGTATTCTCACTTCTGCAAGTCCAGTTCACGGGAACGGATTGATCACCATACGTATGGACTCTGGAAGAGATTAACAGAAAGGAGATTATCCAGGTAAGAACTTTATCATACATTGTGTCACTTAATTGTTGTCAGTGCAGGACAACATAAATGGAGTAGAGAATTCAAGAGAAGCTAGGGAGAGGTGAAAGTAGTAAGGAAAATGGTGGTTTTTTCCTGGTGTTTATCCAATAAACCCCTGCTGGCTGTATATATTTGTTTATTTATTTGTATTGAGTGTGTTTACAGTTGAAACCTAAAATCAGAAGCCCTAGCTAAGATCCAAGATTGTTGCATGTGGTGTAACTTTTGTGCACCCTTTCAGTATAGGTGATATTTGTCATCTGTTTCTCAGGTGTGTGTGCTGCATGCAATGTGGCACAATCTCCCCAGGTTTTCATGCTGAGTGGCAGAATAATTACACACACTGTGCCCCTTGTGCCAGCCTAGTCACGTGCCCCATCTGCCGAGTGAAATATGTGGAAGATGACCTTCTCATTCAGTGCCGGCATTGTGAACGGTGAGACTGAAGCCTTAATGACTATATTTGGCAATCTAGTTGAAGGTCATGGGCAGTGTCGAGGCCTGAGGAAGTGAGGACAGTGCTGCCTTAGGTTAAGCAACAGGCCTGGACAGTGCACATGAATTTATATGCTCATTGTAACAAAGGTTTCTGTTTTGGTTGTAGGTGGCTCCATGCTGTTTGTGAGAATCTGTTTACTGAAGAGGAGGTGGAGCAGGCAGCAGATAAGGGCTTTGACTGTACTTCTTGTCAGCCTTATATCATCAAACCAGTTGGTATGTATAGATAATTTGGAAAGGGGGGAGGTGGTGGCAAGTGTGTCTTGTTACAATTCTGCTTTGAGGAGACATCTCCATAAGGTTGACAGATGTCCGGGAAAACCCGGACATGTCCTCCTTTTTAGAAGGCTGTCTGGGCGCCCAGAAGGATTTCCAAAACCTATCAGTTTGTCTGGGTTTTGGAAGGCCCCAAGCTCATGGTCACATCTGGAGGGCCTCTGTGCACGTGCAGACTTTGACATTATGACATCACACACATGTGCATGACATTGTGTCAATGTCGGTGCATGTGCAAAGGCCTTCTAGATGTGGCCCCGAGCTCAGGGAAGGAGACATGAGGTTCATGTGGGGGAGAGACGGAACGGGGCGGAACTAGGTGTCCTCTTTTTTTTTTTCTTCTTCTTCTTCACACAACATGTAATTAAACTCTGTAATTCGTTGCCAGAATGTGGTGAAGTCAGCTAGCTTAGCGAGGTTTAAAAAAGATTTGGATAATTTTCTAAAAGAAGTCCATAAGCCAATATTGAGATGGTTTGGGGAAATCCACTGTTTATTTCTAGGATAAGCAGCATAGAATCTGTTTTGCTACTTGGGATGTAGCTAGGTGCTTGGGACCTGAGTTGGCCACTGTTGGAAACAGGATACTGGGCTTGATGGACCTTCGATCTGTTTCAGTATATCAATTCTTATTTATTTATTTATTTTTTTTATTAAGAGGAAATCTGGTAATCCTACAATCTCCAGCCAGAATTATTCTCATCCTGAATGTTTATATGTTCTTTACAGTTCCTGTTGTCCTACCTGAAATAATTCCAATGAAAATAAAAGAGCCAGGTAGGCTTCTGCCTTTGGGCAGGTTTTAGCTACTTGCATGTCCAGCACTGGGGCTGTGTGATTTCTGTCCTTGCCTCAATAGAACACAAAGGCTTATGAGTTCATGCTGACCATTGTGTATGTCCCTTCTCACTCCTGACCCTTATATATTTGGAATAGTGACATTTAAGCTTTGTGTGGAATATGAGTTTTACATGAAGTTCTGTTTTCAGGATATCAATGATGAATGTGTGTGAGATAGCTTTGTATGCAGATTACCATTGTGTGGTTAGCCTGAAAACCAGAATGGTTGGTGTGTCATGTTGACTGGGCTGTGACCTGTTGGGAATAAATATGGACCATTAAGGGGGCATTGGACTTTTCTTCTTTCAAGGGTGAATACTGATTTGAGTGATTGTGGAGAGCACAGAGGGGTTAAAGTTGTCACTGTTTAAAAAAGAAATGTATGTATGGTTGAACTGCAGATATCTAGAATGTTATACTTTCTGCTTGCTTGCTTTTGCATTTTTTGAACTCCCGCCCCCTCCCCCTCATCATATTGGGCTTTCAATACAGTTGGAGCTAGACTTGGGATCTAGTTCCATGAGCCTTTATTTACAACTGCCTGGAGAGTTCCCTCTCCCCAATTTTATATTTCATACTATCTTATTTTAGGACAGACCACTTTCTTGACTTTGGATCTTAAATCCAGCCATTAGGTGTTACAATTGCATGTGTACCTAGAATTGTGCCCATAATCTTCTGCGTGTCAATGTACAGCACTAATCAACAAATCACATAGACAAAATTTCTACAACCAGAGAATCACAACTGCCCTAATTCAAGTTATAAAAAAACATGATGAAAAAGAGACCTCTGAAAACAGCAACCCTTTTCAGTCCAGAAAAGTCTTGCAACAGGATATAACAAGAATGATAGGTCTCAGAAAAAATTCCATGTATTTTCAAAATATCATAATAATAAGAATATAGATCAGCAATGTACTTATCATCTTAGTTGCAGTCTGGGATCAGATAACACCATAGACCTAAAAATACAAGACAAAACAACCACCCCATACATGGATTTACTAGCCTATCAACTTTCAAGCACATCACTCAAAGGAACACTAACATGCATGCTCTGCTACATAACTCCAGGAAACTGGAACACAGCAAAACCAATATTTGAAGATTTTATATACCGAAACTCACTAAGACAATCTACAACTTAATCCTAGGAGACCTCAACCTCCACCTCGAAAACCAATCCTGCAAACAAGTAGAAACCTTACTATCATACCTCGAGGCCTTAACATACAAGATATTGATGGGAACTATGTAGAATTGGACTCCGATAAAGCCAAAATCTTAAATGAATACTTCTGCTCAGTCTTCACTTGCGAGGCGTTGGGATCCGGCCCTCAGCTGCAGACAAGTGAAAGCATGGAGGACCCATTTCGAAACTTCGTGTTTACGCCCAGCAGTGTCTACTATGAGCTATCAAGACTCAAAGTGAACAAAGCTCTGGGACCAGACAAACTACACCCCAGGGTGCTCAGGGAGTTGAGTGATGTCCTGGCAGAACCGTTATCCGCACTCTTCAATCTTTCCCTAAGTAATGGAAGAGTCCCGTTGGACTGGAAAACGGTTAACGTCATCCCGCTCCACAAAAAGGGATGCAAGACGGAGGCTGCGAACTACAGACCGGTGAGTCTAACATCGATAGTGAGCAAACTAATAGAAACTCTAATCAAACGTCAATTGGACACGATTCTGTCCGAGGAGTATCTACGAGATCACGGATTTACAAAGGGAGGGTCCTGCCAATCCAATCTGATCAGCTTCTTTGACTGGGTAACAAGAAAGCTGGATACCGGGGAATCCCTAGACATCGTGTACTTGGACTTCAGCAAAGCATTTGATAGCGTCCCACACCGCAGGTTATTGAACAAGATGAGTTCGATGGGATTAGGCGACACATTAACTGCATGGGTTAAGGACTGGCTTAGTGGTAGACTTCAAAGGGTGGTAGTAAACGGCACCCCCTCAGAAACAACGGAGGTGATCAGCGGAGTGCCGCAGGGCTCAGTCTTGGGCCCGATCCTATTCAACATCTTCGTAAGTGGCTTGGCTAAGGGTCTTCGAGGTAAAATTACGTTATTCGCCGATGACGCCAAACTATGCAACATAGTGGGCGAGAGCATAACAGACAAAAGCACAGTGCCTGACAAAGGCTCAATATCCGACAATATGACATATGACCTGCTCCTACTGGAACTAAGTTTCAATGCCAAAAAATGCAAGGTCATGCACCTTGGCAGCAAAAATCCATGCACGCCTTACACCCTGAATGGTGAGACCCTAGCAAGGACTGTAGCAGAACGAGACTTGGGGGTGATCATTAGTGAAGACATGAAGTCTGCCAATCAAGTGGAGAAAGCTTCATCCAAAGTTAGACAAATCATGGGTTGTATCCGTAGGAGCTTCGTCAGCCGTAAACCCGAGGTCATAATGCCTTTGTACAGATCCATGGTGAGACCCCATCTGGAATACTGTGTACAATTCTGGAGGCCACATTACCACAAAGATGTGCGGAGAGTTGAGTCGGTTCAGAGAATGGCCACCCGGATGGTCTCAGGACTCAAGGATCTCCCATATGGGGAGCAGCTGGATAAGTTGCATCTATATTCACTCGAGGAACGCAGAGAGAGAGGGGGGACATGATCGAGACGTTCAAATATGTCACGGGCCGTATCCAGGTGGAGGAAGATATCTTTTTTCTAAAAGGTCCCATGGCAACAAGAGGGCATCCGTTGAAACTCGGGGTGGGAAATTTCATGGTGACACCAGAAAATATTTCTTCACTGAAAGAGTGGTTGATCGCTGGAATAGTCTTCCACTGGAGGTGATTGAGGCCAGCAGCGTGTCAGATTTTAAGAAAAAATGGGATTGGCACTTGGGATCTCTTCAAGGAGGGAGTTAGGGGGTGACATTGGTATGGGCAGACTAGATGGGCCTTGGCTCTTTTCTGCCGTAGGTTTCTATGTTTCTATATTAGACCCTCAAGCCATACATGAAAAAGGACACCAACTCGACATTGCAGCCTACATGTCCCAACAGCCCATACAACCAGAAAACAAAGCATCAAACGGAAACTGGTACCGTTCCCTCTGGTCAGATCACTATACTTACTCCTTCAAAATCAACTGGAACAAAAGCAAACCAATTACTCAAAAAATAACTTACAACTCACGTAAATACATCGACCCCACCAAATTCTGGACAGAAACATACACCATAATCCAAGACTACAATCCCAAAGACTTCATCTCACAATGAAACCATCTAAGTACAGCAACCCTAGATGAGCTAGCACCAGAACAACCCAAAACCAGAATCCATAGAAAATCAGACAAATGGTTCAATAACGAGCTACTCCTACTCAAAAGGCAATGCAGACAACTAGAAAGAAAATGGAGAAAAAGTAGCCAAGATTCCACAAAAATAGCATGGAGAATACTGAACCAAAAATACAAACAAAAACTGAAAGAAAAAAGAAAGACATACTACTCAAAGCAAATAGGAGAAGAATCCCAAGACACAAAAAAGTTATTTCAATTACTAAAAGAACTCAGACATCACACCCTACCTAACCAATAACAACTCCCCCCCTCCCTCAGCCACACTCTAAGCCGCATTCTTCAAAAACAAGATTGCAACTATCAGAGCCACGTTCAATAGAACATCTACGCACCTAGAAGAAATCAGTTGCAACAGACAGAACCTGGTCCCACTTTTCACCTATACAATGGTCAGACCACAACAAACTTTATAATAAATATAGCCATGCAGCCTGTGACCTTAACCACTGCCCCCCATACCTATTGAAAACCTCCAGTACACTATTTTGCACCCTGCTCCTACAATGGATACAAACTTTACTCACAGATGGCCTTTTCCTGCAAGACCTCAGCGAAATCATCATAACTCCGATCCTAAAAGATCCCAAAGGAGCAACGGACCAACCATCCAACTACAGACCCATAGCCTCAATCCCACTTTACGTCAAGCTAATGGAAGGCCTCATAGCTGGAGCCCTAACCTTATACATAGAAAACCACAACTTATCCCACCCGATGCAGTCTAGTTTCAGAACCAACTACAGCACTGAGACCCTAATAGGAACACTCATGGACACCGCTAGACAACACCTCAGCACAGGCAAGAAAATGCTGATCATACAACTAGACCTCTCCGCAGCCTTTGACTTGGTAGACCATGACATCCTTTTACAAACACTAGACTCAATAGGAATCACAGGCAAGGTACTATCATGGTTTAAAGGATTCCTACAATCCAGAACTTACAGAGTTAAAACAAACAAAGAAAAATCAGAACCATGGTCCAACCCCTGTGGAGTACCCCAAGGATCACCTCTGTCTCACACACTCTTCAAACTATACATTGCTTCCCTCAGCTCCTGCCTAGACAAACAAGGCCTAACCTCCTACACATATGCAGATGACATCACCATTCTCCTCCCCTTCGACCAACCAGCGCCCTCCATGGTAGGCACAGTACACAGAACACTTGAAACAGTAGCAACATGGATGACGGAACACAAACTAAAACTTAACCCTGACAAAACAAACTTCATCTTCCTAGAAAACAGCAAAATCCCAACCTTAACAAACCTTGTAATAAACTCGATCTCATACCCCATACAACCCACACTAAAACTCCTTGGAGTGCTGCTTGACAGAGGCTGTACCATGCAACCACAAATCAACAAAATAATAAAAACTTCATTCGCAACTATGAGAAACCTAAGACAAATTCAGAAATTCTTCAACAGAAAAAAATGCCAACTCTTGGTACAATCTCTAATCCTAGGCCTAATAGACTACTGCAACATACTATATCTCCCCTGCCCAGTGACCACGATAAAACAACTACAAACAATACAAAACACAGCCCTAAGACTCATCTATTCACTGAAAAAATACGACCACATCACAGAGGCATACCACGACTCACACTGGTTCCCAATACACTTCAAATTCCACTGCCTACTATTTAAAGCTATAAACGGAGACAGCCCAATCTACTGGAACAAACGACTAATTCAATCCACCTCAACCAGACACAGGAGAACCCACACACTATTCACACACCCACCAACCAAAAATGTCAAACGGAGAAAATTATATGACAACCTACTGGCCACCAGAGCGTGAAACTGGATAGACAACTCATCAATCTGCTGATCTCGACCACAGACTACAAAACCTTTAAAAAAAGAATCAAAAACCCTACTCTTCAAAAAATACATAAAACTAATATAACACAACCAGATCTGTCCCAAGCTTCACCTGCAATACTATACACTCCTTAGCAAATTAGAAAATGTTCAAACTATTCCTTATGTATTTCTTAATATCATGACAGTTCTTATGTAATCCGCCTTGAACCTCAAGGTAATGGCGGAATAGAAATCACTAATGTAATAAAGAATTAAATTGGAGAGTGTATGCAGATAATCGCTCCACTTTCAATCTCAGTTTTCTAAGCAGCCAAGCCCAACAGCAGCCCTGTTTCACTTCAAGAGCAAGGCGCTACTACTTCAAATATCTTAAGTAAATTTCAGCATAGACTCACCATAAAGTAAATATGGTACAGGAAGACGGCGTTTAAATAGGGCAAAAATTCCTGACAAAACCCTACCGCTATGTCCAACGCAACACCAACAAGACATCAACAACGTAATTACTCAATGTCACGACATCACGTAAAAAACATTAAATGACGTCAAAAAAGGAATCTCTCTAAAGGATATACAAACACATTTCCACCTGATAAAATTTTCATTAGTGAATGGTCCAAAACTAAAACACAAAAATAGCTCAAAAAGTGCTTCAAATGTATACATAACAAAGATCTTCCAGCAAAGGTGTACAGCACTGCCAGTGAGCCACTGGGTCAGCCATCACTGCTGTATTTTTCATCATGATATGGGACACACTGGTCTGAAAAAACCTTGAGCCTTCACCATCTAGATAAAAATATATATACATATATAGGCACTTGAGGATGTTAAGTGACGGGGCCTTTATTGCATTCTGTTGAGATACTATGTGCTCTGCTACACTGCCTACTATTTCAGCCTGATGTTTTTCCCCTTAGAACCCCAGTATTACCGCTTTGAAAATGTGTGGCTGACAGAAGCAGGTATGTCAGTACTGCGCAGTCTCTCCATGTCTCCCCTTCACAAGAAACGTCAGCGGCGCTCAAGATTCTCTACCACAGGGGAGTTGGGAATGGAAGCTATGGACCCTACTGGACAGGATGAGAGAAAGGAAGGAGAGCTGGAAGGAGAAGAACCTAAGTTAGAAGGTACAGAACATTGATGGCTCTTTGCTAGCTTGCCCGCTTTAACTTGCAGCTATATCAGCCTTGTCTCTGAGTTTGTGTATGTTTGTTTATGTATGACTTGTTTGTGTGCATTATTTTCATTTCAGTTCCTGTTGGTGTTGAACCAATGGATTGTGAAATAAAAATTGAACCTCCAGGGAGTCCAGAGCGAGAAGCTGGCGGTGAAGTGGAACCTGGCAAAGGGATTGATGAACTGGAGGATGGAAAAAAAAGGAAAAGGAAGCCTTATCGACCTGGTGAGGAATCCATTTGGCTGTTAAAAAATTTGGGGTGAACATTTGGCAGTGAATACTGCTACTTGATTTTATTCTTGTATGCATGGATCAACTAATCGACTGAAGACCTGAACACCCTCCCTACACCTTAACAAAAGCAGCTGTTGAACAGGGTTAGCCAAGGGCATCTGATGCCCATGCACACCTTGAACCATGTGCTCCCTACTCCTTCCTCAGGTCAGCAGCATTTCCTGTTCTGTTCTCTAATTCCCCCTGCCTCCCAAATTTCCAGCCTTTTTCCTTCATCTCTCTATTCCCCACCCCCAAGTGGCCAGCATCTCATTTCTTCTTCCCTACCCTTTTCTTGGCTGCAACATCCTAGTGGGGCCTCAGATTAAATGAGACTAGGCATTACATGGACCCTGTGAGTATAGTATTGCACTCAAGAGTTGTCCTACCACCCTCAGATAGGAAGTTTGTCTGGGGGAGGGGGGGGTAGAAAACGGCAATGAAGTGCAGGCCTGTACTTTCAGGGCCCATGCAGTGCTCAGTATTTAAGCTTTGGCCTGGTAGAGGAGGAGGAGGGTAGGGAGTAGTAGCAGCAAGACTGCCAGAAGGAAGGCTCTCATGCATGAGAGCTGCATTACCACCTTAGGCAGATGCTTAGTAGCAGAGCCAGCATGCTCTAGAGAGGCATGTGGAAAACTGAGGGGTTTCAAGTTGCATTTAAATAGAAGCATGATGGAAGATAAAGACCGAACGGCCCATCCATAGTAACCATTATCTCTTTCTCTCTGAGAGATCCCACGTGCGTAACCCATGCCTTCTAGGAGTACTCAGCCATAACCTTCGAAAATCAGGTAACAGTGGTAGTTAAAAGAGGCATTTTTAGATAATTACATTCTATTAAAAATATATTAAAACATCCATACTGCAAACTCTATTGCATGCATTATTTGTGTCCAGATTAGATTATGCAACATGGTTTACCTTGGTTTAACCCATAACTTACAAAAAAGATTGCAAATACTTCAAAATGCTGGCATTAGGCTTCTAGGGAATGCCAGATTATACAATCGTGTTACGCCTTTATATAAATTTAAACTGTTATGTCTAGTTCACAAAGCATTATGGGAACATGAACCAGACTATTTGAACAGATGGACTACTTTGTAGACACCTATAAGATAGCCAAGATCCTTGCAAGATTTTAGGCTTGCATCTTCTCAATTTTAAAATTGGCTATTGGTGCCACTACTAGAGAGAGAGTATTTTTCTGGTTAGCACCAAATGCTTGGACACACTACCCAAAGAAATTAGAGCAGAAGTAAATTATATTAAAAACATTATTTCTTAAGATGGCATTTGATGATTAAAGGATGATTGGGGGGGAGGTCAGCAGAAATTCAAAGAAATGAGGGACATTGTACTATTAGTCTTGGTTATACGTTAAGAGTTTTGATAAGTAATAGGAGTATGTATGGATTTCTGTTTGGATGTGGTTAGGTCTTTACTATTATTTTAATAGTTTCTTTACTTTTAGACTTGGTTTTGGGAAACTGTAAACCACTCTGATCCGATAAGGCTGGATGATATATCATGTTTTTAGATAGAACATAAGGCCTTGGGGGGCCAGTTTGTGGTTCCTTTAGTGGGAAACTGTTTTACTAAGTCATTTCTACCAAAATTCTTGTACAATCCCACTGGACGACTGGGTTAATTCTGTATACCCACCAGGACTTTGTAGGAAGCCTCAAATTCCAGAGACTTGAGCTCCACCCCTCTCACTTCAGCACTGCCCCCCCCCCCTTAAAGGGATTCAGTATTCCTTCCTACAAGCAAGGATATATAGGAGCTTGTATTGTTTAAAAACATAAGAATAGCCTTACTGGGTCAGACCAATGGTCCATCAAGCCCAGAAGCCCGTCTTTTCTGCTCATGTTTATTTTCTTTAAAATTCAGTCTTTTCATGTATTGTTTTCACCCTCGGCAGAGGTTCCCGGTGGGAACAGCTTTGACTGCAAAAGGTCTGCTTCCAGGGGATTGGCTGCCAGTCAATGCATCCTCTGGACAGCCTGCACTTGAAATTGGGACTCAGGGACCCATTCCCTTTAGAGCTTGCTCACCCCAGGTTCATCCGCTAGTTGGTCGAGCGCAGGCAGCATGGGTCCGTAGAGGCATGCCCGGGATCAGGGTCAAACTATATTTCTCTGCTTGGCGTCTGATGTGACATGTCAGAGGATGGTGGAGGTACCTGGCCATGAATGACCGGTGAGGCGGTCAGAAGAATTGGAGCCCAGTTTGCCTGCTTCCTAAGGCAGAAGATCTTCCTGTAACTGTTTCAACTCTCTTTGCAATTTTCCCAGTCAGCATGTCACAGTGAGTACAGGCTGACAGCCTGAATCAGTGATTTTGAGGGGTCTTAAAAAGGGATTTTTGAGAGGTTTCCCTGCATGTCCTACCCCCCCCTAAAAATCACAGTTTTAAAGGTTTTTCTTGTGTTTTTCCGGGGCTATTTTTAGTCAAAATTGGCACCTGCATCAGCCATCTTGTATTTTCCTAATTTTGTTTTCAAGTTATTTTTAGCATTTGCAAGCTTCGTTTTTGCAAGAAAACCACTCGGATGGACTCCCCAGGGCAGGAAGTTATGGATTAATGCCTTGTTTGTGGTGGATGGCTGTCAGGTGCGCAACTGTGTTCTACATGCCCTTTGGCTCACGAGGGGGCAAAATTTGCCTGGACCCTGTGCCTTCAACCTCTGAAGCGGATCTTCTCGCTATTCCTGCCCAGTTTCCTGAGAGAAAATGGTGTCGGGGGATCCCATGGAAAGCGCAAGCGGCACGAAGTTGAAATGCAAGCATTTTTCAGGGGCGAAATCTCACAGTTCGTCCATGCTTTCCACAGAGCGTCTGAAGAGCTAGCTCCTGCCCCAGAGGATGGATTTTTTCTCAGTTTTATTAATGTGCTGTATCGGGCTTCTATGAGTAAGAAATCTGTGCCTGTTCCTCCACGAGGCGTTTGTGCGACTGGTGGCTGAGGTGGTCAGAAGAATTGAAATCCAATTTTCCAATTTCTCTGAGGCACAGAATCTCCTGGTGAGCTGTTATAGCTCTGCTTGTAGTTTCTCTCATTCAGCATATGTCACAGTGAGTAAGAAGAGGCTGACAGCCTAAATCAGCAATTTTGGGGGGTCTTGAAAAGGGGCTTATGGGTGGTTTCCCTGCATGCCCTCCCCACCTCTAAAATCCCCAAATCACCATTTTCTGAGGGTTCCTTTAATTTTCCCGGGCTCTTTTTCTTCAAAATCGGTACTCGCAGCGGCCATCTTGGATTTTTCCCGGTTTAAATTAAAGTATATTTTTCATATATGTGAGCTTTGTTTTTGCCAGAAAACTTCATAGATGGCCTCCCCAGGGCAGGATGGGATGGATACATGCCTCATGGCTGTCAGATGTGCAGCCGTGTTCAACATGCGTTATCAATGGAGGTTTGCTCGGATGTGGGGCCTTTGAACTCTGGGGAAGTTAATCAAGCGCCTTCTGCCCCAACTCCCGTGAAATAGCATCAGGGGGCTTTGGGAGTGCGCTGGCGAAGTTTCGGCAAAACGCAAGCGCGGATCTGGCGAAAAATCTCAAAATTCTTCAAAGCATTCCAAAGCTGAGGCGCAGAAGTTGGCTTTCCCCCAGAATTAGTGAATATACTTTATCAGGCATACTTAGTTAAAAAGTCTGGATGAACTTATGGCCATTGTTCAGGATTGTAATACCAAGTCTTTGCCTGGGATTAGGTCCCGCCCGTCTAAGAATTCAGGGCATCCTAATTTTTGTCCCTTCTGGTGTTCTTGTCCATACTTAAGTCCTTCCTCAGGACAATTGTCCTCTTTGTCTGCCAGATCACGCTTCAGCGGGCTCCACCATCAGCAGACCGCTGCAAGTCGGCTAGCAGCTTCTGGTAAGAAACAGTTCTGATACCAGACCGACATCTCTGCACATCAGGGGGCGGTTGTTGGCCTTTCTGGTGGAATGGGAGGCCATTACCTCTGACTACTGGGTTCTAGAGGTTCTCAAAGATTGCTACAAGTTGGAGTTTCTCTGTCCTCTGGTTGAGTATTTTCTGGATTCCCTTGCAGACCGCCTCGAGAAGGTGGTTTGGGTACAGGCCAGAGTCCGCAGACTTTTGGATCTTGCGATAATCGAACCCGTGCTAGAGTGAGACTTGGGGGCTCTGGGAGATACTAGATATACTTCATCGTTCCAAAGAAAGGATCCAACGATTGGAGACTGATTCTGGACACCAAGGCAGTCATAGTAACATAGTAGATGACGGCAGATAAAGAATTGAATGGTCCATCTAGTCTGCCCAACCTTACCCTCTCTTTAAATTACTGATTTAATTTAAATTTTCCTTCTTAGCTATTTCTGGGCCAGAACCCAAAACTCTGCCCGGTACTGTGCTTAGGTTCCATGTACTAAAGTTTCCATCAAAGCTCACTCCGGCCCATCTAAACCATTCCAGCCATCAAAGCCCTCCCCAGCCCATCCTCACCAAATGGTCATATACGGACACAGACCGTTCAAGTCAGCCCAGTACTGGCCTTAGTTCTTCAATATTTACCATTATTTTCTGATTTGAGATCCTCTGTGTTCATCCCATGCTTTTTTGAACTCTGTCGCCGGCTTCCTCTCCAACACATCCCTCAGGAGCGCATTCCAGATATCAACCACCCTCTCTGTAAAGAAGAATTTTCTTACATTACTCATAAGTCTACCATCCCTCAACCTCAAATTATGTACTCTGGTTTTTTACCATTTTTCTTTCTCTGGAAAAAACTTTTTTCTACTTTAATATCTTTCAAGTATTTGAACGTCTGAATCATGTCTTCCCTGGACCTCCTTTCCTCTAGGGCAGGGCTCTATGGCCTGAGTTATCATTTTATCTGGCCCGCGGAAAAATTGTGTGGAAATGCGCCAATTGGACTAATTTTCCAATGAGAATCCGCAAAAAAACAAAAAACGGGTTGTTAATAGATTTCAAATGTTCAAATGCATTAATTAAAATTGTGTTCAAATATATTGATATTCCATATTATGTTAATATTATTCACAACTTTATTTAATACTGAATCATAATTCTATACTTCGCAGTATTTCTTTGTACTTGTTTGGCCTCGATCAACAGTGTTAATTCATGGCATTGTAGGTAGCTCTGTGACTAATCTTTAAATTGAATCTGGAAGTCTTGGGAAATTAGATTGTTTCAAAATCTGTTTGACTATGATGTTGCTGATGTTCCAAGTCAAATTCAAATGGAAATTATTGAACTTCAGGCAAATGAACATATTAAAGATAAATACAAGGAAGGAAATATGATCGATTTTTTAATATATTTTTGAACTCTGAGCAGTTTCTAAATTTGAAGAAATTTGCTTGTAAATTTATCTCCTTTTTTGGGACAACTTATCTTTGTGAACAAATTTTTCCCAAATGAAATATATCTGATGACCATTTGAAGTCGCTACTTGTAATTAGCGTTTCAAAATTTGAACCTCAGTTAATAAGATTTTAAAAGCACAAAAACAGTTCCATTATTCACATTAATGGTTTTATTTTAATTTGTGATGAAAATATGAGCATATGCTGGTAGTGTTCGTCATTAATATTCAATAATTTAATCTCGCATACTCTGTAATTAGTTTATAAAATTTTCTGCTTTCAATAAAACTCGTATATCTAGAGTTATTTATCTTTTTTTTACTACGGCCCGCTGAAAAGTGCTGAAGTACCCAATGGTGGCCCTCGTGGTGAAATGTTTGGACACCCCTTCTCTAGGGTATACATATTCAGGGCTTCCAGTCTCTCCTCATATGTCTTTTGGCGCAAACCTCCTAACATTTTGGTTACCCTCCTTTGGACTGCTTCAAGTCTTCTTATGTCCTTCGCCAGATACGGTCTTCAAAATTGAATACAATACTCCAAGTGGGGCCTCTCCAATGACCTGTACAGAGGCATCAACACCTTCTTTCTTCTGCTGGTTATACCTCTCTTTATATAGCCCAGCATCCTTCTGGCAACAGCCACTGCCTTGTCACACTGTTTCTTTGCCTATAGATCTTTGGATACTATCACCCCAAGGTCCCTCTCCCCATCCTTATATATCAGCCTCTCACCTCCCAACACATACAGCTCCTTCTGATTACTAATCCCCCAAATGCATTACTTTGCATTTCTTTGCATTGAATTCTAGTTGCCAGATATTAGACATAGAAACATAGAAAGATGACGGCAGAAAAGGGCTATAGCCCATCAAGTCTGCCCACCCTACTGACCCACCCCCTTTAGTCTATGCCCTAATAACCCAATTCCTTAACTTAACCTTCGTAGGGATCCGACATAGGCATCCCATTTGTTCTTAAAGTCTGATACGCTGCTTGCCTCGATCACCTGCACTGGAAGCCTGTTCCAATGACCCACCACTCTCTCCGTGAAAAAATACTTTCTGGAGTCGCCATGAAATTTCTCGCCCCTGAGTTTGAACGGATGTCCTCTTGTGGCCGAGGGTCCTTTGAGAAAGAAAATGTCATCTTCTACCTCGACACGTCCTGTGATGTACTTAAATGTCTCAATCATGTCTCCCCTCTCCCTACGTTCTTCGAGAGTGTAGAGTTGTAATTTGTTCAGCCTCTCTTCGTACGAGAGACCCTTGAGGCCTGTAATCATCCTGGTGGCCATCCGCTGAACCGATTCAATTCTGCGCACATCCTTACGGTAATGTGGCCTCCAGAATTGTACACTGTATTCCAGATGAGGTCTCACCATGGCCCTGTACAATGGCATTATGACTTCTTCTTCCCTCTACCCCCCCTCCCACGCATATGGTGTGGCATCTGTCTTCTCTTCCATCTCTCCCTCCCTCCATGCCCCCCAGCAGATTTTATCATCTCTCTCACCTCCTTTCCTCCCCTCAGATATGGTATCTGTCACTCAGAGGGAAGGGAGAAAGGTGCAGGACCTGCAAGGAGGAAAAGAGAAAAGGAAAGAGAAAAGCTGAACCATGGGGGTGAAGAAAGAGTGAGTGAAATATTGAACATAGTGGAGGAAGGGAGAAAAGAGAGAGTGTGAGAAACACATTGGTGTAAGGTAGTAATACAGAGGAGAAGCAGGACACAGGGAGATATACAAAAAGAGGGGAGATGGTGGGATAGGATGGGAACATAGGAACAGGGACAAAAAGGGGAATGCTGCATCTGCATAAGAGTGGTATATGGACACAGAGAGGTAATGCTAGACATGGGAGGGTATATGAACACAGAGAGAAGATGGCTAGACATGAGACCATTCCTCTAACTTTTTTGCAGATCGTTTTTCATGTTTTCCACTCCCTCGGTGTCTACTCTGTTACAGATTTTGGTATTATCAGTAAAAAGGCAAACCTTTCCTTCTAACCCTTCAGCAGTGTCACTCACAAACATATTGAACAGGATCAGCCCCAGCACCAAACCCTGAGGGACTCCACTACTCACCTTTCCCTCTTCTGAGCACATTCCATTAACCACCACCCTCTGGTTTTTATCTGTTAACCAGTTTCTAATCCAGTTTACCACTTTTGGATCCATCAGGTTTGTTCAAGAACCTCCTATGAGGAACCGTGTCAAAGGTTTTGCTGAAATTGAAGTAAATTACATCTAACATGCCCTTGATCCAAATCTCTGGTCACCCAGTCAAAAAATTAAATCAGGTTCATTTGGCATGGTTTACCTTTAGTAAAGCCATGATGCATTGTTCACTATCACTCAACTAAATATGTATTCTTTGAGCCGCAACAATTGACTAATTTTGTGGTTATGTCCCGTTTGGACAAGGATAAATCTAAATCTTGAGCTCTAAAAGAAAAATGGTAGCTCCGTTCCCGATGTATAGAAAACAGCATTACTTTGATGTATTGATTAAATTTTTTTTTCTTAGCTCGCCAGTACAATTTATTGGATCTAACGAGGACTTGAGATAATTTCACCATAATAATTTTTCTTGTAATTTTGCTTAACTTTTGTTAAGTATGGATTTATTGTTTCATGATTGTAATTTGCTTTGGTTAAATTTGCTTTCTGAACAAGTTATACTTGATATTATATTTAAATCAATAAAAAATACATACAAGGAGAGGATGCCTTGGAGGAGCGTAAAGGGGATGTCAATATAAGATAGTAATAAGCTCGATCTGTACCTGATCACAGGCCACAGCCCAGGAAATACTCTTTCCCAACCTATGGGCTCCTTTTATGAAGCTGCGTTAGCGGTAGCGCGCGCTAAAAATGTGTGTGCGATAAAGCCGCTAACGTGGCTTTGTAAAAGGAGCTCTATAGTCTTCATGTTCTAAAGCCACAATTTTTGGTTCTATAATAGGGGGGCAATAAGAGCAAATATGTCTACGATTACATTGGATAATTTGGAGGAAGCCTCTTTAATTATTAAAGTAGGGGCTTGCTGTCTGTTATATTTTTACTGCACACCAGTGTAACCTGACACACATAAAGTATGATTTTTCTCCATTTTTCTCTTCTCTGCCTCTGATCACTTCTATACACACACAAGCCACAACGAGCCTCCCTTCATATATGCACCCCACTTATTGACATCCCCTTTACGCTCCTCCAAGGCATCCTCTCCTTGTATGTGCATGCATAGACCCAAAGGCATCCCTATGTGCATACCCTCAGTCCTCAGTTTTCCTTTTTTCACCTCAACAAGCTTCCAGCTTTCTACTCCTATTAAGAATCCCCCCTCCTCAGCCCTCATTTTCTCTACCTCCTGCTGTCATGTGAATTACACCTCTCCCAAACTCTGCCTTGTCACTCTTACAGAATAACCCAATTTCTGCAGTGATCCAAAAAATGATCCTATAAGCAATAATATTTTCTCAATTTAACTATAATTATGAAAATATACTGAGGCCTTGTGCAGTCAGTTGGTCATTTGCCTACTGTGCACACAACCCATCAGTAGGTTTTCTGTCAGGTAGCTGTACTAAGGCCAACTCGGCCATCCATTTACTTTCAGTTTATAAATGAGTAACCATCCTGGGGAGTGCAGTGTCATCCAGCCCACTAATAGTCTGCCTTAAAACAGTGAAAGCAAGCAGTGGCCTTCATAAATCATTTGCAACTTGATACTTGAAACCTACGAAAATACTGTATTTCAGTTGTGCTCACAAATAATTATATTTGCAGATGTAACCAGTTGAGTACAACTGTATAAAGGATCTTCAAATGAAAATGAATTTTTTTAAAAAGATAGTTAAAGTTAAAAAGATTTTTCCCATCTTTTGTCATTGATAAGAGGCTAATTTAATGATCTGTGTAATTATAGTTATCCCAGGACAAGCAGGCATGATATTCTCACATGTGGGTGACGTCATCTACGGAGCCCCAGCGCGGACAGCTTTTCAAGCAAACTTGATTGAAGTTTCAAGTTTGCACACTGCACCACGCATGTGCTAGCCTTCCTGCCCACTAGAGGGCGCATCTCCACCTCGTGGTCTTCAGTTCAATTTCATCCGCGGAGCCAGAAGCCCTGTGGAAAATTGTGCTCTTCAATTTGCCTTCTGTCGCTGCGGCTGTGTCCTGTTTTCGACGCGGTCGCTGCGTTTTTCTTTGTTCTTTTGTTGATTTCTTTCAGTTTTCGTCGAAAAAAAAAAAAAGTTTTGTTTTTCTTCCGTCGCTCCGGGGGCTCCCGGTAGCCGCGGCCGTGGGACCTCGTCTGTTCCCGGCCGCTTTTTGGGCCCATGTCCCGTCCTGTGACGGGCTTTAAAAAGTGCAGTCGGTGCAACCGACTCTTGTCCATCACAGACCCTCACCGGTGCTGTTTGCGGTGCTTGGGCCCTCAGCACCCGACTGACTCTTGTTCCCGGTGTGCCACTTTTCAGAAAAGGGCTCTCAAACGCCACCGGGCCCGCATGGCGGAACTTTTCGCCGTTGATTCCCCAGCCGGGAAGGCCTCGAGTTCGGCCTCGGCCTTGACCTCGGCCTCGGGCCCCTCGACTTCGCCACTTCCTTCGGTCCCATCGAAGCCTGTTGCCTCGTCCAAGCCTGCCTCGGGTAAGTCTTCACTTCCCTCCTCAGCTCCGGGATCGACCAAGAAGCCATCCTCGGGCTCCTCGACGGCGGGAGGGTCTTCCTCCGCCCAGCCCAAGGTGTCCAAATCGATTGCCCCGAGGGAATACTCGAGACCGAGGTCGCCCTCCGGTGAGCATCGACTGGACTCGGTGCTGCTGCCTGGGATGGGGATCCCGGCTTTCCAGGACTTGCTCCGGGCTTTGATCGCCTCGGAGCTGTCCGGGGCCATTGAGCACCTGCAGCAGGCTTCGGCCTCGACTGCATCGGTCTCGGCTGCCCCGCAGTTGGCGACCTCGGTCTCGGGTACTGTGGCTTCGGGCCCCGAGGCTCGTACTACCTCGACCTCGGCTTTGCCCTCGGACCCGGCATCGGTGGTCCAGCCTGAGCGTAGCGTGCGGCCCCGTGACAGGATGCGCCGGGTGCGGAGGATCTCGTCCACTTCTTCCTCGAGGTCCTTGCGAGGCTCCTCGCCTTCGGGCAGGCCTCGGGCGAGGCGCCGTTCGAGGAAGGCCAAGCGATCTCGGGCCTCGCCTCGGAGGCGCGGTCGCTCGTCGCCGCTCGGGGGCGAGACCTTACAGGTCTCGGAGCTCCGCCTGGATAACCCTAGTCTTTTTCGCTCCCCTGTCAGAGAGAGTTCCCGTGCCTCTTCGCCGGGGCGGAAGGGACGGGCCTCGGTACCTCGTACCCCGGGGGGTTCCCCCAAGGGTTCCTACAGACATGACCGGTCCCCGACCCCCTCGAGGTCCCGGGAGCGAGCCTCATGGGGATCGGGGTCGGGTAGAGAGCCGAGGTACTCCCGCGAGGCCTCCCCCTTCTGCTCGGCGGGGAGATCTCGGACCCCTTCTCCGCCTGCCAGACCTTCGTCATTCTCCAGGTTTGTGCAGGATATGGCGGGTGCTTTGGGCTTGGACTTGTTGGCAGGTTCCCATTACACCAAAGAGTTTTTGGAGGAGCAGGATCTTCCTACTCCCCCAAGGGAATCCCCTCGCCTTCCGCTGAATAAGGTCCTTCATCAGACCTTCCTCAGGAATTTGGAAGCCCCTCTTACGGTCACGGTGGTGCCGTCTAAGATGGAGTCGAAATACCGGACCATTCCTCCTAAGGGGTTCGAGAGGGCACAACTCTCTCACCAATCGCTCCTGGTGGAGTCGGCGCTCAAGAGGACGCAACCTTCCAGGGTGTCTGCAGCGGTCCCACCTGGGAGGGAAGGGCGGACCCTCGACAAATTTGGTCGTCGCCTCTACGCTAACTCTCTGATGGCGACGAGGGTCCTAAATTACGCCTTTGCATTTTCTTCGTACTTGCGTAACATGGTGAAGGACCTCCCCAGTTATCGGGACGTCATACCTGATTCCCATAGGGAACGGTTCGTCACCTTTATGTCAAATCTCTCTCAACTGCGCCTGTACCTATTCCATGCTGTGTACGACGCCTTTGAACTCGCCTCGAGGGTATCGGCCTGTGCGGTGGCTATGCGCCGGCTGGCGTGGCTCCGTACCCTCGAGATGGACCCCAACCTGCAGGAGCGTTTGGCGAATTTGCCCTGCGTGGGTTCTGAGTTGTTTGACGACTCCTTGGAGGCGGCGACCAAACGTCTGTCGGAGCAGGAGCGCTCTCTTGCCTCCCTGGTCCGCCCTAAACCTAGGGCCCTGCCGCAAAAACCTTTTCGGCAACCCCCGAGAAGATACCCGCAGAAATCTACGCCGGCCTTCTCGAGACCTCCGCCCCGACGCCCACCCCAACAGGGTAGGGGAGGTCAGTCTAAACCCCCAGCGCAGGGAGCATCCAAGCCGGCGCCGTCCTTTTGACGGGATGTGCGGTTGGGGGCGGGCCCCCTCCGCAGTATCGCCGGACCCCCTCCCCATCGGGGGTCGACTCAGGTCCTTTTACGGGGCTTGGACCGAGATTACATCCGACGCATGGGTGCTCCGGACCATCTCCGAGGGCTATTCGCTCAACTTCTTAGCGCAGCCTCCAGATATGCCACCCAGCGCTTGCCCGTCCAATCGGAGCCAGTTGGCCCTTCTCCTGGTCGAGGCCAGGGCCTTGTTGAGCCTACGGGCAGTGGAGCTTGTCCCTCTCGACCAGCGGGGTCGGGGTTTTTACTCCCGTTACTTTTTGGTCCCGAAAAAGACCGGGGATTTGCGCCCCATTTTGGACCTCCGGAAGCTCAACAAGTTCCTGGTCCGGGAGAAGTTCCGTATGTTATCGCTTCCGGTTTTGTACCCCCTGTTGGAGGAAGGGGATTGGATGTGCTCCCTGGACTTGAAGGAAGCATATACCCATGTTCCGGTGCATCCCGCTTTCCGCAAGTTCTTACGGTTCCAAGTGGGAGATTTGCACCTTCAGTATCGGGTCCTTCCCTTTGGTCTGGCGTCGTCCCCTCGGGAATTCACAAAGTGTATGGTGGTAGTCGCGGCGGCCCTGCGCTCTCGGGGGCTACAGGTCTTTCCCTACCTGGACGATTGGCTGATCAAGGCCCCGACCAAGGAGGGAGTTATCTTAGCGACCCAACAGACTATCATCTTACTTCAACGTCTAGGGTTCGAAGTGAACTTTCCCAAGTCTCAGTTGTGCCCGGCTCAGTCTCTCCAGTTTATCGGAGCCGTGCTGGACACGGTTCGCCTCCGCTCTTTCCTCCCCCCTCCTCGGCGGGAGGCCTTGCTTCGGTTAAGTCGCCAGGTTTTGGGGCGATCCGTGGTGTCGGCTCAGCGTATGATGATCCTTCTGGGCCACATGGCATCGACGGTCCACGTCACTCCCTTCGCCCGCTTGCATCTGAGGCTTCCTCAGTGGACTCTGGCCTCTCAATGGCGGCAGGATCGCGACCCAGTCTCTTGTCCGATAACAGTGACTCCTTCTTTGAGACACTCGCTCCGTTGGTGGACCAACTCTTCCAGTCTTTCAGGGGGTTTGCTGTTTCTCGTTCCTCCGTGTCGCAAGGTCCTGACCACGGACTCCTCGGAATACGCGTGGGGGGCACATCTCGACGGTCTGCGAACGCAGGGTCTATGGTCGGCCGAGGACCGTCTTTGTCACATCAATGTGTTGGAGCTTCGTGCCATTTTTCTGGCTGCTCGAGCTTTCTGCCACCTACTGCACGATCAAGTAGTGCTCGTGCGGACGGACAACCAGGTGGCGATGTATTATGTAAACAAGCAAGGGGGGACGGGCTCTTGGTCCCTATGTCAGGAAGCGCTGCGCCTTTGGGAATGGGCGGTCTCCCAGAACATCTTCCTGCGGGCGGTTTATATTCAGGGAGAGGACAATTGTCTGGCCGACAAACTCAGTCGTCTCCTTCAGCCGCACGAGTGGTCACTCAACTCCCGAGTGCTGCGCGAGGTCTTCGACCGCTGGGGGACTCCTCAGGTGGATCTGTTTGCTTCTCCGGAGACTCACAAACTGCCCCTTGTTCGCGGATGTACTTCCCGGACCGTCTCGAGGCCGATGCCTTTCTTCTCGACTGGGGAGAGAGGTTTCTCTATGCGTTTCCTCCTTTCCCTCTGATCTTGAGGACCCTGGTTCATCTGAAATCGTCCAGAGCCACTATGATTCTCATTGCGCCTCGTTGGCCTCGTCAGCACTGGTTTTCCCTGCTCCTTCAACTCAGTGTCAGGGAACCTCTACTTCTGCCTGTTTTTCCCTCTCTGCTGTCTCAGAGTCGGGGTTCGCTGCTGCATCCCAATCTTCAGTCCTTACATCTGACGGCTTGGTTCCTTTCCCCCTGACTTCGGCGGTCAGGGAGGTGTTGGAAGCCTCGCGCAAGGTCTCGACTTGGCTTTGTTACTCCCAGAAGTGGACCAGATTTTCATCCTGGTGTTCCTCGCACAGGCTGGATCCGAGTTCGGTTCCGGTGTCCTCGGTTCTGGAATATTTGTTGCATTTGTCCAAGTCTGGGCTGAAGACGTCTTCTATTAGGGTGCATCTTAGTGCGATTGCTGCTTTCCACCGGCAACTAGAGGGGCGATCCCTCTCTCTTCATCCTCTGGTGGTTCGGTTCATGAGGGGCCTAGTGAATGTTAATCCTCCTCTGAAGCCCCCTCCTGTGGTTTGGGATCTTAATGTGGTCTTGGCTCAGCTGATGAAACCCCCTTTTGAGCCTATTGACAAGTCCCTTCTTAAGTTTCTCACTTGGAAGGTGATCTTTTTGATTGCGCTCACGTCTGCTCGTAGGATTAGTGAGCTGCAGGCTCTGGTTGCGGACCCGCCTTTTACTGTGTTTCATCATGACAAGGTGGTTCTACGCACCCATCCTAAATTTTTACCTAAGATTGTATCTGATTTCCACCTCAATCAGTCTATTGTTCTTCCGGTGTTCTTCCCGAAGCCCCACTCTCATCCAGGTGAGGCGGCACTTCACACGCTTGACTGTAAGAGGGCGTTGGCCTTTTATCTCCAACGTACCAAATCTCATCGGAAGGTTGCTCAATTGTTTTTGTCCTTTGATCCTAATCGTCTAGGACACCCTGTTTCCAAGCGCACCTTGTCAAACTGGCTGGCCGCTTGTATTTCTTTTTGCTACGCTCAGGCTGGTCTTACGCTTCCGGGTCGAGTCACAGGGCATAAGGTCCGGGCGATGGCAGCTTCTGTTGCGTTCCTCCGTTCTACTCCTGTGGAGGACATATGTAAAGTTGCCACTTGGTCTTCGGTTCATACGTTCACCTCCCACTACTGTCTGGACACTTTGTCCAGAAGCGACGGCCGGTTTGGCCAGTCGGTGTTACGTAACCTGTTTTCCTAATTGCCATCCTCCCTCCTGCCCTTTTTTGGTTGGCTTGGAGGTCACCCACATGTGAGAATATCATGCCTGCTTGTCCTGGGATAAAGCACAGTTACTTACCGTAACAGGTGTTATCCAGGGACAGCAGGCATATATTCTCACAACCCGCCCACCTCCCCGGGGATGGCTTCTTTGCTTGATATGGAACTGAGGACCACGAGGTGGAGATGCGCCCTCTAGTGGGCAGGAAGGCTAGCACATGCGTGGTGCAGTGTGCAAACTTGAAACTTCAATCAAGTTTGCTTGAAAAGCTGTCCGCGCTGGGGCTCCGTAGATGACGTCACCCACATGTGAGAATATATGCCTGCTGTCCCTGGATAACACCTGTTACGGTAAGTAACTGTGCTATCTTCTCACCTTTCTCTGCCCTAGTAGAATTCTGGCCTTGGCCCCCAGCTGCACTGACAGCAGCATCTGTTGGTAAGGTGTCAATTTGCAGCTTTTACTGCAAGACAGTATTCAGTTCTGGAAGTTACATCTCCAACAGTGGTCTAGAGCAGTGTTCTTCAACCACCGGTCCATGGACCAATGCCGGTCCACAGAAATTTCCTGCCGGTCCACAGGGCCAGCATGTGCATCAGGTCCAAAACAGTGTTCTTCAGTCACCGGTTCACGGTGCGACTGATTGGGCATTATTTTCAGCCCGGCTCCCTCTTCCTCACCGACCCTGCACAAAGCCACGGGCAGCGGCTCCTATGCACGTCCTGCACCTGAACTGGAAGCCTTCTCTCTGATATCGCAACATCAGAGGGAAGGCTTCCAGATGGCCCATGACTTAGCTCAGTGTTCTTCAATCACTGCAGACCGATGCCGGTCCACAGAATAATTCTTTTATTTCTGCCAGTCCATAGGTGTAAAAAGATTGAAGAACACTGCTCTAGAGAGGCTACCAGAGTGATGTAGGCTTTACACCTAAATTCATATTAAATGAGATTTAAGGATCTTAAGATGTGTATTCTAAATAGAAGGGTCAATAATGTGATAGAGAGATGTAGGTAACAATGCAAGAAACAAACCTTTTGTTCATGGGCTCAGTCTTTAGTTCTGGAGGGCTACAAAGTATTTGGTGGGGTTGGTTTTTTTGTTTGTTTTTTTAGGATAGCCTTAATTGGATATGCATGAGAGAGTTGCAGATTTTTCAGTTGCGTATTCATTAGGTCTATCCTAACAACCCAAATTATTTGTAACTCTCGAGGACTGGAACTTGAGACCTTTTTATTGAACAAGACGTCATGATATAAGGTGGAAAAGATGCTAGATGATTGTCATAATCTCCCAGCAGAGATGGTGAAAATAGAAACAGTAGAAGAATTCAAAAATGTCTAGGATAAGCACAAAGGATTCTTATTTGGAAAAGATAAAAATCAATTGATTTTGGTATATAGAAACATAGAAATAGACAGCAGATAAGGGCCACGGCCCATCAAGTCTGCCCACTCTACTGACCCTCCCTATTTATCTTTGCGGATAGATCCCACATGTCTATCCCATCTGGCCTTAAAATCTGGCACGCTGCTGGCCTCAATAACCTGGATTGGAAGACTATTCCAGCGATCAACTACCCTTTCAGTGAAGAAGAACTTCCTAGTGTCACCGTGCAGTTTTCCGCCCCTGACTTTCCACGGATGCCCCCTTGTTGTCGCGGGACCCTTGAAAAAGAAGATATCTTCCTCCACCTCGATGTGGCCCGTGAGATACTTGAATGTCTCGATCATATCTCCCCTCTCTCTACGTTCCTCGAGTGAGTAGAGCTGCAACTTCCCTAACCGCTCCTCGTACGGGAGCTCCTTGAGTCCCGAGACCATCCTAGTGGCCATTCTCTGGACCGATTCCAGTCTCAGCACCTCCTTGCGGTAATGCGGCCTCCAGAATTGCACACAGTACTCCAGGTGCGGTCTCACCATGGATCTATACAGTGGCATAATGACTTCCGGTTTGCGGCTGACGAAACTCCTGCGTATGCAGCCTATGATTTGCCTTGCTTTGGATGAAGCTTGCTCCACTTGGTTTGCAGATTTCATGTCTTCCCTGACAATCACTCCTAAGTCTCTTTCCGCTTCAGTTCTTGTCAGGATCTCGCCATTTAGGGTGTAAACCTTGCATGGATTTCGGCTCCCCAGGTGCATGACTTTGCATTTTTTGGCATTGAAACTAAGTTGCCAGGACCTAGACCAGCCTTCCAGTAGAAGTAGGTCATGCATCATATCGTCTGCCATTGAAATTTTGTCTGTTGTGCTTTTGCTCACTACATTGCTTAGTTTGGCATCATCGGCGAATAATGTTATTCTACCTCGGAGCCCTTCTGTCAAGTCTCTTATATAGATGTTGAACAAGATCGGGCCCAGGACGGAGCCCTGTGGCACTCCACTTATCACCTCTGACATTTTGGAGGGGGTGCCATTCACCACTACCCTCTGAAGCCTACCTCCAAGCCAGTTCCCAACCCATTTGGTCAATGTGTCGCCCAATCCTAAAGAACTCAACTTGCTCAGCAACCTACGGTGTGGTACGCTGTCAAATGCTTTGCTGAAATCCAGGTAGACAATGTCCAGGGACTCACCAGCATCCAGCTTCTTCGTCACCCAGTCAAAGAAGCTGATCAGGTTTGATTGGCAGGATCTCCCTTTAGTAAATCCATGTTGGCGGGGATCCTGTAGATTCTCCTCGTCCATGATCCTGTCCAATTGGCGTTTGATTAGGGTTTCCATTAGTTTGCTCACTATTGATGTGAGGCTCACTGGTCTGTAATTTGCCATCTCCATCCTGGAGCCTTTTTTGTGGAGTGGAATGACGTTAGCCGTCTTCCAGTCCATCAGGATGTTACCTGTACTAAGGGAGAGATTGAAGAGTGCGGATAGCGGTTCCGCCAAGACATCACTCAACTCCCTGAGCACCCTAGGGTGTAAGTTGTCAGGCCCCATTGCCTTGTTGACCTTGATTTTTGACAGCTCGCAGTAGACACTGCTGGGTGTAAACTTGAAATTACTAAACGGGTCAACTGGTTTAACCCTTGTTTGTGGCTGAGGGCCGATTCCAGGCGTCTCGCGGGTGAAGACTGAGCAGAAGTATTTATTTAACAGTTGTGCTTTATCCAAGTCCGTCTCCACATAGTCTCCGTCTGGTTTTCTGAGACGTACTATCCCGCCCGAGTTCTTATTTCTGTCACTGACATACCTGAAGAAAGATTTATCCCCTTTCTGGATGTTCTTTGCTAGAGACTCCTCCATGCGGAATTTGGCCTCCCTAACTGCTGCTTTGACGGCTCTTGACTTGGCCAGATATTCTACTCTAGAGTCCTGTGTCCCTGATTGTTTGTAAGAGACAAATGCTTTTTTCTTCTCTTTGATGAGGTCCGAGATCTCCGTAGAGAACCACTGTGGCTTGTTGTTCCTACTCCGTTTGCTCACTGATTTAACATAGCGGTTTGTTGCTTCCTGTATGGTGGCTTTCAAAGTTGACTACATTTCTTCCACGCTGTCGGTGTCTGCTTGGCTTTGTAGTGCTTAGTGAACGAAGTCTCCCATGTCTTGGAAGTTTGTGTTCTCAAGGACCTTGGTCAGTGTGGTAGATTTCGTGAATCCTTTCCTGAGATTGAACCATATCATATTGTGGTCACTGGAGGCCAAAGTTTCACCCACCGAGACCTCTGTGATACTTTCTCCATTGGTAAGTACCAGGTCCAGAATTGCCTGATCCCTTGTTGGTTCAATTACCAGTTGCCTGAGTCTTGCTCCATTCAAAGAGTTTAATAGCTTCCTGCTGCTGCCGGAAGCAGAGGAAAGTGTGACCCAATCCACATCAGGCATGTTGAAGTCACCTACCAATACTGTGTCCCCCCGCAAGGTGATATTCTCTATATCTCCAATTAGTTCCATATCTAGGTCATCTTGATGTTTTGGAGGTCTGTACACTACGCCAAGATACAGGCATTTGTCCTTCCCTCTGGCCAAATTTACCCAAAGGGATTCCACAGTGTACTGTACATCTGTGATTCTGGTGACCTTAATGTTATCTTTAGTATATAATGCTACACCACCCCACATTTTACCCTCCCTGTCCCGACGAAGCAAGTTGTAACCTGGAATGACCATGTCCCACCCGTGGGAGTCAGTTAGCCAGGTCTCAGATATCGCCACCACATCCAGGTCGGCATTCCTCATTTCTGTTTCCAAGTCTAGGATCTTGTTTCCCAGACTGTGGGCATTGACGTACAAAGCCCTCCATGTTGTGTGTTTGTTGTATATCAGTGGGGACAATCCCTCTTTATCAGCTAGGACACCATGAGCATTATTCGCGTGTCTCTTATAGCATTAAACCAAGAAAGGAGTTGTGTAGAAGATCTTTATGGTGCTAATTTGGTGTTATATTTTGTTTGTGGGACTGTTGACTTTATTCTATCTGGTCATATAGAGCAGTGTTTTACTGTATATACTCGAATATAGGATGAGATTTTGGGGCCAAAAAAAATAAGGGTCTCATCCTATATTCGGGTCATCACCCAATCCCCTCCTCGATTTGATGTAGGCCTCTAATAGGCTGGGACAGGAGAGATCCCTTTAGTCTCCTGCCCCGGTTGACACAAATAATTTTTTTAACCACCCCCCGCGTATCTTTTCTACTAACAGCCCCCCTTCCCCCGGTACCTTTTTAGTTATCCCTGGTGGTCCAGTAGTGTATAGACAGGACTGCGTTCCTGCCCTGTGCACCTCCTTTAACTCGCCGATTGGGGCTCGTGGCATACAGGAATGCAGGAGTGAGCTTCTTGAACTCCCGAATGACCCTGCGTCGCTAGCAGAATGGCTGCCACCAGTTCTTGCGAGACTTGCCTGTGCACCTCGAGCCCTGAGCCCCGATCGGCGATTCGAAGGAGGAGCGCAGTCCTGCCCATACACCGCTGGACCATCAGGGACAACTAAAAAGGTACTGGGGGGAGGGGTGGAGGTGGTGGTGGTAAAAAATTTTATCCCAGGACAAGCAGGCAGGTATTCTCACTAGTGGGTGATGTCATCCGACAGAGCCCCGATACGGACATCTTGCAAGCATGTCTTGCTTGAAGAAACTCAGAAGTTTCGAGATGCCCGCACCGCGCATGCGCCAGTGCCTTCCCGCCTGATGGTCCGGGCGCGTCTCCTCAGTTCTTTTTCTTCCGCGGAGCTGAGAAGTCTATCTTCAATTTGCGCCCATTGAATCTCTTTTTTTGCCTTCTATTTTGCCGCGGGTTGAGTTCTTTTGGCTCTCCTGTGCATTTATTTCTTTCTTTGATTTCTTTTTTCAAAAAAAAAAAATTTTCCTTCCGATACCGGGTCGGCCGCGTGGCTGGGGCCCCGCGCCTTCGATCTTGCGGCGGAGCTTTTCCGGCCTATGTCCCGGCCGATTACCGGGTTTAAAAATTGTAGCAAGTGCCAGCGTGCGATTTCGCTCACGGACCCTCATCGACGCTGCTTACAGTGTCTTGGACCGGATCACTTCCCGAAATCGTGCCGGCCTTACTCCACTCTGACGGCGAGAGCGTTTAAGCGCCGCTGTCTGCTGTGGGAGTCCATGTTCAAGATGGAAGCTTCATCGGATCCTGCAGCTTCGACATCGACGGGTGCTTCGACTCCTTCTGCGAAGCCCTCTGCCTCCCCGGCTGCTTCGGGCCTCCTGAAACCGGCATCGTTCACACCGGTTTCGGTCCCGGCTTCGGCGCCGGTGCCTTCCTCCGTCTCCTCGGAGCAGGTATCGACCCCGACAGTTCCACCGGTGGTGCTCAAGGTGCCGAAGACTGGCAAGCAGAAGCACGCAGCACCGAAGGAGCGCGGAGACCGTGCGGAAGGGCCCCCTTTTGGTGCGGATCCCTCCATATCGGCTTCGTTGCGGTCCCTTCTGGAGGCTCAGTTCGTGGAGCTCATGCAGACCATGGGGCCTCGGCTGATTGCCACCATCCAGGGTGACCTCCCAGCTTCGGCTTCGAGGGGTGGACCGCCCCCTCCTCCTCCTCCTCCTCCTCGCCGCACGACCTCGTTGCTCGGCGAGGAGGAGCGCGAGTGGTGTCCGGGTCCTCGAGGAGGTCCTCCGTTAGTGCTGTGCCTCCTTTGGAACCGATTCCCTCGAGGAGGGCCTCCCTTAGTGATATGCCTCCCTTGGAGCCCATCCCCTCGAGGAAAGCCTCGTTTAGTGACCTGCCTCCCTTGGAACCGATTACTCCGCCCCATGACTCAGTGTGGCGTCCACCTTCGGGGCCACCCAGTCCTGGGCATAGCAGGAAGCAGGACGAGTTCTTCCGAACCCCCTATCAAGCCTGGGCGGCGTCGGGGGAGGCGCCGACTCTTCCGCCTCTGCGATCGACGGCATCGAGTCCGATCTGCTCCTTGGAGGCGTCTGACCCAGTTTCTCACAGACGGGCTCGATCCCCTTCCAGGCATCGAGAGGGGCATCGATCCAGACATTCTTCGAAGCATTCCTCTCGGCACTCGACCGTCTTGCCTCAGAAGAAATTGCCTCGGTTGGGGTATGCTGCTTCGACTGGGTCTCCTCCTCCGGGCCCGGAGTTCGAGGACCCCGAGGTTTTCTACTCGTCCTGTTGCTCGCAGGCCTCTCTGGAGCCTGAAGCCTCTTCTTCTTCTAGTCCGTCTCGCAGACCGGCGATGGCGGACCAACTGTCCTTTTCATCGTTCCTCAGGCAGATGGCAGATGACATGGACATTACTCTCGATGCTGGGTCTCGATATTCCAAGGAGTACCTCGATACCATGCACTTGCCCCGTCCTCCGGCAGAGTCCTTGCGGCTTCCCCTGCACAAGCTCCTCGACCAGACCTTCATGCGATGCTTCGAGTCTCCTTACTCTATCCCTGCGGTCCCTGGCAAATTGGATGCGCGGTACCGCACGGTGCATCATAAAGGCTTCGAGGGTCCTCGGCTTTCTCACCAGTCCCTCCTGGTCGAATCCTTGTTCAAGCGATCTCATCCTGGCCAGTTCTATGCTTCAGTGCCTCCGGGCCACGAGGGCAGAACCATGGATAAGTTTGGTCGACGCATCTATCAGAATTCGATGATGACGTCTCGAGTCCTGAATTACAATTTCCACTTTGCAGCCTACTTGGAATTTTTTCTACCTGTGCTTCGGAAGTTCACACCCTACATCGAGTCCCAGGCTAGGTTTGAGTTTGAGGAAGTGGTTGCTTCGCTGTCCCAACTTCGGCTTCAGTTAATGCAATCTGCCTATGATGCGTTCGAGCTCTCAGCCCGAGCGGCGGCCTGCTCGGTGGCGATGCGCCGGTTGGCCTGGTTGCGGACCATTGATATGGACCCGAATCTTCAGGACCGCCTGGCGAACGTCCCGTGTGCTGGGGCGGATCTTTTTGACAAATCCATCGAGACTGTCACGAAGAAGTTGTCTGACCACGAAAAGTCCTTCCAATCTATCCTTCGGCCGAAGCCTAAGCCTCAGCAGTCTCGACCTTCTCGCCCGCCGTTGATTTATCAGCGGCGTTATCAGCCGAGGCAAACTCCACCTGCGAGGCAACCGGCGAAGCGACAGCTTCTCCAGAAGGGTCAGCCTAAGTCTCAGTCGCCTGCTGTCCCTAAGACCACTCAGCCTTTTTGACTGTCTCGTCGAGGGCATAACCGACCTCGTTCTGCCTCCCCCTGTTTTTCCCATCGGAGGGCGCCTCCATCATTTTTATCATCGCTGGGAGGCCATAACAACCGACCTCTGGGTCCTTACTATCATCAAGGAAGGATACTCTCTTCATTTCCATCGGGTCCCTCCGGACCACCCTCCAAGAGAGTATCCTTCCAACTTGACTCAGACCGCCCTTCTTCAGGAAGCTCAGGCTTTGCTACGGCTTCGTGCCGTAGAGCCGGTCCCGACGGACCAACTGAACCAGGGGTTTTACTCCCGGTACTTCCTTGTTCCGAAGAAGACGGGCGACCTGCGACCCATTTTGGACCTCAGGGTCCTCAACAAATTCCTAGTCAAAGAGAGGTTTCGCATGCTGACACTTGCTTCTCTCTACCCCCTCCTCGAGCAGAACGACTGGTTATGCTCTCTGGATCTCAAGGAGGCCTACACTCATATTCCCATTCATCCGGCCTCTCGCAAGTTCCTCAGATTTCGGGTGGGACATCTCCATCTGCAGTATCGAGTGCTTCCATTCGGCCTGTCTTCGTCCCCCAGAGTCTTCACCAAATGTCTGGTGGTGGTGGCCGCGGCCCTCCGGAACCAAGGTCTTCAGGTATTCCCCTACCTCGACGACTGGCTGATCAAGGCTCCCTCGGCCTCAGGGGTCATCTCAGCGACCCTGTCAACGATTCTGTTCCTGCAGAGTTTGGGATTCGAGATCAACTTTCCCAAGTCTCATCTACAGCCGACCCAGTCTCTTCCCTTCATTGGGGCTGTCCTGGATACCGTACGTCTCAGAGCATTCCTTCCTCCTCAGCGCATGGATGCTCTCCTTCATCTCTGCCAGTCTGTGTCTTCTCGCCAGACCATCTCAGCGAGACACATGATGGTCCTCCTGGGCCACATGGCCTCTACAGTTCATGTGACGCCGTTTGCCAGACTCCACCTCAAAATTCCTCAGTGGACCCTGGCATCTCAGTGGACTCAGGTGTCGGATCCGTTGACTCGACACATCACAGTCACTCCTGCTCTTCGGCAGTCTCTACTCTGGTGGATGACCTCTTCGAATCTATCCAGAGGTTTGCTGTTTCATTCTCCTCCCCACCAGAAGGTTCTCACAACCGATTCCTCGACCTATGCCTGGGGAGGGCATCTGGATGGGCTTCGCACTCAGGGATTCTGGACCTGTGCGGACCGACTCCATCAAATCAATCTTCTGGAGCTCAGAGCCATCTTCAATGCTCTTCAAGCTTTTCAACATCTGCTTCACGACATGGTGGTCCTCATTCGCACCGACAATCAGGTCGCCATGTATTATGTCAACAAGCAGGGGGGCACGGGCTCGGCCTCCCTCTGCCAGGAAGCTCTCAGAGTCTGGGATTGGGGCGGTTCGCCACAACGCCTTCCTCAAAGCTGTCTACATTCAGGGGAGGGACAATGTCTTGGCGGACAAACTGAGTCGTCTTCTCCAGCCTCACGAATGGACACTCCATTCCAAGCCCCTTCATCAGATCTTTGCTCAGTGGGGAACGCCTCAGATAGACCTCTTTGCGGCTCCCCACAATTTCAAGCTGCCTCAGTTTTGCTCCAGGATCTACGCTCCTCATCGCCTCGAGGCAGATGCTTTTCTGCTGGATTGGGGGAATCGCTTTCTGTATGCGTTTCCGCCATTCCCTCTCATTCAAAAGACTCTGGTCAAGCTGAAGTCCGAACATGCCACCATGATTCTGATAGCTCCTCGGTGGCCCAGGCAACCTTGGTTCTCCCTTCTACTTCAACTCAGCAGCAGGGAACCGTACCTACTTCCAGTGTTTCCTTCACTGCTTACTCAGCATCAGGGGTCTCTGCTTCATCCCAACCTGCAGTCTCTCCACCTGACAGCTTGGTTCCTCTCAACGTAACTCCGCACCAGTTTTCCCAGGCGGTGAGGGATGTCTTGGAGGCTTCCAGGAAACCTGCTACTCATCAATGCTACTCCCAAAAATGGACTAGATTTTCTTCATGGTGTATTTCCAATTCTAAGGAGCCTCAGTGAGCCTCCCTATCCTCTGTTTTGGACTATCTTTTACATCTGTCTCAGTCTGGTCTCAAGTCGACATCTATATGAGTCCACCTGAGTGCTATTGCGGCTTTCCATCAGCCTCTACAAGGGAAACCTCTCTCTTCTCATCCTGTGGTTTCCAGATTTATGAAAGGACTTTTTCATGTCAATCCTCCTCTCAAACTGCCTTCAGTGGTTTGGGATCTAAATGTTGTCCTTTCTCAGCTTATGAAACCTCCTTTTGAGCCTCAGGGCTCCACTAAAGTTTCTCACTTGGAAAGTGGTTTTTCTGGTGGCCCTCACATCTGCTCGCAGGGTCAGTGAGCTTCAGGCCTTGGTGGCAGACCCACCTTTCACAGTATTCCATCATTACAAGGTGGTCCTCCGCACTCACCCGAAATTCCTGCCTAAAGTGGTCTCTGAATTTCACCTCAACCAATCCATTGTGCTTCCAGTGTTCTTTCCAAAGCCTCATTCTCATCCTGGAGAATCAGCTCTTCACACTCTGGACTGTAAACGTGCTTTGGCTTTCTACTTGGATCGCACCAAATCACACAGAACTGCTCCTCAACTTTTCGTCTCCTTTGATCCAAACAAGTTGGGACGACCTGTATCGAAGTGCACCATCTCCAACTGGATGGCGGCTTGTATCTCTTTCTGCTATGCCCAGGCTGGATTACCCCTTCCCTGTAAGGTCACAGCCCATAGGGTCAGAGCAATGGCAGCCTCTGTAGCCTTCCTCAGATCGACACCGATTGAGGAGATTTGTAGGGCTGCCACTTGGTCCTCGGTTCATATGTTCACCTCTCATTATTGTCTGGATACTTTCTCCAGACGGGATGGGCAGTTTGGCCAAACTGTGTTACAAAATTTGTTCTCCTAAGTTGCCAACTCTCCCTCCATCCCATTGAGGTTAGCTTGGAGGTCACCCACTAGTGAGAATACCTGCCTGCTTGTCCTGGGATAAAGCAATGCTACTTACCGTAACAGTTGTTATCCAGGGACAGCAGGCAGCTATTCTCACGTCCCACCCACCTCCCCTGGGTTGGCTTCTCTGCTAGCTACCTGAACTGAGGAGACGCGTCCGGACCATCGGGCGGGAAGGCACTGGCGCATGCGCGGTGCGGGCATCTCGAAACTTCTGAGTTTCTTCAAGCAAGACATGCTTGCAAGATGTCCGTATCGGGGCTCTGTCGGATGACATCACCCACTAGTGAGAATAGCTGCCTGCTGTCCCTGGATAACAACTGTTACGGTAAGTAACATTGCTATTTGCATCGGCCAGGTCAGGAGACGGGAGGAATCTCTCCTGGCCCGGCCTACCACTAGACCACTAGAAGTGGAAGAGAAGGTGGGACAGGGTGCAGAGTCTAGCAGGGAGAGGGGACAAGGTGCAGGGCCTAGAGCCTAGCAGAGAGAGGGGACAGGGTGCAGTGCAGAGCCTGGCAAGTAGTGAGGGGGACTGGCTGCATAGCCTGGTAGGGAAGGGGGGGAAGAGGGCTGGGTGCAGAGCCTGGGAGGGAAGGGGACTGGGTGCAGAGCCTTGCAGGGCAGGGAGGGAAGGGGTCTTAGTGCAGAGCCTGGAAGGGGAGGGCATGAGGGAGAGGACACTGGGTGCAGGGCATGGCACTTGAATATTAAGCCCCCGTCTTATATTCGAGTCAACCATTTTATTTTATTTTTTTTATTTTTATTTTTTTCCTCCTTTGAGGGGGGGGGGATTGGGGGTCTCGACTTATATTCGAGTATTCAAGTTTTCATCAAATAACAGTTTGAGAAAGAGGAAGTCCATGAGAGAATATTCAGTTAGAATGTGAAAAGATATAGGCCTCATTGAGGGTACAAATGTGGAAATAATGAGCTTGGATTTTAAATATGTTTTTCCTGAAGGTATTGGTGGTTTCATGGTGCGGCAGCGGAAATCTCACACACGAACAAAGAAAGGCTTGGCTGCACTGCTGGAAGCATGCCGAGAAAGCTTGAACACAGAGATGCATCCCGAAGAGGGTATGATTAGATTTTAGGAATATTGTTGATTCAGTCCCCTCACCCATGGGATACAAAATAAATCAGCAATTCTGTGTACTTTATGTATTTCTGGAGGCTATATGTAATGAGGCTGCTTTCTCTAGCTTCATCTGCAGATCCTGTGGTAGAGGGAACTATAGAGTCCAGCATTGCAGAAGTGGATGATAAGAAGAAGAGACGTGGAAGGAAGAAGAGCAAGTTGGAGGATATGTTCCCTACATATCTTCAGGTTTGAGAGTACAGCACTTGCCCCGTGACATACGAGTCTCCCTAGCAGAAAAAAAAACTGTTTGGAACAGAAGCTTTAGAAACTGAAACAAAACCAGTTTTAGACCTGCTAATGCATGTGCATCCATTCACCTCTGAGTACTTCAGTAGGGTATGGTGAAAACCAGTAGACATGCACTTGCCCTTTGAGGTCCACATATGTCTGGCATGGTTGTAATGTTCTGGCTTGCATAGACATTTTGCAAATATGATTTCTTTGTACCTTGATATCATTTCTTGTTTCATGATCCGTTCTGTGTTTCCATCAACTGCAGGAGGCTTTCTTTGGCCGAGAACTGATTGACCTGAGTCGGAAAGCATTGCTGGCAGCAGGAGACAAAAATACTGGCCCATCTGTGGGTCAGGTAGGTCAAAGCATCAAAGCTGGCATCTATGCTTCTGGCATGGTCCAGAAGATTGCTGTGAATGGAACAGAAACTCCAGGGCAGGAGAGAGGTAAGCAAGAGAGAACATAGGAAGAAAGTGAAATAATTTGGTTTCCTATTGACTATGAAATGTGGACCACTTTGTTTTTAAAGATGTGACATGATATTGTTGTAGAGCTGATAACATGATGGAAGTTGTACATACCAATGTTTTCTTTCATTGCTGAGGCTGCTTTAGTTTTTGGAGTGATAGAAATGTCCCTCTTGCCCTAAGTGGAAGAGACTTAGATTATAAGCTCTTTTGTAACAGGGAGATAACTACAGTACCAGAATATAACATGTTTTGAACAAAATCCTGAAAAAAGGCTCATGGATGTTTTCATACCCTTGTTCAAGTAAGACCAACCTGGTGTGTGCTGTTCTGTCCACAGGCGATGACAACTTGATGGCCAGTTCTCTGGAGGGACATGAGATGTCTAAAGCTCTTGTAATTAAAACAGAAACATCAGGTGAGTACCTAGCATCTATTACTGATTGCCTGTAGGAAGAATTTGCATTTCTTATGGTTTGATACAAAGAGGGACATATACTAAATTTATAAAAATATGGGGGCCATTGACAAAATATTGTAATGAATGAATAGCTGAATTTCTCTTCTTCTTTTCTTCTTTTCAATATTTTCTTTGTGACACACATGGAGGGGGGGTAGTGAAAATAATTTTTACAAAATATGCTATAATATGATATACAATATGTAATGAATGATTGGAAAGTACTAGAAGGGAGGGGGGAGGGAGAGGGGATAAAAATATACTTAGAATATTATGTATTAGATATAAAAGTGATATTGTGTATTCATTAATTGTATTTCAATATTTTGTACACTTCATGTAAAATTTGAAAATGAATAAAAATTATATACAAAAAAAAAAAAAAACTTGATGTGTGTTTTGGCAGGGGGGTATACAGTACCTTATTTCTCAAGCTACTGATCTGAGGGAGAGGTTGTAACATAGAAGCATGATGGCAGATAAAGGCCAAATGACTCATCTAGTCTGCCCATCCACAGTAGCCATTATCTCTTCCTCTCTTTAAGAGATTCAAGGTGCCTATCCCAGTGCATTGTAATAAAGGGGCTCCATGGATAGGGCAGTAACCATTCATGATGTACTAAAAGGGTTTGGAAAAGGTGGGTGCGCTTATCTATTCCCCCCACCTTCCCCTTATAGTGTGTGCATTTGTATATATGAACACACATACAGTAACCTGAGGCAGCACAAAAACATATTTAAGTATAAATTTCTTCAAGTACTATTTATTACAATATCAGCTACAATATGATTATTTGGAATAATACTAATATCTTAATAGACAAAAAAATCCTATAAACTGTCCTAATAGGAAAAATGATATAATATTTGGTTTCCTAATCAAATGAAGTCAAACCCTTCTTACAGCTACAACTTGAATATGATTTACTACTACTACTTCTGTAGCGCTGCTAAATGTATGCAGTGCTGTACATTAAACATGTAAAAGACAATCCCTGCTCAATAGAGCTTACAATCTAAATAAAACAGACAAAACAGAACAAATGGAGGTTAGGGAATTTCTCTGGAGACAAGCAAGGGATATGCAGGCACACTTGTTGGTGAAGTCCTGTGACTGAGCCTTTGTGCCGGTGCTCTCCCCTAGCTAAATAAGCTTTTGGCTTACTGGGCATGTGAGGAGTCCCTACACCCAGAGCCCCTCCCCTCTGCTGTCAGTTTTTCTTTGACTGTTCCTGTCAGTCAGCTCATTCTTCTCTTCATAGAATTAAAAAAACAAAACAAAAGAGAAAAGTAGCTGTTCCGGTACATCAAGTCCTTCAACACCTTTAGTTGACAAATTGGCAAAAGCCCCTATCAGTTTCCACGGCGTCTTAAGTGTCTAGAGCTGAAGTACAAGATTCAAGCTGCACCTGGGCACAACCTACCGCAGCTACTTCATCAATCAATGGTATCAGAATCAGCTATTAAAAAGGCTAAGGCTTCAATGGGGTTGTTGTCAGCACCCCCAGGGAAGGATCTTCGCCTCCTTGACTCCATGGACCGCAAAGTCTATCAAGGATCCATGCTTTCATCAAAAATCATTGCTTATCGGTTGTAAATTCGCCATTTTCTACATTCTATATTTCAGCAATTAGATTCTGCCCCTCCAGAAGCGATACCAGAAATCTACATACCATTTGATTAAAACCAACTATGATGCTTATTACATGACATTTCGTACTGCGGCAATGGCCATAGCAGCCAGGCGCTCAGCATGGCTGCGAGCATGAGATCTTAGAGAGGATCTCCATGACAGATTGGCGGATGCTCCCTGCTTAGGAGACAGTCTTTTTGGTGAGAAGGTGCAGGCAACTTTGACTCAACTTAAAGAGGATTCCTCAGCTAGTAGAGAGCTCTCAGTACATTCTTCAGATCATTTCCAACAGTTTGGACGCCCTTCTTCATATTCTTATCGAAGAGCGTTTCATCAGCAGTTTTTTCAGCAGTATTATCCTTGGTGCAGGTTTATTCTGTATAGCTGCACTGCTCTTCAGAGATCACAGCTTTCTCTTTACACCTAGAAGCAGTGCTTGAGAGACAGGAAACAGTCACCTACACCTCAGCTTCCTGTGCTTAAACCTAGTCCCAGTTTTTGACCATCTACCAGTGGAGGGGGCAGCTAACACAATTTATTTCAGCTTGGCTGGCCATCACAACAGATCAGTGGGTTCTCAGCATAGTTTCCCAGGGGTACGTCCTCAGTTTCCTTCACAACTTCATACCCTCCCAGCCTCCGGGCCCTTCCAGGGCTCTCTGCTCAACAACAATGCCATCGAGCAGGTTCCAAGTGTTCAAGCGAATCAAGGATTCTACTCCCAGTTTTTTTCTTTTTCCCAAGAAAACACAAGGCCTTCATCCCATTCTCAACCTCAGGTCCCTCAATGCCTACCTAAACAAAGAGAAGTTCAGGATGATTTCTCTTCCAGTAATTCTTCCTTTCTTAACAGCAATACGACTGGATAGTCGCCCTAGACTTCAAGGATGCATGCACTCACATTCCAATTCATCCTTCCTACTGGCACTTCCTTCGCTTCATTCTGAATCAACATTTTCAATGCAATGTCCAGCCTTTTGGCGGCACCGAGAGTATTCACAAAGTGCCTAGTGGTGGTAGCAGCTCATCTGCAAAAGCAACACCACAGGGTAGTCTCTTATTTGGACGATTGGCTTCTAGTAGTTCACTCAAAGGACCAGTTACTACTCTTTATTCAGACCACAGTTCGAATCCTCTGGTCTCTAAGGTTTATCATCAACTTCCAAAAATCCAATCTGACTCCAACTCGCTCCTTCACGTTTATCAGAGCTCTGCTAGAGACAGACACTGCAAGGGCTTATTTTCCTCGAGACAGATATCAGTCCATCATTGTTCTGGTGGACCTTTTCTGCCAGCTCACACCAATCTACATCTCCTGGGTCACATGGCAACCTTGATATCCATAGTGCCGAATGCAAGATTCCACATGAGGCCTTTACAGTTGCACCTAAAGTTGCACTGGGATCAGTGCCATAAGTCTCTCGCCAAGTTGGTTTCACTTCCTGCAAAGATTCAGGATTCCCTCCCTGTCCCTACAAGAGGGTTGTCCCTTTCAGCCTCCACCTCCTCTTATCACTATAAAATACAACTTGGTCTCAGCCTTCATCAAACTACACTTCCCCCTCCCTATTTGCAGTTTCGATATTTGCGGTTTCTATTATTTGTGGTTTTTTTCCCCTCAGGGCCCCCCCCCCTCGAGAATCGCTCATTGGCAGCCCGCGTAAAAAAAAAAAACAAAAACAGTCCCGGGACTTGGATCGGGATGAGGAGGGAGGCAATTGAAGGAGGCGGAGGGGGGGGGGTCATCATTGGTGGAGGGGTGCGATTGGAGGCGCTGGAGGCGAGCATCTGCCCCAGGAGCATGGACCTTACCTGGTGGTCTAGCGGTGACGCAGGGCAGGAGCGATCTTCCTACACTCCTGCCCCATGCAGAGCCGTGCTGTGAGTTCCCATGGTCTTACGAGACTACAACAGAGAGTTCCTAGAACCCTAGAACTGAAAGGTATTGGCGGGATAAAAGACATCAAAGTAATGTAATGTAAATAGGTGGAAAATTGTGAATTTCTATACAAGTATGCGGGAAAACGCTATCCCCCCTTTTGGTGATAAAAAACCGGCGCATCCACTTCCACCCAGACCATGCAGTGATCCGACACCTCCCCAGGGCCTTCCTCTGCCAAGGAGATTAAAGAAAATAAACTTTGATGAACAAAAATGTAATCCAAGCGGGAATAAGTACCATGAGCCCTGGAGAGGTGCATGCAGTCCCATTCCCTTGGATGTAAAGATCTCCAAGTATCTATTAAATTCAAGGCTGAGATGACTGTCTTAAGTCATTGTGAAGGCCCTCTCCCCAGATAGCAGACCAGTGGACTAGTCCACATCGGGATCCATAACCAGATTTATATCTTCCAGATCTGTTAGGTTTGCCAATTGATATAGATTACAAAGGCCTAATAAATGCTTATAAAAGCTTTTATCTCTGTGTGCTGGGCCATATACCACTAGTAGCGTGAGGTCTCTCCCCTGTAAATTAAGGTGAAACAACAGAAATCTGCCATGGGAATCCTTATTCAGAGTAACCACTTCACATTGTAGGGACTTGTGAACCAATACTGCCACTCCTCCATGGCATCCTCCTGAAGAGAAGTAAACCTTCCTTAACCAATAGCGCTGGAACTTCAGATGCTCCGCATCAGAAAGTCTGGTCTCCTGGAGACATGGTATATCGGCCCCATGGCGCTGTAAGGATTGTAGAATTTTTGTGCATTTTATAAGAGAAGTAATCCCTCCCACATTCCAGGAGACTAACTTAGCAGAAGTAGAGTGTATACCAGAGAGAAGAATTACCCAAAAGATAATTTCCCAGAGAGAAAGAGCGAGAGGTGCCCAGCCTTCGCCTCCCACCTGGTCGAGCTGCGAGGAGACATAAACATAAAGAAATGAGAAGTGAACAACGATTTATATTCCAGGAGAACACAATATCCTTGCAGATTCCCTCAGCAAGAAACTCGATCCTCATGATTAGACTCTCAATCCTGCCATCCTACAACAAATAGTCCAATAATGGGGAACCCCTCAAGTGGATCTCTTTGCTTCTCAAGACAATGCCCAATGCAGTCAATTTTGTTCATTCCGTCCAGTTCCTCAAGCCATAGCAAGAGATGCTTTCTCCATTCACTGGGAGAACAATCTGCTTTATGCCTTCCTACCATTTCCTCTAATTTCCAGAGTGTTTCAGAAGGTTCCCAGAGACAAAGCGCATGTCATATTCATAGCACCTCATTGGCCCACCTTTAGTTTCTTGTTTCATGAGAGGCTTCACTAACCTTAGGTCTCCTCTACGAATGCCTCCACCATCATGGAATCTCAATGTAGTCTTGGATGAGTTGATGAGGGTTTTCTTTCAAAAACGAAGCTGGCAAGAGTGAAAAATAACTAAAATCAAATCAGGAAAAATCCAAAATGGCCACTGAGGCCCTGTTTTGACTAAAAATAGCCTGGGAAAACCACAGAACCCTCCAAAACAGAGATTTTAAGATTTTAGGGGTAGAGGGGTATAGGACATGCAGGGAAACCACCTAAACCCCCTTTTTAAAGACCCCCCCAAAATCTCTAATTCAAGCTGTTAGCTTATTTTCACAGAAACATGTGATGACAGTAAACTGCAACTTTTTTTCTCACTGTGCTAAGAGAGAACTGCAAGCAGAGCTGAACATAGCTTACAGGGAGATTCTTTTCCTCAGTCGACTGGAAATCTGGATTTCAAGTCTTCTGACTGCCTCACCGACCTGACCACCACAGCTGGAGACCTCCACCACCCGTGGACATGTCGCAGAAATGCTTGGTGGAGGAACGCAGTCTGGTTCCGATCCCAGTCATGCCTCCACAGAACCGCTCAGCCTGCACTCCACCTAACTAGCGGACGAACCTGATGACTCAGGTCCACCTTGATCCACTCAGGGCTTTTGATCCATGTGCCCAGGGCTCCCACCGCCTGCCTTCCAGGTGCTGAGATCTTGAAGCCATCTGCTTATTCCTGCCGGGGCTATTCTTCAGCAGTTGCTTCACAGCAAGCCGAAGTCCACAGTGGTGGCCTGTGCGAAGGTTTGGAGGTGTTACTAGGCAGGTTGACCCTTCTCTTCCATTGATTCCTCAGGTCCTGGAGTTTCTGCAAGATGGCCTGAAGAAAGGTCTAGTACAGATTGCTGGGCTTTTGTGTATGGGCCTTCTTTCCCTGAGGGGCTCATTGGAAGTCCATCCAGATGTGGTTCATTTTCTGTAGGGAGTGTTGTGGCTAAGGCCTCTCCTGCGCCTTCCCTGTCCAATCTGGAACCTTAATCTGTTTCTTTTCTCTCTTGCTTGCCCTCCATATGAGCCTCTTAAGCAGGCGTCACTGATGGATCTCACGCTCAAAGACGGTCTTCCTGGTGACTGTTACCTTAGCCTTCAGGGTTTCGGAGCTGCAGGCCCTCTCCTGCAGGGATCCTTTCCTGTGTATTCTGGATTCCATGGTGATGCTGCATAGTGTTTTTCTTTCTTCTGAAAGTGGTTTCCGCTTTTGTGAATCATGGTGATGCTGCATAGTGTTTTTCTTTCTTCTGAAAGTGGTTTCCGCTTTTGTGAATCCTGCTTTTGCTTCCTCTGGTTTGCGGGAGCAGGACAGAGTGTTGCGGTCCTTGGATGTGCGCAGAAGTTTATTGCAGTATCTGGAGGTCACCAACAAGTTTCACCTCTCTGACCACCTGTTTGTCTTGGCGTGTCTTGCCCGCAGAGGGAAGCCAGCTTCTTACGGTTACCATTTCCAGGTAGATTCTCATGGCCATTTCCGCGGCTTATGTGGCGGCCAGAAAGAGGCTCCCCCTCGGGGTCCAGGCTCCTTCAACCAGAGGTATTTTCCTCCTTGGGCAGAGTTGTTGGCTGTTTCTCTGGATGAGATTTGCAGGCCGCTACCTGATCCTCTTTGCATACATTCACCAAGTTTTACAGGATCAATATGGCATCCAAGCAGGTTGCTGCTTTTGATGCCTCTGTGTTGGCAGCAGGCTCATCAGTCCCACCCTGAATTTTCGGGATTGCTCTGTTACTTTCCACTGGTCCTGTAATAAAGTGGGATTGTACAAGAACGAAAGATTAGGTTCTTACCTCTGCTAATCTTCTTCCTTGTAAATCCACATTTTATTTCGGGAACCCGCCCTATACTTGCTGATTCGCAGATTGTCTGCCTTTACAAATACAGATAAGTTGCATTTCTGTTCAGATTTTCTTAGAGTGCAATCAGAATGGGGTTAGCACTCAGTTTGGGGGGTCCCCAGTTAAGGCACCCTCTTCTGTCAGACTCCTATGTACCAGATGCAGGCAATGTTTATTATACCAAATATTCCATGCAGTTGAAAATACCACCTTATAACAAACCAGGGGACCTGACACGGTCCGTCTTTCGGAAAACATTCCTTCCTCAGAGGTCCATGGTTGCTAAGGTATAAAGTAAACCGCAATAAAAAGTATAAAACAGTCGTCTGTAAGGTATCCTTCTCCACTTAGAGTGTGCGACGCAAAACTAGTAAAATAGTAAAAAGTTTTTATTTATAAGAAATATGAAAGTATCTAGGAATGCAGATGTCCGTTAGGCATAATCATGAGTGGAAAAAACTAAATTTATTCTTATCCAGTGTTAATTCATCAACAACATCTTTAAAATCTGTAAATATGCTTATGATTTTTTTGCTCTCTCTCTCTTTAACCCCTGCTTTTACGGAGCCATGCTAGGAATTCTATGAGCATTGGAGCTAATACTGCCATGACTGGCAATAATAAAAATGCCTATTGCAGCTTCATTAAAGGGGGGGGGCCTAGATTTATTATTGTTCATTTGTTCATCTTTTTCATGTTTTGTCATTTTCTTTGCTGAATACAGTTTTTCTTATGTATTTCAAAAATTTTCAATAAAAATTATTTTTAAAATGAACATTTATCCCACCCCCTTTTATCAAGCCATGCTGTCAAGCAGCGCAAGCTAAATGCTGAGCCACCCATAGGAACAGAATGGGCAGCTCAGCAGCATGGCTTGATAAAAAGAGAGATTAGTTGGTAAAGATTATTTTCCTCCTATTTTTAACTGCAGCAAGTTCGTTAGAAACCAAGGTACCTACTGCTGCCAACACAGTCTCCAGTGTGGAGGAGAAAGCTACTCTCATACCACGTGAGGACATTAGCTCTGATATGGATAAAGGTGATTCCCGTGGTAAGTGTCCATTTATCTAGAAGGTACTATCTGAGTGGTAGTGGGACTAGTTTTGCAATGGTAATTTGATGTAGTGATTTGTTTGAATGTGCTCAGATGTGTGGAAGCTGGACTGACATTGATGGAATTAGTTTAGCAGGTGATATTGGTGAGGTGACAAGTTGCAAGTTTATTGACTTTCTTTACCGCTTTCTCACTTAAAAAGGAATATAAGCGGCTTTCAATGTTAAAAATCAAAAGAATAATTAGGAAAGGAAATACAATAATAAAATAGGACAGCCCCTTCTCAAAACTACCCAAAGGACAGACAGCCATAAATAGACCTTTATCAAAAACAATTCATTGCTCCTTCCCAAAGCCACCCAAAGGAAAAACTATAACTATATTGTATCAATTAAAAACAATTGATGACAAAAAAATAAATGATGATGCTTTGAAGTGGAATAATGACTGGATTGGTATTAAGTGAGTCAGCATGGCAACTGAATTGATGTAGCTCAGATAATGATGGCTGTATTAGTACATTTTAGGTAATGTGGCTGATTTGGGGTAAAATAATTGTAACTAGTTTTGTATTGGATGGGTGAAATGGTGCCTAATTTGACAGGATGGCATGTTGACTGAGCAGTATAAATTAGATGAAGTTCCATAGCAGGTGGATTACCTGAAGAAGCGACAGCAGTGTGTGCAATGTGTTCAGTTTCTTCATTTGTGCAGTATAGGATGTGATGTGAGTTAGTGATATAGGGTTTGGGGATTGAAAAGACTACTTGTCGTGCCATCTCAGTACAAATGCTAGTTTGGGGTTTGTCTTTCATAGGTGCTGTTCCTCTGAGATCTCTTCCCTCTGCCATTTCTGTTGAGCCTTGTCAAGGGGTTGGTCAGCCACACTTTGTGGAAAGCAGGTAAGTATGAGCCTAGGCACTATCAGCGTTGTGTAAGAAAGGAAAATGTTTATGGTCAGACTACTATGACAGAAAAGATTTTATTTATTATGTTTTGCCCTACGTGTACTAAAGACTGTGGAAATAGGGGAGAAGGGATGAGAGGCTGCTCACTCTGATAATGGGGTGGTATTTTGTGAAGATTATTGAGACATCCTTGTGATTTTTTTGTGATAGGTGGAACTTGTTTTCTAGGAGTGCAGTAGCTCTGCCTGGGCCTGACATGTTTTCCATGTTACAAATCTATCCTAGATGCTGTTTCTAATCAGAATGGTGGTTTTCCATCTCATTTTCCCTTGTTAAAGGAACAGATTTCAATTTTTATTCCCCTCCTCTTTTATCCACTTCCCATCAGGGACCGAAGTGGGTTCTTTAGCCCTGAGCATTGTGAGATGGACAGTCCCTGGACCACACCATCAACACCTACTACACCAACAGAAGGGGAGGGAGAAGGACTCTCTTATAATCAACGGAGTCTACAACGCTGGGAGAAAGATGAGGAATTGGGAGAACTATCAACCATCTCACCTGTTCTCTATGCCAACATGAATTTCCCCAACCTGAAGCAGGATTACCCAGGTGAGCAATATTAACATATTGCATGGAGGAGGTTGCTTAGTAGTTAGAGCTGTTGCCTCAGCACCTTGAGGTTGCGAGTTCAATCCCAGCCTGCTCCTTGTGACTAGGCAAATCACTTAACACTACTTTGCCCTAGGTAACAAAGTTAGAATGACATGGTGAAAGGTTCTCGCATCAAATAGTGGTTAGTCCGCGGGAATGGGAAAAATATGGCTGTTTATGGCAGGAACGGGAACAAGGCCTTCTACTACCCCGTAGGAGCAGTAAACAATCCAAAAAAATAGTATCAAGATCAGCGCGGCAACACCCCCCTCTCCCGAAGGCTCAGCATCTACTCCCCAGCTCCCCTTGCGCCTTCCTTACCCAAATGAGTCAGCTGCTCCACCCTGAAAAATCTTCAGAGGCTTGCTCCAAGACCTTCGTTCAGCCAACGAGCCTATCCTTGATGTAACCTCCGGTTTTGCAAAACTGGATGTTACATCAAGGATGGGCGCATCGGCTAAGCGAAGGCCTTGGAGTAGGCCTCTGAAGATTTTTCAGCATGGCGATAGTTTTAACTGAAGGAATCAGGCACACCAATGTTGAAAAATCTTCAGAGGCCTGTTCGAGGCCTTCCTTTAGCCAACGAGCCCCTCTTTGATATAACTTATGGTTTTGTGAAACTGGAAGTTACATCAAGGAAGGGTTCGTCGGCTAAAGGAAGGCCTTGGAACAGGCCTCTGAAGATTTTTTGGCATGGCACATCTGGCTTGTTCGGGTAGTAGGTGCGAGGGGAGCTGGGGAGGAGGTGCTGACCGGTGGGGGGGGGGTGATGTTGCCTGCTGCTATTGCTGTACTTGAGGGGGGAGGGGTGCTGGCAGGCTGGCTGGCTCCAGAGCTGGAGCTGAAGGATCGTGCTGGATGTGGACTGGGGGAAGAGAGGTGTTGGACCTATTTTTTTTTTTTTTTTTGGGGGGGGGTTAAGTTGAGGCTGGAGGGGAAGGGAAGGGAGAGAGGTACTAGACTTATGTAGAGAGTAACTGGAGCTGAAAGGAAGAGAGGTGCTAGGCCTAAAGCTGGGAACTGGAGGGAAGGGATTGATATTGGATTTGTGGGTCAGAGCTGTAGCTTGAGAGAAGGAAGAGAGGTTCTGGATTCTTGGGTAGTGTTGAGAGAGGCTGGAGGGAAAGATAAGCTAGGTGTTTAATTCATGGGAGAAGTGCTGAGGGAACGGAGAGAGGTGCTAGACCTGCAGGGAGGAGGAGAGGGAAGGGAAAGAAATGCTGAACCTAGGGGATGAAGGGAGTGAAATATTAACACAATGGAGGGGTGGAGGGAGGGAGGAAAGAGAGGGTGAGAGACACTTTGGTGTAAGGGAGTAAGAGGGGAGAAGCTGGACACAGGGAGATATAAGAAAAGAGGGGAGATGGTGGGCATGAATGGGAGCATAGGGACAGGGACACAAAGGGGAACACTGCATGGGGGTGGTATATTGGCACAGTCAGTGGGGCAATGCCAGACATAGGATGGTATATGGACACACAAGATGGCTAGATGTGAGGGAGAAGAGGAGCGCAGAAGAGAAATGTTGGACTTTGGGGGGTGCTTAGGAACACAAAGGATTGACACTGGACACGGAGGGGATAGGGACACAGAATAGTGTTGATGATGAAGGCAGGGAGATGAGCACAGGGGAAATATCAGAAAGGGGAGTATAGGAGACAGAAGTGAGATGCTGAACATGCACAGAGATGGAAGATGAATGGTGAGCATGGAGAAAGAAGACATGTCAAATGATCAGGAGACCTGGCAAGTGAGTTAAGAGTAGACAGAAGGAAACAGAAACCAGAACCTGAGACCAATGTGATGTGAAGAATAAAATGACAGACAACAAAAGGTAGGAAAAAATAATTTTATTTTCTATTTTGTGATTAGAATATATCAGATTTAAAGTACATATCTTGCTAGAGCTGGTGTTAGACATAACAGGACCAAAAAGCCCAGGCCGTGCTTCTTTAGCTTCCAGCTGGCTTAGGGCTTTCTGACCAGGGAGCAGTTGCCCTAGTTGCACTCCCCTTTGTGTCATTCTGTACTAATTTGACTTCAGTTTTCTCAATAGTGGAGAAGGATATTTGTGAGAGTGTGGAGAGGGGAGATAGGGGTTTTGTTCCTTGCTCTGTATTATTTGTGACTTATAAAATGACACTTGTTCAGAAAATTGTTTATTTTTATACTTTAATAAAATAAGTTCAATATAAAGTCATAACTATTTGAGGCTTGTGCGGAGAGGATCAGATGTTTTATGGGATGGGGATGGGGCAGGGATGGGGACCAATTTCATGGGGATGTGAACAAATTTTCCCCACATCATTCTCTAGATGACATGTGTGAAACACAAGGCCCGCGGACTGAATTCGGCCCGCCTGGCCTTTTTATGTGGCCCTCGGCAATGTTCCCGATCTTCTCCTTTGAGCCCAGCATGTCCTCCCCTCTGCGCCGGTCTGACGCTGCCAAGCTGGAAAGTCCGCCTGCCTCGGCAGTGCTGTTCGTGGCTCGCCCTCCGTCCACCTGGATGGAAACAGGAAGTTGCGCGTCATTGGAGACAAACCGTGGCAGGCAAAAAGCAGGAGGAGGAGCCACGCACAGCACTCTAGAATCGCTGAGGCTGGCAAATTCCCCGGCCCGGCAGCTACATTGGACCAGCGTCGGAGGGAAAGGCACGACAGGCTGTGAAGAGAGCGAGATGAAGGGAGGCAGGTTGGACCTGGGGTAGTGTGGAGAAAGAGGGAGAATCGTTGGGAAGAGAAAGGGAGAAATGGTGGACCTGGGGGGGAGGGTGGGACGCAGACAGACAGGGGGAGAGATGGGATGGGGGCAGTTGGGAAGAGAAAGGGAGAAAAGTTGAATCTGGAGATGGAAGGGGATGGAAAAATGTTAGGCCTGGAGGTGGAAGGGAGAGAGAGATGCAGCATCTCTTTTTTTTTGTTTGTTTTCTTCCATCTCATTGCTCAGTATCAAGGGGGGAGAGAAGAAGAACAACAGAAAAGAGACAGAGCAAAATGTTGGACCAAGAGGAGAGAGGAGGAGAGATAGAAGGAAATAGGAGGCTGGGAAAGGAGTGAGATGGGAAATGGGAGAGCTGCAGAATAAGAGAAGATGGAAAATTGATAGGTAGCTGAAAATTTAAAAAGGAAAAGAATGAGAAAGAGGGCAAGATTTGAGTGGACAGAGGCAGAAAAGAAAAAAGGAGAAAAGTTGAAAGGAAAAAAATCAATATGTTGGAGACAGGGACTGGAGCAAGAGAGAAGAGAAAAAAAAGTACAGCAGACACTGGAAAGAAAATTAGAAGATAGACAAAATCAGAAAGAGAAACTAGGACCAAAAGCAAAACGACCAGACAACAAAAGGTAGAAAAAATAATTTTATTTTCTATTTTGTGATTACAATATGTCAGATTTGAAATATGTATCCTGCCAGAGCTGGTGTTAGACAGCAAGCATGAACTAGGACCTAAAAGAAAGGAAAAGTCTTTTATTTATTTATTTTGTAGCCAGTGTGGGGTTGGAGAGGTTGCATCCCTATACTTCTACTAAGACTTACCCCCCTTCTTTGCTGGTGCGCAGCGTGGGTTTTGGTGCCGTCTCTGGCAATTGATCCAGTGCTCACAGAAATACTGTGAGCATCGGAGCCGCCACCGGCGCTGGGGCCCACACTGTGCGTCAGCAAAGGAGGGGGCAAGTATCTTAATAAAAAATCTGGCCCACGACTTAGCCTGTATTTTAGATTTTGGCCCCTTATGTGATTTGGGTTTGACACCCCTGCTCTAGATTGTGAGCCTGCCGGGATGGATAGGGAAAATAAGAGTACCTGATTAATATTTAGTGCAGTGTATCACAAACTGTATGCCGGGGCACACTAGTTTGCCTCCTGAGATTTCAGGTGTGCCATGAGATGCTGGGGACGAGTAGAGGTGCCAGTTGACTGCCTAAAGCAGGGGTCCCCAAAGTCCCTCCTTGAGGGCCGAATCCAGTCAGGTTTTCAGGATTTCCACAATGAATATGCTTGAGATCTATGTGCATGCACTGCTTTCAATGCATATTCATTGGGGAAATCCTGAAAACCCAACTGGATTCGGCCCTCAAGGAGGGACTTTGGGGACCCCTGGCCTAAAGGATGTGCCTCTCGTCGCAAGAGGCACATCCAGTAGGCAAGCAGCTGGCGCCTCTCCTCTCCACATATCTTCTCTTCCATAGCAAAGCAGCAGATGAATCCAGAGACTAGTGGGTATAGCTCACATCGACCAGCAGGTGGAGATAGAGAACTGATTAACAGTTGGCCTTAAAGCCTGGTGTTCCTCCTGTTGATTCAGTTTTGCTCTATCTCCCAGCAGGGGTTGAGCTAACTCTCTAGCTCCTGGATTCTGGCTGCTGCCGGATAGATTGGTGTTCTTTTGGATTCCTCTGTTGAGACTAGCTCTCTTCAGTAGGTCAGGGGTGCCTGGCTGAGCGGTGCCGGCTTTGGGAGGTACACCTGGGCCCTCCCAGGTCCCTTCTCCCACCCTCCCCTCGATTGATTGAGGGGTTTCTTGAGTCGCTGCAGGAGTGCTTTCTTTCTTTCTTCATTCCAGTATAAAAAAAAAAAAAAAGGGGCCGTCTTCCTGCTTGTGCTGAGCCGTGCCGTGTTTGAATCGCTTCCAGTACACTTACCAACTGTGACCTGGCTTCTGGTAGAGCGGACGAAAATTTGGGTGAGTAAGTTTACTTACTCGTTTGTAGTGGTTCTTTGTCCGCGTTCCCAGGTGCCGGGGTAGTTGGTGGGCGGAGTCGGCGTTCGGCGGCATTACTCCGCGTGTGAAAAAAAAAAAAAAAAAGTTTTTGTTTGGGTGCTGGAACGAGGTATGGCTACGGAGGCTGGTCAGCGGTGTTCGTGCTGTGGGAAGCGCAGAACACTGTCGGGCTTTTGCTCTGCCGGGTGTATTGAACACACCGGCAGACGATGCTTTTCTGCAGGCATGTGATGTGGCCAATTTCCCGTGTAAGGGTAGGCTCGATCGATGTCCCCGCCGCTCGAGGTCGACTCGGGGTTGCTGCAGGGCTCTTCCACGGTTGAGGGGAGTTCGGCGGCGGTGGGTGGAGTCAGGAGCGCTGGAAGAGGGCGCGGTCCCGCTCCCCGGCACGGAAGGGCGGTTTAGCGTCCCTTCAGTTGGGCTCATTTTCTCCTGAATTTGTGATGCTGTTGCACCGGGCATTTATGTTACAGGGCTCGCAGCCTGCCCAGCCGGTGCCTGTGGCCGGTCCGTCCATTCCTGTGCCCTCTACCTCTGCTGGGTTGAGTGGTGATAATGCCAGACCCACTGCGGGTGCGATGGTGTCGCAGGTAGCAAAGAAACGCAGACTCGCGACCGCGGACGCGGAGGATAATTTGCCAATGTCCCCTTTTTCTCTTCCTGAGTCTTTGGAGGAAGGTGAGGTCTTAGATTGGGAAGCAGAGGATCCCCCGGGTAGGGAAGTGGATGACCCTTCCGCTCTCCGTCTGTTTCATAGAGAATAACTTTCTTCCTTAATTTCAAAGGCCTTGCAGAGTTTGAATATCTCTCAGGAAGATACTAAAGTGTCAGGTAACCCCCTGATGGCAGGAACGCATAGGCCGCCTAAGTCCTTTCCGGTGCATGAAGCCATGCAAGAACTGTTCTCGGCGCAATGGGTTACGCCGGAATCCAGTCTAAGAGTTGCAAAGGCCATGCGGCTCTTGTATCCGGTTGACCCGACCGAACTCGAGAAGTTTAGGTTGCCCAGGGTGGACGCATTGGTGGCAGCGGTAACTAAGAAGACTACCTTACCGGTGGAAGGGGGAGTTACGCTAAAGGATGCACAGGATAGAAAGATTGAGTCTTCACTGAAAATGTCCTTTGAAGTGGCTGCGGTTTCCTTACAGGCCGCAATCTGCAGCTCTTATGCGGCGCGAGCGTGTCTGCAGTGGTCGCAAGGGATGGCGGATAATTTAATGGAGTCCGGGGGTGCGGTCCCTTCGGAACTGGCTGATTTGGAGTCAGGTTTGGCTTATTTAGCAGACTCCTTATATGATATTATTCGGGCTTCTGCGAAGCAGATGTCTCTTTCGGTGGTGTCTCGCAGGTCTTTATGGCTCCGTCATTGGGTGGCAGATGCTGCATCCAAGCTTCGGCTTGTGAAACTCCCTTTTAAAGGGGGTTTATTGTTTGGGGAAGATTTAGATAGATTGGTGAAGGATTTTGGGGATACCAAAACACAGCGTTTACCGGAAGATAGGGTTAGGCCCCCTGTGAAATCCTCATCGTCTAGACCTCGCTTCCGGGATGTTAGGAGATACAGGTCCGGTAAACCATTCCTCAGATCCGCATCTGGTTCTTTCCCTTCTTCGAGACCTTGGTTTCAGCAGAGAAATTCCTTTCGTACGGCGAAAACCTCTTCAGGTCAGCCAGCGCGGGCCGCGGCAAGTCGCGCTCCACAATGACGGGGTCTTGGCTCCCTCCGCCTTTCCCTTAGGGGGACGGCTGTCGGCGTACTGGGCGGAGTGGGCCAAGATCACGTCAGATCAGTGGGTTTTAGACATTATTCACGAAGGGTACAAGTTGGAGTTCGCCTCTCCCGTCGTAGATTCTTTCTTGGTTTCCCCGTGCAATGGGGCGGCCAAGGGAGACTCGGTACGCATGACTCTTCAGGGGCTGCTAGATCTGGGGGCGGTGGTACCGGTGCCCCCGGAAGAGGTAGGCCGCGGGATATATTCCCTTTACTTCATTGTACCAAAGAAGGGTGGGTCGTTCAGACCGGTGCTGGATCTCAAAGGGGTCAACAGATTTCTCAGTGTTCGCCATTTCCGGATGGAAACGGTTCGCTCGGTTATTGCGGCTGTAAGACCGGGAGAGTTCCTCACGTCCCTCGATCTCAAGGAGGCGTACCTCCATATCCCGATCTGGCCTCCGCACCAGCGGTATCTGCGGTTTGCGATTCTCGGCCAGCATTATCAATTTCGGGCAATGCCCTTTGGCCTGGCAACGGCTCCCCGCACCTTTTCCAAAGTGATGGTGGTGGTAGCAGCTTTTCTACGCAAGGAAGGGATTCGGGTACACCCTTACTTAGACGACTGGTTGTCCAGACAGGAGAGTTTAGCGGTAACTCAGAGAGTAATCTCTCTCCTGCAGTCGTTGGGGTGGATCGTCAACTTTCTCAAGAGTTTTCTATCCCCGTCGCAGTCCTTGGTGCATCTGGGGGTCAGGTTCGACACTGCTCTGGGGAAAGTGTTTCTACCCCGAGACCGGGGAGAGAAATTGCAGGCTCAGATTCGCCTACTTCTCGGGGCGCCCAGACCTCGGGTTTGGGATTATGTACAGGTTCTAGGCTCCATGGTGGCGACTCTGGAGGTGGTCCCCTGGGCTCGGGGCCACATGAGGCCCTTGCAACAGTCTCTTCTCTCTCGCTGGTCCCCAGCATCTCTGGACTACAATTTGCGTCTCCAATGGAGTCCTCGGGCGGCTCGCAGCATGCAGTGGTAGGCTACACGAGTTGCATCTTATGGCGAGGCATGCCGTTGGCTACGCCGGACTAGGTGGTGGTGACAACGGATGCCAGTCTGCTGGGCTGGGGGGCCCAGTGTCTGCAGGCTTCAGTGCAGGGGGTGTGGTCCTTAGAGGAGGCCCAGTGGTCCATCAATTTGCTGGAATTAAAGGCGATCAGACTGGCGCTGCGGGCTTTTCAGGCCCTGGTTCAGGACAGGCCGACCAGGATCTTTTCGGACAGTGTCACGGCGGTGGCATATATCAATCGTCAGGGGGGCACCCGGAGTCCGCAGTTGGCCGAAGAGGCAAGGAGGCTGTTTCGGTGGGCAGAGGTGCATGTTCCGTTTCTGTCGGCGGCACACATCGCAGGTCACGAAAACGTGCAAGCGGACTTCCTCAGCAGAAATCTGCTAGATCGGGCGAGTGGGAGTTGTCTGCTCGAGCTTTCGACCTGCTAGTCCGTCGTTGGGGGCTGCCAGTGATGGATCTCATGGCCTCATCCCGCAATGCGAAGTTGCCCTCGGTTCTTCAGCAGACGCAAGGAGAAGGGATCGGAGGGGGTGGACGCGTTAGCTCTCCCGTGGCCTCCAAATTCCCTTCTGTACGTGTTCCCGCCTTGGCCCATGATAGGTCGGGTGTTACAACGCATCTCTCTCTTTCAGGGCAGGGTGATCCTGGTGGCTCCGGATTGGCCACGTCGGCCGTGGTACGCGGATCTGATTCAGCTTTCAGTAGGCGACCGGTTAACGTTCAAGGTAACTCCAGACTTACTAACTCAGGGTCCAATCTTGATGGAAGATCCGGCCCGATTTGGGCTTTACGGCCTGGCTATTGAGCGGTCGAGGCTGAAAAAGAAGGGCTACTCAGAACAGGTTATTGCACGCTACTTCAAGCTAAGAAAATTTCGACTTCTGCCTCGTATGCGAGAGTCTGGAGATTTTTGATGCATGCTGTGGACGACAGGGGATTGCGCCCTTCCATGCATCTCTGCCGGCTATTCTGGCTTTTCTGCAGGAGGGCGTGGCGAAAGGGATAGCCTATAACTCTTTAAAGGTTCAGGTGGCGGCCATTGCCTGTTACAGGGGCCGGGTTGTCTCGCTCATCGCTCGCTTCACAGCCGGACGTAGTCCGTTTCCTCAAGGGGGTTCACCATATCCGCCCATCCGGTAAAGCGAATTTGTCCAACATGGAATCTTAAACATCGTCCTTGGTAGTTGCAGGGGGCACCTTTTGAGCCCCTGTCAGCGGCAACATTGAAGGATGTCACGTTGAAAACAGTGTTTTTGGTGGCGATGGCTTCGGCGAGGCGAGCTGTCGGGAACTACAGGCGCTTTCTTGCAGAGAACCCTTTTTAAGTTTTCGGAAACTGAGGTTGTCGGTGCGAACGGTGCCGTCCTTCCTGCCTAAGGTTATTTCGTCATTCCATGTGAACCAGAGTTTGTATCCTGCCATCCTTCCCGAAAGGAGATTGGGGAAAACGATTTTCGTCTTTACGTCTACTGGATGTACGACGCATGCTTCTCCATTATTTGGGGGTGACGAACGATTTTCGTCGGTCGGACCATCTCTTCGTGTTGTTCGCAGGCAAAAACAAGGGGATGGCGGCGTCTAAAGCGTCCATTGCTCGTTGGGTCAAAGAAACTATTGCTTCGGCTTATCTGTTGACAGGGAAGAAGGTACCCGGATCACCTTCATGCGCATTCCACTCGGGCATTGGCTACGTCGTGGGCGGAGTCCGGTGGGATGTCTTTGGAGGAAATTTGCCGGGCGGCCACGTGGTCGTCTGGGAATACCTTTTCGAAGCATTACCGTTTAGACGTAGCGGCCCGTTCGGAGGCAAGTTTTGGCGCTGCAGTGCTGGCGGATGGCGGCATTGGCGTCCCACCCGGTTTGAGTTTGCTTTGCTACATCCCACTAGTCTCTGGATTCATCTGCTGCTTTGCTATGGAAGGTAAAATTATGGTTTTACCTGTTAATTTTTCTTTCCTTTAGAAGCAGCAGATGAATCCAGAGCCCCTCCCCAAGTGCACTGTCTGTTTGTAGGTTGTTTGTTTGTTTGTTCAGTTGGGGTATGGTTGGTAATTGTATTATTTCATTTCTGAGTGGCACATTTTCTACTGGAATGAAGTTTTGTGGATGCTCATTCTCCTTTCGGGATGCTTGGGCAAAGTGCATAACTGAATCAACAGGAGGAACACCAGGCTTTAAGGCCAACTGTTAATCTCCACCTGCTGGTCGATGTGAGCTATACCCACTAGTCTCTGGATTCATCTGCTGCTTCTAAAGGAAAGAAAATTAACAGGTAAGACCATAATTTTACCTTCCAGCACCCCCTCCCCCCCACTGGCAGCTCAGGGCCCGTCTAGAGGGCTTTCGCGCATGCGCAAATGTCAATGTGATGATATCATGCATGTGCATGACATCATTACGTCGACATCCACACACTTCCGAATGTGTCAAGCTGCAGCAACTACATTTAGTGTGCTGCAGTTTGACAAAGTTTGCGAGACTGATTTAGTGAATTGTAAACTGCTTTGGGTGAATCTCTTCATGAAAAAGGCGGTTAATAAATAATAAATAATGACTAACTCAACTCAAAATTTGTTAATAGAATTCCCAGCTTTGTTGGACCTTGGTTCAGATGTGTGAGGAGATGCAGAATATTTTGTTGCCAAAGACAGTGGTGATGATGAATGGAGGCTTATTCTTTTTATGAAAGCACTTTTAATGGATTTTCTTTCTTTTGCCCTTCATCATCATCATCATCATAGCACAAACCTTTACTGTCTTACTCTTCCTTCTAGATTGGTCCACTCGATGCAAACAGATTATGAAGCTGTGGCGTAAGGTCCCTGCCACAGACAAAGCTCCTTATCTGGTGAGGCTGCTGCTAATATATTGTACTCTTGGAACTTATGGTTTTTTAAATTTATGAGCTCAGAGAGAAACCCTTCTAATTTGTTATATTGTTTTTTAATCTGTTGTAGCAAAAAGCCAAAGATAATCGAGCAGCACATCGTATCAGCAAGGTGCAAAAGGTACATGAGTGGGAGCTACATCTCAGCCTGCGCTTCCTGCTGACTTCATCTGTGTGTAATAGCTTATCTGTGCTTGCTGCTGACTACTTTGTCTGATATTTTTTCACTATTTTATATTTTATTTTTTCATACAGCAGGCAGAGAACCAGATCAACAAGCAGCCCAAAGGTGAAGGGGGACGGAAAGTAGAGAGGCCATCTCTTCATCTCCAAATTCCCTCTCATATAGGGCACCAGTCTGGTTCCTCACAGGTTCCTCCTGTGACAGAGCTGGCTGGCAGTATACCCATTGGGCAGTCTGTCTTTAACACTAGCTCTAGTTTGTCTACCTCATCCAGTGGGTTCCTGAAACCTTCCACCACAGGCATAGTTGGAGCTGAGGCTCCCAGTGACTCCTTTAAGCCTCCTCCACAGTCCCCTGCTCAAGTGCCTTCACATGACCCCTTTGGAAATGTCCCTACTTTTTCCTTGGAGTCTCGTTTCCAGTCTTCCTTGAGTCAAAGTCCAGCCTCCAATGGCTTCCAGACTTACGCCTCAACTGGACCCTCACTTTTTCCAAGCTCACGGCCTGCAAGTCAGCCAATAGAGTTCCACCCAACACCCCCTGGTACTCCCCGAAATCAGCCCTCCACACCAGACCCTTTCTTCAAACAGTGCTATTCAGGTGGTTCATTGGACAATTTGGTGGTCCCTGGGAGCCCAGGGTCAAAGCCATCCTCATTAGGAGACTGTGGATCAAAGCCTGTTGAACCCTTACTGTCACCTTCACATTATGGGGAGCAGAAGAAAACAATGGACAGTATCCTACTGCCTATAAAAAAAGAGGATGTAAGCCTGCAACCAAAGCATGATATGGGAATGATATCTCCTGGGTTTGTGCAAGGCGTAGTCTTTGCTGACTCTCCCTCTAACACTCACCTTGGGACAGAGATGAAATGTGCCAGTAGTATCTTTAAAGCACCTTTAACCCCACGGGTTCCTCAGGTAGAACCTCACAGTCCAGCACCAGTACAGAGGACACTGGAGCCCCATGGGCCAACACAGGCTGCCTCACCACAGCAGCATCCTGAGGTCTATACTTCTCTTTCTTACTCTGATCCATTTGCTCAGCCCACCGAAGGCAGCTGCGCTACTCCTAGGTCACTTCTCTCAGACCCTTGCTCTCGAGTACCTGCTAGTCCACAATCGCAGGCTAGCTCACCAGTGACTCCCAGGCCACTGTCCAGTGAGGCTGTTTGTCAATCCCCAGTCACGCCCCGCTTCCAGTCCCCTGAATCTTACTCAAGGCCCCCCTCACGCCCTCAGTCTCGAGATCCTTTTTCCCCCATGCACAAACCTCCAAGAGCTCAGTTGGCAGAGTCAGTCTTCAGACCTGTGCAGATATATAACTCTCCAGGTAGTAGTGTGGGGTTTCAACAAAGCCTGCCCCCTCCACAACCAGTTGAGCCCCACTGCAAAGTGCCAGCCAGCCCACAGCAGGGTTCTTATGCCAGGTCTCCAGGTGCTGGTGTGTTCCCTGGCTCCCAAGGCCAACTCTGCTTTACCTTTCCTCAGTCTCCCTCAGAATCTGCTAAGGGCTCTCCCTCCCATCAGCCCAACCTCCCTCAGTCTCATAGTTTGAATAGCCATTTTACTCCCACACAGCCTATGAACAAAATGCAGAGTAGCAGCTACTCCTCTCCCAGATTCCACCAGGCTGGCAGCCCTGGATCAGAGAACTATAGTTTGTCTCCACTGCGGCCTCCCTCTGTGCTTCAGCAGGATGGGCCCTACCTTGGTCATAGCTCTGGGCAGCGCACAGGAATCCCATCACCAGCAGAGAAGCGGGAAGAAGCGACTGGTCACGCTAGTCCCCTGGCAGCCCCTTCAAGAGAGGTGTCTGAGTTACAGGGAACTGCAGAAACGGTGCTCAACAACATCAGTCAAACAGAGCTGGAGAAACAAAGACAGGTATGGACAGCATGGTTTACAACTGGAGGGTGGGGACAGTGGCTAAACACTTGAATATTTACAGTGAATGAAAACCTGGTCTAGTAGTCATTTTATAGCAAAGTATCATAGTAAATGATGGCAGATAAAGACCTGAACAGTTCATCCAGTCTGCCCAACAGTCACAACATTATTAATTCATGATTAAATTGTCTTTCTTTGATAGATCATAGAAGTTCAACTGGTACTGTCCTTAGGTTCCAACTACTGGAGTTGCCATAGAAGCTCACGCTAGCCTATCCAAACCAAACCATCTTGTCATTTGCAGGATACAAGCTGTAAAAGTCTGTCCAGCACCAACCTCATGTTCCAAATTACTAGAAGTTCTGTTGAAGTTCTCCCCAGCCTCTCCTAAACAGAATTGCCATATATGGGGCCTAGACCATGCAAGTCTGCCCAGTACTGGCCTTAGTTCTTCACAGCTGGAGTCGCCATCTAAGTTTCATTCAACATATCACACACACATACAATCACTTAAATTTTGAGTTTATACCATTCATTTTCTAGTTAGAGATACTCTGTGTTTATCCCACACTTTTTATAATTCTTTCAACTTTTTCATTTCCACCACCTCCCTCAAGAGGGCTTTCCAGGCATCAACCACCCTTCCATGAAACAGAATTTCTTGAAATTATTCCTAAGTCTACCACCCTGCAATCTCAATTCATGTTCTCTAATTTACCATTTTTTCTTTCTCTGGAAAAGATTTGTTTCTTTATCATCCCTCCAGACCGGCACAGAATGGATGAGTTGTGGCTTCAGTGTTGGTTGGCAGATGCGGTCTCTGAGTCTAAGCTTAGTAAATTTCCTTTTTGGGATTTCTTCCTCTTTGGGGAGGAGTTGGATAAGCTTGTTCAGGTCTTGAGTGGGCGTCTGCGTGAGTTTTATTGGTAACACCCTGGCTAGGGCTCTGCCTCTTTTCCTTCCAGAGGATTCTTCTTTCAGTTCATGCAGTCCTTTCAGGGAGCATGCCGGGGGTAGGGGGTTGAGTGTTGACTTCCCTGGTGGTTCCTCCTTCGCCTGTCTGGCCCAGTGACTTGCTGTGGGTCCTTCCCCCGGTTCCAGTGTGAGCCCTATTGTGGGAATTTTACCGGAGGTGGGCCAAGATCACAATGGATCAGTGGGTCCTACAGGTGATTCGGGACAGCTATGCTATGCTCTCGAGGTTTTTATTATTATTATTTATCTATTGAATTTTTTCAAATTATTAAACAAGCACTTCTATACTTGAATACAAATTTACATCATTAATCAAGAAACTTAATAAAACCTAACATCACTGACAGTAATGTTAGGAAAAGAAAAAGTAGAAATTATTTAGTCCACAAACATAAAATATAGGTCCAAGTATTAGTATAATAATAAGGAAATATACTCATTGATTACAAGAACAGCTCTGGAGACAATGATGTAAACCCCCGATAGCCTGGACTTAAACTGCTGATGGAGCTATTGGACCAATCATCACTCCCCCCCCCCCTTCCTTGGCAGATATAAATTCCAACAATTGTTTTGGTTCAAAAAATAGAAAGTGTTATCCTTGTAGTGAACCACAGCATTTTGCTGGAAATTTCAAAATAAAGGATGCTCCTAGAGCCAAAGCTCTAGGTTTATAAAGAAGAAATTATTTCCGTCTCTTCTGTGTCACTTGAGAAATATCAGGAAAAATCCTAATAGCTGAGCCAAAGAACTTATCATTCATATGTCTAAAGTAAAGTTTAAATACAAACTCTCTGTCATGCTCTAAGGCAAACATTACTAATAAAGTTAATCTTTCCATAACTACTTCCAGGAAATTCTCTAAGAAATCTGTTAAGTTCATTCATCCCTTCTCCATTTCTCCACTTTCATAAGAACATAAGCAGTGCCTCTGCTGGGTCAGACCAGAGGTCCATCATGCCCAGCAGTCTGCTCACGCGGTGGCCCATCAGGTCCAGGACCTGTATAGTAATCCTCTATCTATATCCTTCTATCCCCTTTTCCTTCTGGAAATCATCTAATCCCTTCTTGAACCCCAGTACCGTACTCTGTCCTATCACACTCTCTGGAAGCGCATTCCAGATGTTCACCACCCTTTGGGTGAAGAAGAACTTCCTAGCATTGATTCTAAATCTGTCCCCTCTTAATTTTTCCGAATGCCCTCTCGCTCTTGTACTTTTCGAAAGTTTGAAGAATCTGTCTCTCTCCACTTTCTCTATGCCCTTCATGATCTTGTAAGTCTCTATCATGTCCCCTCTAAGTCTCTGCTTCTCCAGGGAAAAGAGCCCCAGTTTCTCCAATCTTTCAGCATATGAAAGGTTTTCCATACCTTTTATCAATTGTGTTGCTCTTTTCTGGATCCTCTCGAGTATCGTCATATCCTTCTTAAGGTACGGCGACCAATACTGGACGCAGTACTCCAGATGCGGGCGCACCATCGCCCGATACAATGGCAGGATAACTTCTTTCGTTCTGGTTGTAATACCTTTCTTGATAATACCTAGCATTCTATTCGCCTTCTTAGAGGCTGCTGCGCACTGTGCCGACGGCTTCATTGTCTTGTCCACTATTACCCCCAAGACCTTTTCTAGGGTACTTTCACCCATTACCAGGCCTCCCATCATGCAGCTGTACTTCGGGTTACTGTTTCCTACATGCAAGACTTTACATTTCTCTACATTAAACTTCATCTGCCATCTCATCGCCCACTCTTCTAATTTGTTCAGGTCCCTTTGTAAAAATAGGAGTAGAACTCTCCTGTTTCTTCCATGTGGATATATATTGAGCCACGGTAATAGGCAGCAAATTATCTTGTGAAATCATTAAAATATCTTTCAGATATCTACGCATCATCTCAAGTGGAGATAAAACTGAAGACTTGGGAAAATTTAAAAGTCTTAAGTTATTTCTTCTCTGTTTATTTTCCATATATTCCAGGGGGTTTTTTTGAATAGAGGATCTTTCTTTAATAATCTCTTTATCACAGGACAAGCAGGCAGGATATTCTTAACTGATGGGTGACGGTACCGACGGAGCCCCGGTACGGACAATTTTAGAGTGATTGCACTCTAAGAACTTAGAAAGTTCTAGCTAGGCCGCACCGTGCATGCGCGAGTGCCTTCCCGCTTGATGGAGGCGCGCGGTCCCCAGTTTATTAGTTTCCACGGAGCTAAGAAGACACGTTTTTTCCAACGGCTGTTGGAAAGTTCTTTTTTCACCTTCCCGCTCGCGTGTTTTGACGTGAATTTTTTCACTTACTACTTCTTTTTCAATTAAAAAAAATATATATATATACATATATATATATATATATAATTAATCTTTTTTTTCTTTATTTTTCGCTTGGCCCCAGTGGGGCCTGTTGGCATCATCGAAGCCTCAACCTTCGATTTTGCTACTGCCGTTTTTCCCTTCATGCTCCCTTCACCGGGCTTTAAGAAGTATCAGCGGTGTGCACGCCCTATATCTCTGTCCGACCCGCACAATTGGTGTCTTCAGTGCTTGGGTCCAGAGCATAGGGCTTCTACGTGCACCCGTTGCACTTCTCTTCAAAAGAGAACTTTGAAGAATAGCCAAATTCAACAACAGCTTCTTTTCGGTACCACCATGGAGAGTCCTCTGGCATCGGTGGCATCATTCAAGTCGGCGCCGGCCCTTTCGACACCGCAGGATGTGTCTTCGGTGTCGCAACCCACAGGTAAGCCGGCTAAGAAGCCATCCCCTACAGTCCTCGGCCCGCCAGTCGAACAAGCAGTGAGCCAAGTCCTGCAGACTGCGTGCCGGCCCCGTAAATGCTCCGCTCCTATTGAAGTCACTGCCTCTTCATCGGCATCTACTTCGCCTGAGCGTCGAGCTGCACCGCAGGTACTGAAAAGAGAAAAGTGGTACCGGTGCCTTCTGGACCATCACTGGATGACCGTATAGAGTCCATTCTCCAGGTCCAGCTTAAGGAGCAGTTACAACAACTTCTCCTGGCTCTTCTGACTCCGAACCTTCCAGTGTCGGTACCTGCTGAGCCTTCGGTGCCGATCGTCGACCAGCCTATTTTGTCGGCATCGACTTTATCGGCACTGCTGCATTCTGCCTCTTCGGTATCCATGCCTATTCTATCGGCGGAACCGAAATCTCTGCGTCGGGTGGTTCACTCGGCCTCTGACCTGGTACCGCTCTTTGACCAGAACATCCGTACCGTTTCTCATACTTCCCCGGCCACGGTATCGATGCGCTCTGGCAAATCGGTACGCAAGACCCGGCATGCAGAGGTCTCTACTCCTCTCTCTCTCCGATGATCCTCTCTGTACCGATGATAATCTTTCATCGGATAAGGCTGACCCATCTGTGCAGGAACCCAATAGTAAGCCAGAGCACACTTCCTTCACTAAATTTCTTAAAGAGATGTCAGACACCCTTTCCATCCCTTTGGAGTCTGACTCCAAGAACTCCAAAGCATTCCTTGATGCTTTGGACTTTGATCAACCTCCGAAGGAATTTCTCAAACTACCATTACATGACATTTTACGGGAAACCTTCTATAAGAATCTTGAGACTCCTCTCACTATTCCAGGGGCTCCTAGAAAGCTGGAGTCTCTTTATAAGGTTATCCCCATTCCAGGGTTTGACAAGCCTCAGCTCCCACATGAGTCTTTACTTGTAGAGTCGACCCTGAAGAAGACTGCAGGCTCTAGTGTGTATGCTTCTGTCCCTCCTGGCAGAGAGGGTAAAGCCATGGATAAATTTGGCAAACGTCTTTATCAGAACGCGATGTTGGCCAATCATTCAGGGAATTATGCATTCCATTTTTCCTTCTACCTGAAACATCTCATTCATCTGCTAACCACTTTCCAGAATTATCTCCCGGAACGCAAGCTTCCTGCTTTTCAACAATGTACTTCCAGTCTGTTCCAGCTTCGGAAGTTTATGGTTCGCTCCATCTACGATACATTTGAGCTCACATCTAGAGCTACGGCAATGTCTGTAGCTATGAGACGTTTGGCCTGGCTCCGCGTTTCAGAACTTGACGTTAACCACCAGGACCGTCTGGCCAACGTTCCCTGCTTAGGTGATGAGCTCTTTGGCAAATCTCTGGATACCACCACCCAGAAACTTTCAGCTCACGAGACTAGATGGGATACCTTGTTGAAAACCAAAAAGAAACCCCCACCTGCTCGTCCTTTTTGGCAACAATCATCCTATCAGCGTCGTTTCTCAGCTCGACCTCTTCAACCTCATCCTCCTCAGCCTCGGAGACAACGCCAGCAACAGCACCAACAGGCTCGCCAACAACAACAACAACCTGCGAAACCTGTTGCTCAGCCTAAGCCCAATCAGCCCTTTTGACTTCCTTCTCCAGGACATAGCCAGTCTCCCCTCTTCCTCTCCTCTACTACAACCCATAGGAGGACATCTACAATTTTTTCTGAGCCGTTGGGAGGTAATTACAACAGATCAATGGGTTCTATCCATCATCACTCACGGCTACTCCCTAAACTTTCAGGCTCTTCCTCCATCAAGTCCTCCAAAGGAGTCTGCTTCCAACAGGTCTCAGTCCCTTCTTCTCGGTCAAGAAGTTCAGTCCCTCCTTCTACTCAACGCCATCGAAGAAGTTCCTCCAGATCAACGAGGTCAGGGATTTTACTCCCGGTACTTTCTAGTCCCCAAAAAGACCGGAGACCTCAGACCCATATTAGATCTCAGGGATCTCAACAAATGTCTGGTCAAAGAGAAGTTCAAAATGCTCTCTCTTGCCACACTCTACCCTCTTCTCACTCAGGGCTACTGGCTATGCTCCCTGGATCTCAAAGAAGCCTACACACATATCCCTGTCCATATGATGTCCAGACAGTATCTGCGCTTTCTCATCAATCATTCTTATTACCAGTACAAGGTGTTACCTTTCGGTCTGGCCTCCTCTCCCAGGGTTTTCACCAAATGTCTTATTGTGGTAGCCGCCTTTCTCCGCTCTCACAATTTTCAAGTCTTCCCCTACCTGGACGACTGGCTGATCAAGGCTCCTTCCCCTTAGGCAGTACTTCTTGCCACCAACCAGACAATCGGATTTCTTCAACTTCTGGGCTTCGAGATCAACCTTCCCAAGTCACACCTCATTCCAACCCAGCGACTTCAATTCATTGGCGCAAAACTGGACACTGTTCTCATGAGGGCATTTCTTCCATCCAACCGCCTTCAGACCATCCTTCATCTCTGTCAGCAGGTGCTTCCACAGCTTTCCATCTCGGCCAAGCAAATGATGGTACTCTTGGGGCACATGGCATTGACAGTGCATGTCACCCCCTTCGCACGTCTTCACCTGCGCACTCCTCAATGGACTCTAGCTACCCAGTGGTCCCAAGCGACGGATCCCTGTTTGCAACACATATCTGTGACATCGTCTCTTCGACAGTCTCTGCAATGGTGGTTGACATCTTCAAATCTCTCCAGAGGTCTTCTGTTCCATCTGCCTCCTCATCATCTCGTCATCACCACAGATGCATCCCCATATGCCTGGGGAGCACACTTGAACGATCTACAGACTCAGGGTCTATGGACTGCCCAGGAAAAGAAACATCACATCAATTTCCTGGAGCTCAGAGCGATGTTTTATGCCCTCAAGGCTTTTCAGCATCTCCTCTTTCCTCAAGTACTACTGCTTTGCACAGACAATCAAGTTGCAATGTATTACATCAAGAAACAGGGTGGGACGGGCTCTCGTCTGTTGTGTCAGGAGGCCCAAAAGATTTGGTCTTGGGCGACAGCTCGCCACTTATTCCTGAAAGCTGTCTACATTCAGGGAGAGCAGAATTCCTTAGCAGACAGCCTCAGCAGAATTCTCCAACCTCACGAATGGACTCTCGATCCCATGACCCTCCAGTCTGTTTTCGCTCAATGGGGCACTCCTCAGGTGGACCTTTTCGCAGCTCCTCACAATCACCAACTGCCCCAATTTTGCTCCAGACTCTACTCCCCTCACCTTCTGGCAGCAGATGCGTTTCTCCTGGATTGGACCAATCTTTTCCTTTATGCATTTCCTCCTCTGCCTCTCATGTTGCGGACCCTGTTCAAGCTCCGGAGAGAACATGCCACCATGATTCTCATCGCTCCACGGTGGCCCAGGCAGCATTGGTTCTCCCTTCTACTTCAACTCAGTTCCAGGGAGCCCATCCTTCTTCCTCTATTTCCTTCTCTGCTTACTCAGCATCAGCAGTCTCTTCTGCATCCCAACCTTCAGTCTCTGCACCTGACAGCTTGGTATCTCTCGAGCTGACCTCGACTCATTCCCTCCTTTCTCAGCCCGTCCGTTCTATCCTTGCTGCTTCCAGGAAGCCGGCCACTCTTCAATGCTATCAACAGAAGTGGACCCGGTTTTCTTCCCGGTGCCTTCTACATCATCATGGTCCAACTTCACTAGCTGTAGAACTAGTGTTGGATTATCTCCTTTCTTTGTCTAACTCTGGACTCAAGTCTACTTCTATCAGAGTTCACCTTAGTGCCATTACTGCTTTTCATGAGCCTGTTCACGGAAAACCTCTTACTGCTCATCCTTTGGTTTCCAGATTCATGCGGGGCCTTTTCAACGTGAAACCACCTCTCAAGCCCCCTCCTGTAGTCTGGGATCTGAATGTGGTTCTTTCCGCCTTAATGAAGCCTCTTTTTGAACCTTTGGCCACAGCACATTTCAAATTTCTCACTTGGAAAGTGGTCTTCCTTATAGCTCTCACTTCTGCCAGGAGGGTCAGTGAGTTGCATGCACTAGTGGCCGATCCACCTTTCACTGTTTTTCACCATGATAAGGTGGTTCTCCATATACATCCAAAGTTTCTCCCTAAGGTTGTGTCTGACTTTCATCTCAATCAGTCCATTGTCCTACCTGTATTTTTTCCGAAGCCTCATTCTTATCCAGGTGAATAGGCTTTGCATACCTTGGACTGTAAACGTGCTTTGGCTTACTCTCTTGAACGCACTAAACCTCACAGATCATCTCCTCAACTGTTTTTGTCCTTTGATCCTAACAAGTTGGGTCATCCTGTATCTAAACGCACCCTATCCAATTGGCTTGCTGCTTGCGTTTCATTCTGTTATGCTCAGTCGGGCCTGACACTGGAAGGTTCTGTCACGGGCCACAAAGTTAGAGCTATGGCAGCGTCTGTAGCTTTCTTCCGCTCCACTTCCATTGAGGAAATCTGCAAGGCTGCTACTTGGTCCTCAGTTCATACTTTCACATCTCATTATTGTCTGGATGCATTCTCCAGACGGGATGGACACTTCGGCCAATCCGTTTTACAAAATTTATTTTCCTAATGGCCAACCTTCCCTCCATCTCTCTTTTTGTTAGCTTGGAGGTCACCCATCAGTTAAGAATATCCTGCCTGCTTGTCCTGGGATAAAGCACAGTTACTTACCGTAACAGGTGTTATCCAGGGACAGCAGGCAGATATTCTTACGTCCCACCCACCTCCCCGGGTTGGCTTCTTAGCTGGCTTATCTTAACTGGGGACCGCGCGCCTCCGTCGGGCGGGAAGGCACTCGCGCATGCGCGGTGCGGCCTAGCTAGAACTTTCTAAGTTCTTAGAGTGCAATCACTCTAAAATTGTCCGTACCGGGGCTCCGTCGGTACCGTCACCCATCAGTTAAGAATATCTGCCTGCTGTCCCTGGATAACACCTGTTACGGTAAGTAACTGTGCTATTTCTACCTTCTTAATTTGGATAATCTGTTCCTCATGTCTTTTAATTTCATCTGCTTGTTCTCTTAACTTTTCCTCGTGAACCCCAACCTGGGAGCTGACAGAGTCAGTAACTTAGTCATTGCCTTCTGGAGGTTAGAGTTCATGATTTCTATAGCCCTCCATAGTTCCTCTAAATTCACTACTGCTGGCTTAGTCAATTGTCAAAACTGGATGTTGATACTCACAGAAGCTGTTCCTATTCCTGCTTTGAGTGCTGATGTCAGAGCTTCAGTGGGGACTTCTTCCTCCATTGCTTCTCCTTGGGGGCTAGAGAGCAATCCACCTTCCAGGGTAAGCTGTCCAGCCATTCTCTCTGCAGGGCTGCTTCCTGGTTGGACAGGACTTAGCCCCTGAATCGGGCTAAGAGAAACCCGATCGTCACTAAGGTTCACTGAGCCCAGTGAACCTGCTGGAGTCAGGGGTGTCTCCTTTGTCTGGCAGAAGAACCCAGCTTCCATCTTTGTCTGTACTAAGTTCTTAGAGCTCCCGGACCCGGAGGAATAGACTGGGTAGCTCCCTTCCTCTTCCCCATTCGGGACTCTTTCTGTGTTTGGTCCACTGCACGTCTGAGACCTAAAGGTAAAAGACAAAGGCCAGCCAGGCCTAGCAGCCAGCGTGTAGTGTCTGTTCAAAACACCATCTTGGATCTCTTCCCCCCGACCAGTTAAATTGTACTGAATATCAACCCGGAAGTTTGTGCCTAAGACAGTGGAGGGTTCATGCTCTTGATTTTTTTACCAGCCCTTAACAGATCTTTTCCTCTCTTCTCCTTATCAGGCAACTTGGAAGAAGCGGGCATTTTGTCAGATGCTGCAAAGGTTGTTGGACCTCAAAGCAGTGGTTCCAGTTAGAGAATGACACGGTGGCGGTTTACCCGCGGCTACTGCGTTTAGCCACGGGTAACCCGCCAAAAACGGGGAATGAAAATTAGCAGCCACTGCGGGGATGGGGACAAGGCCATCACCACCCCGTGGAGCGGTGAATGGTCTTGTCACCGCAGTGAGGCATAAAGGATCGTGCGGTTCCTGCAGCCCCCACCCGCCCACCCACTCGATCATTTAACCAGCTTCCTCTCTCCACCTCACCTTAGTTTGCCGGCTTTATTTTTCGGCGACCGGAACGCTTTCAAAAGAGCCGCGCACGCACGGCTGCTCAGTATTCAATCTTCTGCTCTGACCCAACTGGAAACAGGAAGTTGCAGCAGAGCAGAAGATTGAACTTTGAGCAGCCGCGCATGCCGGTCTTTGAAAGCGTGCCGGTCGCCGAAAAAGAAAACCGGCAAACTAAGGAGAGCTGGAGAGCAGTAGCGTACCAAGGGGGGGGGGGGGGGGGGCGGGAGGGGCGAAAAAGGTAATGGCGCCAGGCCTTGGAGCACCGAGGCAGACCGCTTCTCCTCCCTCCCAGCCGAACCCTCGCTGACCCTCCTATCTCTCCCCCCCCGTGAACCTTTCCGACCCTCCCAGCGAAAGCAGCAAACCTCCCTCCAGTAGCGTCGGCTTTCTCCTCCCTCTGCCGCATCACTGGGAGGGTCGGAAAGGTTCATGGAGGGGGGGAGATAGGAGGGTCAGCGGGGGTTTGGCTGGGAGAGGGGAGAAGCGGTCTGCCTCTTGCTCCATTACCTTCTTCGGGCAGCAGCAGCGTTTACAATTCGCTGCTGTTGCCGGCTTCAGGCCTTGTTCTCTGCCGGGTCCTGCCTACTTCCTGTTTTCATGAAGACAGGACCCGACAGAGAGGAAGGCCTGAAGCGGGCAACAGCAGTGAATTGTGAATGCTGCTGCTGCCCGATGAAGTTCAGGACATCAGGACATTGGGGAAGGAGCAGGGAGAAATCGGCTGCTGGCTTGGGGGTGAGGGTAGAGAAAGAATCGTGGAAGTGGAGAAATTGGCATGATGGCTTTGTGGGGGCTAGGGGGAGAGAGAAAGAAAGGCAGAAATAAAGAAGGGTCAGGGGGAGAGAGAAAGAAAGGCAGAAATAAAGAAGGGTCAGGGGGAGAGAGAAAGAAAGGCAGAAATAAAGAGGGGGTCAAGAGGGAGAGAAAGAAAGGCAGAAAGAAAGAGGAGGGCCAGGGGGAGAGAGAAATAAAGAGGGAGGCCAGGGGAAGAGAGAAAGAAAGGCAGAAATAAAGAGGGGGCCAGGGGGAGAGAGAAATAAAGAGGGAGGCCAGGGGAAGAGAGAAAGAAAGAGGGGGGGAGGAGAAGAAAGAAGGACCAGAGACTCATGAAATCACCAGACAAAAAGGTAGGAAAAATGATTTTATTTTCAACTTAGTGATCAAAATGTGTCCGTTTTGAGAATTTATATCTGCTGTCTATATTTTGCACTATGGCCCCCTTTTACTAAAACGCAATAGCGGTTTTTAGCGCAGGGAGCCTATGAGCGTCGAGAGCAGCGTGGGGCATTCAGCGCAGCTCCCTGCGCTAAAAACCGCTATCGCAGTTTAGTAAAAAGGGAGGGGGAATATTTGTCTATTTTTGTATAGTTGTTACTGAGGTGACATTGCATAAAGTCATCTGCCTTGACCTCTTTGAAAACCCGCAGAATATAAATGATAATTAACATTTTCTCTGCGTACAGCGTGCTTTGTGTTTTTAAAATTTTATTGTTGGTAGATCATTTTGACTTGGCCACAAAGGTAAGGGGGAGGGAGGGAGGGGAGCTGCTGAAAGACATCTAGTAATCCTTGCAGGCTTGACTGTGCAGGGAATTATTTTTGTAAAATCATGTTTTGTTATGTGACTGGCATTATCTAGACTTTAATTTCTATGAATGAATAGAATGAAAATGATATAAAATTACTTGCTTGCGGGGACCGCGTGTTCCGGCTCACACAAGGAAGGAGGGGGTGAAAGGGAAAAAGTTTCTCTTCCTTGGAAATAGATTCTGAAGTGACCTCATCAAAGAAGACCAGCACCAAATGTACAAGAAATCCCTTAAACAATGTCAAAAGAGCCCAAAATAGAAAACTGCTACTGCCTTGAGACTCCATTATTGAAGGAATCAACTTGAAATCACAGAAGAGACAGGAAAAGGTTAAATGCCTCATGGAATCCTCAGGTACAAAACACAAACCAAATTGTGAATGAAATCAGAGCAGACAGTAAGAATTATAAAATTGATGTCATTATCCATCTGGAAAAAAAGGCGTACTAGAAATAATGCCTCAGCAATACAATTTTCAGAAGTTCTATTTGCTCATGGTAAGGGAGAAGAGAGACTGCTAGTGATGGTGGGGGGACTGATAGAAGATATGAAAGAAGGGTGGTAGAAAGGAACAGATGGTAAAGAAGGGAGGGAAGGGTGGTGGTGGAAAGGAATAGAACAGACATTGAAAGAAGGTAGAGAGGAACAGACCCTGAAAGGAAATGTGGAAGGCAGAGTGGGGAGAAGACGCTGGAAGGGAAGAATACAGATGTCAGACTATGGGGGAGCGGAGGGAAGAAGATGGGTGCTAGACGGGGACGGTGACGGGGCGGTGAATGGGATGGCAGTGGCGGTGACGGGGCGGTGAAAGGGATGGCGGTGAAGATGACGGGGCGGTGAAGGGAACGGCTGTGACTGGGCGGTGCAGAGGATGGTGGGCCGGGGACGGTGCAGTGACGGGGACAAATTTTTTCCCCGTGTCATTCTCTAGTTCCAGTGCTCCCTCAGAAGATTTGCACCAGCAAGTATTACATTTATCCCAGGACAAGCAGGCAGCATATTCTCACATATGGGTGACATCAACCACGTAGCCCCAATGCGGACAGCTTTACAAGTAGACTTGCTTGAAGAACTTTTAGGAAGTTCGTAACTGCCGCACCACTCATGCGTGAGTGCCTTCCCGCCCGACGTAGGGCGCGCGTCTCCTCAGCTCTAAGTTTTCCGCGGAGCTGAGAAGCCCTCGTTTCAAGGCTCTGCGCAAGAGTTAGTTTTACTCATGTCTTCTTGCCGTGGCTCGTATATTTTCTTTTTATTTACTGAGTCACTGTGTTACACATGTTTAAAAAAAAAGTCTTTGTTTAATTTTTTCAGTAGTGTTACGGCGGGGCCTGTTCCGCAGCCTCAGCCTGCGGGCTTCGATTTAGCCGTGGCCGTATTTCATTCCATGTCCCGGCCAGTCACAGGATTTAAGAAGTGTAGCCGGTGTCAATGCGTGATCTCCATCACTGACCCACATAAGTGGTGTGCAGTGTTTAGGACCTGATCATCTTCCGGAGTCGTGCATCCACTGTGCTACACTTCAAAATCGAGCCCTTAAACGTTGTCGAGTTCAGATTGAAAAAATCTTTGGAGTAATGAATCTTTCTTCAACTAAAGCCTCGATCCCGATTGCAGCCTCGACTCCATTGAAGTCTTCTGTGGGGCCCAAAGCTTCATCCTTGACCTCGCTAAAACCTTCCTCGATGGGGAAGTCCTCATCCTCGGGGAAGTCAGCTAAATCCTCTCCGGATGGGCCGTTATCTTCAGTGTCTCTATCTGGTAAGCTATCCAAGCCAACCCATCAGGAGCCACTTGCCATTTCAACAGTGGCCCTGGTGGACCTGGTCGCTTCGAGACTCCCCAGGAAGCGTGTCTCAAAATTGAGGCAACACTCTTCCTCGAGGTTGTCTTCCTCGGAGTCCATAGCCACACCTATTGTACTCGGTGCCGGCTTTGCAGAATTTGTTGGAAAACTATTCTGCATCAGGAGTTTGGTAATATCTTGCCAAATTGACTCCTGCCTCGACCCTGCTTCCTGCAGTCCAGCCTGAGTACTCAGCAGTAATACAAGGAGTTGAGTCCTTGAGAGTACCTCGAGATCAATCTACACGCTGATACAAGGAGTTGAGTCTTTGAGAGTACCTCGAGATCAATCTACACGCTCTATACAAGGAGTTGAGTCATTGAGAGTACCTCGAGATCAATCTACACACTCTGTACAAGGAGTTGAGTCCTTATCAGTGTCTCGACTTAGATCTCCAACCTCCAGTCATACCTCTACACATAAGGCTTTGCCTTCTTCAAAGCACAGAGTGAGAACTCCTCGACATTCCTCATCGAGGCTGGATTTGACGCGATCACGGGCCCGTGATTCGAGACATAGTTCCTTCACATCATTTGTCGAGGCATTCATCGAGGCCCAGGTCTTCTCGAGACAGACCTCGTTTATCTAAGCATCGAGACTCTTCAAGGCCACCAACTACTTTCTCAAGGAAATCTATTGTGGAGCCTCAGTATTCTCGCCAGTTAAGTTCTTCTCCTGCGAGGCGTTCTGCTTCTTCTAGAAGTGGTATTTCATCTTTACCTCTGCCTATGGATTCAGATCTGTGGTACCAATATTCCAGAGAGGCTTTGCCTTCTTTCTCTGCTTTAAAGGATATCTCGAGAGGTTCTCCTTCACCTTCACCTCAACAAGGTCACTCCTCTTCTGATCCAGTGTCCTTTACAAAATTCTTATGTCAAATGAGTAAAGATCTCAACATTACCTTGGAGTTGGAAGAACTGGGTATGCCTAATCCTCCAAGGGATTCTCTCAAATTACCCATGAATGGCATTCTTTCTCAAACTTTCAAGAGGAATCTAGATACACCGTACTCCATTCCTGCTGTGCCAGCAAAGCTGGGATCTATTTATAAGATGGTACATTGTAAGGGATTTGAGAAGTCTCAACTATACCATTAATCTCTTCTCGTGGAGTCTTCTTTAAAAAGATCCAATCCTGCCAAAGTTTATGCCACCATTCTTCCTGGCTGAGAGGGCAGGACCATGGCCAAGTTTGGCTATTGGCTGTATCAAAATTCTATAATGACAAATAGAATTTTAAACTACCATTTTGTCTTTACATCATATCTCAAGCATTGAGTCAAGGCTATGCCTACTTTCTTCAAGTATCTTCCAATACATTTCTTAACAGAATTTCAGCATATGCATTTAACTCTAGGTCAACTTTGCATGCATATGGTTCATGCTGCATATGTTGCTTTTGAAATGTCCTCCAGGGTCACTGTGTTCTCGGTGGTCATGCATTGCCTAGCCTGGTTACACACTGTAGATATGGATCCAAATTTGCAGGATCAACTGGACAACATCCCATGTCAGGGGAATGAGCTGTTTGATGATTCGATTGAGGCAGCTACAAAATGCTTGTCTGAGCATGAGTAATCATTTGCTTCTATAGTTCGGCCGAAGCCAAAACCTTCCACTGCTAAGAGTTACATACCTCCTCCATTTTATCAGAGGCGTTATCCTCAAAAGGCAGCACCTTATTCAAGGCCGCCTCCTAAGAAACAACAGCAGCAACAACAAAGGCAGTATAAGCCTCAAACTCCTGCTGCGCCCAAGTCTATTGAGCCTTTTTGACCATCTAACACAGAGCATAACTTCAATCATTCTGCCTCTGTCCTCTCCTCTTCCCATAGGAGGTAGTCTCCATCATTTTTATCATCGATGGGAACTAATTACATCCGACCTCCTGGGTCCTCACATTAATCAGGGAAGGCTACTCTCTTCACTTCTTTCAGGTTCCACCAGATCTCCCCCCAAGAGAGTATCCTTCCAATCTGTCACAGACCACCCTTCTTCTTCAGGAAACTCAAGCTCTGCGTCGTCTCCGTGCCATTGAGGAAGTTCCTCTGGAACAACAGAGCATAGGGTTTTACTCCCGTTATTTCCTTGTCCTGAAGAAGACGGGAGATCTGGATTTCAGAGCTCAACAAATTTCTTGTCAAAAAAATTTGGGATGTCTCTAGCATCTTTGTATCCCCTTCTGAATCACAACAATTGGTTATGCTCTCTGGATCTCAAAGAGGCTTACACTCACATTCCCATTCATCCAGCCTCCCACAAGTTCCTCAGATTTTGGGTGGGAAATCATCATCTCCCAGAGTTTTCACCAAGTGCCTAGTAGTGGTGGCAGCAGCTCTGTGCAGCCATGGTCTTCAGGTTTTCCCATACTTGGACAACTGGCTCATCAAAGATTCAACAGCTCAGGGGGTTATTGTAGTGACCCAGCAGATTATTTGGTTCCTCCAACACTTGGGGTTCAAAATAAACTTTCCAAAATCCCAGCTACAACCCTCTCAAAACCTACAGTTCATTGGAGCTGTACTGGATACTGTGCAACTTAGAGCATTCCTTCCTCAACAGCGTCAGGATACTCTCATCAGCATTGTCTCAAGGTGTTGTCCCTCACTTCACTTTCAGCGAGACCACATGATGGTTCTCCTAGGTCACATGACCTCTACCATTCATGTGACTCCTTTTGCCAGACATCACCTCAGAATTCTTCAGTGGATCCTGGCATCTCAGTGAGCACAGGCTTATGATCCACTCTCAGCACATTACAGTGACTCCTTTGTTGAGACAGTCTCTCCACTTGTGAATGCTCTCTTCCAATCTATCCAGAGGTTTACTGTTTCAAATGCCCCTCATCAGAAGGTCTTCACGACAGATTCCTCAACCTACGTTTGGGGGCTCATCTCGATGGTCTCCGTACTCAATGGCATTGATCCAGCACAGATCGTCAGAGCCACATAAATCTGTTGGAACTCAGAGCGATTTTCAATGCTCTCAAAAGTTTTCACCATATTCTTCACGATCAAGTAGTCCTCATTCGTACAGACAATCAAGTAGCCATGTACTATGTCAACAAGCAGGGAGGAACAAGATCACTCCCTGTTTACAAGGAAGCTCAGAAGGTTTGGAATTGGGCAATTCTTCCCAACATCTTTCTGAAAGCAGTCTACATTCAAGGAGAGAAAAACTTTCTGGCGGACAAATTGAGTCGTCTTCTACAACCTCACGAATGGACGCTCAATTCATCACCTCGCCATCACATTTTTTCTCAGTGGGGAACCCCTCAAATAGATCTCTTTGCGTCTCCCCACAACAACAAGCTGCCTCAGTTTTGCTCCAGGATCTACTCTCCTCACCACCTGGAGGCAGATGCTTTTCTCCTGGATTGGATGAACAAATTCCTGTATGCATTTCCTCCATTCCCTCTAATTCTTAAGACACTCGTCAAGCTCAAACACAAACATGCCACCATGATTCTGATAGCTCCTCAGTGGCCCAGACAACCTTGGTTCTTCCTTCTACTTCAACTAAGCAGCAGGGAGCCACCATTACTTCCAGTTTTTCTATCTCTGCTTACACAGAATCAGGGTTCTCTACTTCAGCCCAACCTGCAGTCTCTGCACCTGACAGCGTGGTACCTTTCAACATAACTGCCAATCTACAGTTCTCTCAATCTATCAAGGACATTTTAGAGGCTTCCAGGAAACCTACTACTAGGCAATGCTACAACCAGAAATGGACTAGGTTTTCTGCTTGGTGTACCCTTCATCACAAGGAGCCTCAGTCTACCTCCTTATCTTCAGTTCTGGATTACCTGTTTCACTTATCTCAATCAGGCCTCAAATCAACATCCATTAGAGTCCATCTCAGTGCAATTGCGGCTTTTCATCAGCCACTAGACGGGAAATCACTATCTGCTAATCCTGTGGTTTCCAGATTTATGAAAGGACTTTTCAATATCAAACCATCTCTCAGACCGCCTCCAGTGGTTTGGGATATCAATGTTGTTCTTGCTAAGTTGATGAAGCCTACATTTGAACCAATGTCTTCAGCTCATCTTAAATATCTCATTTGGAAAGTGGTCTTTCTCATTGCTCTCACGTCTGCTCGCAGAGTCAGTGAGCTGCAAGCTTCACAGTATTCCATCACGACAAGATGGTCCTTCATACTCATCCTAAATTCTTACCAAAAGTTGTTTCAGACTTTCATCTTAATCAATAAATTGTGCTTCCAGTATTTTTTCGAAAGCCTCATACTCTGAACTGCAATCGTGCTTTGGCTTTCTACTTACAAAGGACTAAGCCACACAGTTCTTCTCCTCAACTTTTTGTCTCCTTCGATCCAAACAAGTTGGGACATCCAGTTTAGAGAATGACACGGGGAAAAAAATCTGTCCCTGTCACTGCCCCGTCCCCGGTCCACCATCCCCTTCACCGCCCTGTCACCGCCATTCCCTTCACCGCCCCATCACCGTCACCGCCATCCCCTTCACCACCCCATCATCGTCACTGCCATCCCATTCACCACCTCGTCACCGTCCCCGCAGCATCCATATAAGCCTTAGTACTGCAATATTTAGCTTATTCCTTCCTTATAAATCAAAGTTCTGGCTGCAGAACTAGAGAAAGAGATGTTCAGCTGGCAGGGCTTTGTTTATAAATTTTTATCAACACAACTAATATACTACTTTATCCTAAAGCAAAAAATAAATAAATAAATATAATTTTTTTTTCTACCTTTGTTGTCTGGTTTCTGCTTTCCTTATCTTCTCATTCAATTCCTTCCATCCACTGTGCCTTTTCTCTCTGCATCTTCCATTTGCTGTTACTGTGCCTCTCCCTTCACCCCCCCCCCAAATTGGTCTAGCACCCATCTTCTTCCCTTCCAGCGTCTTCTCCCCACTCTGTCTTCCACATTTCCCTTCAGGGTCTGTTCCTCTCTACCGTCCTTCAATGTATGTTCTATTCCTTTCCACCACCACCCTTCCCTCCCTCCTTTACCATCTGTTCCTTTCTATCACCCTTCAGCTCCTCTCGCGCGACCTATCTATCTACCTCCCTCTCTCTTACTTTCGTGGCACGTTACAATGTAATTTGTGCAAGCCGCTGGAGCCTGCGAGCTTGGTCCCCAAACAATCTCGCTTCTGTGTTCCTATTTTCCCCATTTCTAATATCTCCCCTATGTATCAGGCATTGCCCCCCCCCCGTGTCCATATACCATCCTCATGGCATGTCCCCTTTATGTCTCTGTCCCTATGCCCCATGGCATATCCCCTCTTTCTGTTACCTTCCTGTGTCCAGATTTCCCCTATCTTCCTCTTCCACACCAATGTGTCTCTTCTCTTTAACCCCATCTAGCTTCTTTCCCTCTTTCTTCCCCCCCCCCTGCTTCCAGCATCTGGCTCACCTGCCTGTCCTCCCCTTTCTTTCCTGCTGTGGGTTTCTTTCTCTCCCTCTTCATCCCCTTGGCCCAGAATCTCTTTCCCTTTCACTCCCTCCTTCCTAGTGTGAGCTGGGAACATGCAAGATAGCGCGGTCCAGCAGCCCCCTCCCGCCCAATTGCAGCGTTCCGTCAGCTCCCTCCCTCCACCTCACCTTATATGCAGAGTTTGCCGGCTTTCTTTTTCGCCCAGCCGCCCGCATTCAAAAAGCTGCGCATGTACGGCTGCTCAGTTGTTCAATCTTCTGCTCTGACGCAACCGGAAACAGGAAGTTGCAACAGAGAAGAAGATTGAACAACTCGAGCAACTGCGTGTGCGTGGCTTTTTGAACGCATGCGGCTAGGCGAAAAAGAAAGCCGACAAACTCTGCATATAAGATGAGGTGGCGACTCATTTTTCCTCTGCGATTATGCCTTGTTATCAGTATCAAAATGCCTAGATTATATAAAGATTGCTTCAAGTCTTTTTATCATCTGCAAAAAGGCAAACCTTAACCTTCTAACCCTTCGGCAATGTTATTCACAAATATATTAAAGAAAATTGGCCCCAGCACCGATCCTTGAGGCACCTTGCCTTCCTTCTGAGTGAATTTTGTTCACCACCACCATTGCTGTTTGTCTGCCAACCAGTTTCTAATGCAGTTCACCAGTTTGGGTCCTAACTTAAGCCTATCAATTTTATTCAAGAACCTCCTCCTAAGAGGAACAATGTCGAAATGTTTTGCTGAAATCTAAGTAAATTACATCTAGTAAACATCCTCGATCCAGTTCTCTGGTCACCCAGTCAAAACATTCAATCAGATTCATTTGCAGGATTTATCTTTAATAATACCGTGTGGCCTCAGATCTTGTAACCCATTGGATTCTAGGAAATTCACTATCTTTTCCTTCAGTGAAGCTTCCATTACTTTTCCAATAACCGAAGTGAGGCTTACTGGCCTGTAGTTTCTCACTGTCACCTCTTTTGTAGTTTTATTTAAATTGACATACCACTTAAAAAAACTGTGAGCGGTGTACAATGATGACTATATAAAACAGGGATGACATTAAAGACCACATCCTCTCTTCTCCAATTGCCCAGAACATCTCCCATCTCCAAGAATTTATTGAACAGATCTTTAAGAGGATTCTACCAGAACCTCTTTCAGCTCCCTCAGTATCCTGAGATGGATCCCATCAGGTCCCATGGCTTTTCCACCTTCAATTTTTCAAGTTGGTTCATAAACACTTTCTTTCCGTGAGTAGTGCAATATTCACTCCATTCTCATATGTAGTTTTGCAAGCCAATCGTAGTCCTTCAGGATATTTTCTTCCGTTAACATACAACAGAAGTACAGTTGTACCTTGGTTTACGAGCATAATTTGTTCCAGAAGCATGCTTGTAAATCCAAAGCACTCATATATCAAAGCTTATTTCCCCATAGGAAATAATGGAAACCCAGATGATTCGTCCCACAACCCAAAAACTAATGTACAGTGTAAAATAACCCAAAAACCAATGTACCTGTATAAAATAAAATGGAGAAAGACACCGAGCCGCCAGAGGAAGAGGAGAAGAACATACAGCCTGGGTGGCTCTCCGATACTACTGCTCCTATCCTTAGCAGCCGCTGTTGCTTCCGAGGCTGGGATTGGTACATGCTGCAGAAGCCGGCGTGGCACTGTGTGGAGCAGAAGCAGCGAACGTGCAGGCAGTATTCACTCATGCTTTCCAGGCTCCACAGCATCTCAGTGCACACCTTACAGGAACGTGAAACACCAGGTTTTGCCATGCTTTCCCAGGCTCCGCAAGTGTCCCAGTGCACACCCTGCAGGGAACATAAACATCCCACCAGCACTGGCCAGACCTGTGCGCACGCGCTGACCCCCACGTCCCGGAGCTCCAAACGCGGATAGTACAGGAGCTCTAACAGGTGCGTGAGGTGCACACAGAAATAGCCCTGCCTCGAGCGAACACATGCACTGTCGCATCTCTGGAGAAGATGCGCTCACCAGTACCTTCCTCAGATCCCGTCACCTCTCAACAAAGACGTACTTCCAGCAGGAAGAATGGTATTTGACTGCTCGTTTTGCAAGTCACAATTTAGCAAATGTTTTGCTCGTCTTGCAAAACACTCACAAACCGCATTACTTGCAAACCGAGGTTTGACTGTATTTGTTTAGCTTTATCTTCATCATGCCTTCACATAGCAGTTGTAGCTTCTTTCAGTGTCACAATTCCAGTCTTCCTTTCTTCCTCTAATATACATGAAATATTTGTCTCCAACTCTTTACATTTCTAGCCATTTGCTCGTCTGCTTATGCTTTCGCCAGATATGTTTCTCTCTCTCGGCTTCCTTCATTCAGTATTCCTTTCTGCCCTCTTCCCTATTGGGTTTTTTTATATTTCATGAATGCCAACTCTTTTTGTCTTTATTTTCTCCCCCACTTAGAGAACCTATATTTTTTTTGTTTATTAAAAATTTGATATTCTGCCTATCGTACTTCTAGGCGGTTTTACATTGTAAATAATTTAATGAGGTAAATCACTAAAAAGGAGGGTAAATAAATATGAGACTAACAAGACTAACTGGAACAAGAGGGTCAAAGGTAAGAAATCCATCTTAAAAAACTAAAGTAATCCAAAGAAGGGAAAATACAGGAGGGAGGGATTTCCTTTTTCTTTTATTTATTTTCCTCACATAAAGGTTGGTAGCCATTTTTTTTTTCAAGGATAAACAGGTATAATCTCACATGGGGGTGATGTCATCCACAGAACCCTGTACTGTCCCTTTAAAAACTATATCGCCTGGTAGACTGTTATAGTCCTTACGAATGGGTTATATACCTCACTGCTACCAGCAGGTGGAGACTGAGAACAAACTTGTACAGGTATTCGTTGACTTACGACCGTAATTAGTTCCAACTGACAGGTCGTAAGTTGATCGGGACATAAGTCGGCCTATGTTAGACTAAGGTAAGAATACTGTATTAGACTGGGTAATAATATTGTAACCATCTTAAAGTAATATTTTATCAACATTTTCTTACTTTCTAAGTCAAGCACAGCTCAATCCCTTTGTGGTGAACATTCATTGTGGTACCTCCTCCTCTTTATATTATCACTGCTCCGTAGCAAGACTTAGGAGTGTGGGAGACTGGGGCTGCTAACAACTGGTGGGGGAAACTAGTAAACGCGTCGTAAGTTCAAACAGTCGTAACTTGAATAGGTCGTAAGTCGACGAGTACCTGTATATCAGGATAGCTTCCCCTCTAACAATCCAGTCTTCCTCAGTCTCCAGCAGCTGGTGGTAAGATTAATTCAGCTCCCCTCTTAGTACTGTTGGAATTTGTTTTGGACTCCTAGATTCCCCTTTTGTGCTGGACGGAGCTTGGACGGGTCATGTTTGGGGGATCCGACCGCGGGGGTGTTAAACTCGGCGGGTCTCGTGCTGGGTCCCTTCCCCCCAACTTCCTCCACCTCCCCAAATTTTTGTAGAGGTGCCTCAGCCAGCAGTCTAGCCTCCTGGTTGGTCAGGCTTCCAGCTATCTAAGTGGGAAAAAAAAAAATCTTGAGGTGTGCTGGCCTAAAGGGCTCATTTCCCTTTAAAACTGCCGTTTTTATTGTTGTTCTCATCTAACCAACATTTTTTCTTACAGCTAGGGCGGTTTTCAGCACAATGAGCACTTTTAAAGGGAAAATGTGCTTGTGCTCCAGACGCAAGGGTACTCGCAGCTGGCCTGTGCAAGCGTTGTGCAGGCAGGAGCGGTGGGGAAGTCTCATCGGCATGCAGTTGCCAGAGGCCAGGGCACCCCGCCACATGTACCTTGTGAGTTGGCTTCGGATCGTGGGGAAGCCCGGGCTTCCCCCGACGCCCATGAGGAGGGTTCCCCAGCCGCCGACAGTCAGGGTGAAAAGGATTCCTTTACCGCCGGAGCGGCTGAGGATTCCCTTTTCGCGCCAGTTTATTCCTTGGCCTCAGTGTCGGGAAAGCCCCAGGTTTTTTCAGATGCAGCATGCTGCAGGAGCTCCGATTTTGGCGGTTTCAGGTCCAATATTCGGCAGGAACCTTCTTCATTTCTGTGACTTCAGGTAACCTTCCCCCTGTTCTGGAAATACAGGGGCAAGGTATGGCTGGTTCCCCTGCTGGGGCAGGGAGTCCCTTGTGGCCGCTGGTTTTTTTTTTCCCCTGACTTTATGTTGGCACTATGTAAAGCTTATGTGCTGCCGGCTGGAGATTCCGTGTCCACTCCAAGATGGAGGGGGGTTGCCCTCGATGTCTTCTCTGGTGCGGCCCCCATACATTGGCGGTTTTGCCCCCCTCTGCTCCTCATCCAAATGCCCAAGGGTCTCTTGGGATGAGGATTTTTGCCAAGAGGAGCAAGATGGTATTGATGAGGACCTGGACCTTTGGGGAGATTTCCAGGATCTTATTGGGCGGCCAGATTCCACCAGCGAGGGATTCAAGCACCCCCCTGCTGGCGAAGATATCCGTGGTGCACATTTTTCAGCGGGAAGAGCTTCAAGAACTAATTCTTCAGATCTGCTCAGTTTTGCACTTTGAGGCTACCGTGTCGGAGCCCCCGTGTACGTTGGACCCCTTGCTTAAGGGTGTTCGCTCTGCTTCCCACTCTTTTCCTATGCATCAGGATATTTGGGATATTATGCTCACTCAGTGGCAGGTGCCGGAAGCTCCTTTTCGTTTTGCGTGCTTCATGGCCCACTGGTACCCTATTCCTGAAGGGGATAGGGATACTCTGAAGTTGCCGGTGGTGGACACGGTGATCTCGGCCATCTCTAAACGGCTTACCGTGCCTGTTGAGGGCGGTGCAGCCTTAAATGACCCTGAGGAGCATAAGTTGGAGTCCCTCCTTAAACAGAGTTTTGATGTGACAGCTCTGGCAATCCAGGCAGCGATGTGTGGCAGGCTGGTAGTTTGGGCGTGTTTTTGCTGGGTCCAGCATGTGCTTGACAGTAAATCTGAGGATTGGGAATTAGTAAAGCAAGAAGTTGCCAAAATTGAATTGTGTGCTTCTTATCTTTCAGATGCAATGTATGACCTATTGCGAGCTTCTGCCAAGTCGTTGGCTTTTGGAGTAGCAGCACATTGTACCTTGTGGCTTCGCGCTTGGTCGGCGGCTATAGCATCCAAAGCTAAGTTGACAAAGTTTCCTTTTAAGGTGTCTTTCTTATTTGGTGAGGACTTGGACAAGTTGGTTTAGACTTTAATTGATTCTAAAGTGCCTCATTTGCCTGAGGATGGGCCTAGGCTGCTGGCTCAGGGTGGTGCTGCTCGTGGGCGTGATTTCCGCCATTTCCGCCCTGGTCAAGGGGCTGCCTCTTTAAGTCTTCTGGGCTCTCTGGAGGCAGGTTCTTCCAGCAGCACGCCCGCCAGATCCCCTGCTGCCCGTCCTGCCCAATGACTCTTTGCCGCTGCCTGTCTTGGTTCCAGTGGGTACCCTGCTGAGAGATTTTTATCCGAAGTGGGCAGACATCGCGTCCGATCAGTGGGTTCTGGAGGTGTTTCAGGACGGCTATGCTCTGGAGTTCCTTGCCAAATCATTTTTTCGATTCTCCCTCGCAGATGGCATGGAAGCAGCAGGCCTTTCGACAGACACTTCAAAGATTGTTGGATCTCCACGCAGTGGTTCCCGTTCCCCCTCAAGAGTGGGGCACAGGTTGGTACTTGATTTACTTTGTAGTGCCAAAGAAATAAGGGACCTTTCAGCCCATCCTAGATTTGAAGGGGGTCAATAGGATTCTTCATGTGCCCTCCTTCCACTTGGAAACACTGCAGTCTGTGATTTTGGCAGTTCAGCCGGGGAAGTTTCTGATCTCTCTAGATCTGACGGAAGCCTACTTGCACATTCCTATTCAGGTCTCCCATCATCAATTCCCCCGCTTTGTGATCTTGGGGCAAAACTATCAGTTCTGTGGACGTTCACCAAGGTGATGGTGGTCGTTGGGAAAAGAGGACATTCTGGTTCATCCCTATCTGGATGACTGATTGATTTGAGCGAAGTCGTTCCAGGAGAGCATCCGGGTCACGGCTCGGTTGGTGGAGAGTCTGCAGTCGCTGGGATAGGTCGTCAACCTTTCCAAGAGCCCGTTGTCTCCATCTCAGCACCTGGAGTATCTAGGAGTGCTGTTCGACACCTCCTTGGGGAAGGTCTTCGTTCCGGAGGCAAGAGTAAGCAAATTGCAATCTCAGATTCGCCTGCTTATGACATCCCGGTGTCCTTGGGCGCAGGATTTCTTCCAAGTCTTGGGGGTCGATGGGGGCCTCCCTCAATGTCGTAAGGTAGTCGCGGGCCCATATGCGGTCCTCTTCAGTATGCTCTTCTCGGAGGTAGTTGCCTGAGAGGTACAGTCTGGATCACCCTGTTCCACTTTCAGGCTTAGCTCAGGGCAGTCTTCATTGGTGGCTCCAGACCCCCCCCCCATCTTGTACAAGGGGCGAGTCTGAATCAGCTGCAGTGATTGGTGCTGCTCACGGATGTACTTCTTCTCGGTTGGGGAGCTCAGTGTCTAGGTCACTCAGCTCAGGGCACCTGGTCCACTGAGGAGGCTTCCTGGATGATAAATGTCTTAGAGACCAGAGCCATCCATCTGGCTTTGTTAGCCTTCCAGTCCTTTCTGTTGGGCAAGTCAGTCAAGAGTTCTTTCGGACAGTGCCACGGCAGTGGCCTATGTCAATCAGGGGGGCACTAGGAGCACTTTTGTGCAAAAGGAGGTGGCTCTGCTCATGCTTTGGGCAGAGTCTCACCTTCAGAGCATCTCAGCCTCCCATATAGCCGGAGTGGAGAATGTTCAAGCGGACTTCCTCAGTCATCACGTGCTAGATCCCAGAGAGTGGTGTCTAAGCTCCATGGCTTTTCAGTTGATAGTGCAGTCTTGGGGTCAGCCCCTCATGGACCTGATGGCCACAAGTGTCAACGCCAAAACACCCCGCTTCTTCAGTCATCGCAGAGACAGGCCGAGGGTCTGGATGCTCTGGTTCAACCATGGCCAGTGGAGGGGCCATTAGTGGGCAGAGTTCTCTGCATAGTTCGACTTCCGGGCCTTGTGGTTCTGGTGGCTCCGGATTGACCCAAGTGACCATGGTATGTGGATCTGGTGAGGCATCTGGTGGCGGATCCCCTTCCTCTGCCTCTCTCGGATGACCTTCTGACTCAGGGTCTCATTCCAATGGTCAATCCGGGGTCCCTTCTGTCTTATGGCTTGGCTCTTGAAAGGGATCGCCTAGGTAAGAAAGGGTATTCAGATAAAGTGATCACAACTCTCTTGGGTCCCGGAGGCTTTCTACCTCTCGTGCTTATGTGAGGGTTTGGCGTATATTTTGAGGAGTGGTGTGCTGTGCGTGGAGTGTTTTCATGCTTCCTTGCCTACCATCTTAGAGTTCTTGCAGGATGGCCTGGACAGGGGATGGCTTGGTCTTCTCTCCGGGTTCAGCTTGCGGCCTTGTCAGCCTTTCGTGGGTTGTTGAAAGGTCAGCGTTTGACTGCCATTCCTGATGTGATTTGCTTCTTGCGGGCAGCCAAATTGTGCAAGCCTCCCATACGCCCCTCTGTTCCATCTTGGGATCTGAATCTGGTTTGGTCCATTTGGTGCGCCCTCCTTTTAAACCGTTGGGCGACTCTTAAAGCGGTCTTCTTGGTGGCAATTACTTTTGCTAGATGTGTTCCTGAGCTGCAGGATTTCTCTTGTAGGGCTCCCTTCCTGGAATTTTCTAGGGATCTGGTTGTCTTGCGGCCTGTTTCTTTTCTGCCAAAGGTAGTTTCTCCTTTTCATGTCAACCCGGCAGTGGTCCTCCCGGTGTTGGGTAGCTGGGAGGGCTCTTCAGAGTAGAGGCAGTTGCACAAGTTGGATGTCAGTCGGGTCCTTCACTCTTATGAGCAGGACCCAGGAGATCAGGAAGACAGATCATCTCTTTGTCCTTCTAGAGGGTCCTCGTAAGTGGGATGGCGCTTCCAAGGCTACTGTTGCACGCTGGATCAAGGAGACTATTTTTTCCACTGTTCCAGAATTTCTCAAGGCTCAATCCACTTGGGGTAGGGCCACTTCTTGGGCTGAGTCTTCTCTAGTGCCTCCATGGGATATTTGCAAGGCTGCAGTTTGATCTTCTCTGCATTCCTTTGTCAAACATTATCGTGTGGATGTTCGGGTGTGTCAGTACGCAGTGTTCGGTGAGCGTGTTCTTGTGTTGGCCCTTGATGGGTACTGCTTTGGTACGTCCCATTAATAAGGACTATACCAGTCTACCAGGCGCTACAGAAAGAGAAATTAGGTTCTTACCTGCTAATTTTCTTTCTGTTAGCCTGTAGACCGGTATAGTCCCCCACTTATCTGTCTTGGTGCGGTAGATTGCGGGTTTTTATTTTTGCTCGCAGATTTTGTTTTTTTCTGCGGGTTTCTAGTATTTATTCTAGACCGGAGGAGAATTAAGAACAGCGGCTATGGCTCAGCTGGCTTAGCTGGTGAGCTGTGAGGATATTTTTTATTCCATGGTTAACCCTTCAGGACCATAAGGATCGTAGGCCAATTTTTGTGGTTTTGACGACATTTTTATGGTAAAAAGGGCTTGCAGATGCCAAAAAATTGATTTTTTTTGTGAAATATCATTATTTTTTTTAAAAATAAATCAAACTTCTGGCTTATGGACAGTGTGGCAAGTGAATCTTCTCGTCAATCTGGCAACGACGCTAATGAATGAATGTCGGGAACCAGTTTGTTTACATAAAGGCAGTATCATATGGAATCCGTACATAGTCAAATTTAGAACTGTAGTACTATCCCAATCAAAATTTATAGGATTTTAAAGTTATGGGACAAATATGTCCCTTGGTACCTGAAAGGGTTAAGTTCTACACATGTTCCAATAGTTATTTACATGTGTTTGTTTGTTTTTATACTCCTGTTCGGCATATGTTTTGCTGTTTTTCAGTTGCAGTCTTTCCTAGGTTCTGCTTGGCTATTCGGCAGACTGGATTTCTGGGAGGGGGGAGTCTATCCCTGTGTTCTTCCTAGCACCTTTTAGCCGGGCGCTCCACCCAGCTAATTTACGTGAGCGCCCAGCTGTCATCTCAGTCGCAGATTCGCCTCAGCCTGACTTTTTATTTTATTTTATTATTTTTTTTAAAGCGCCAGGAAGCGGGGGGGGTTTCAGCTTTACTTCTTTTTCTTATTTTTCCTACTGCTGGTCGGTTTTTACGGTCGCAGCTGGAGGTAGGAGACTCCAGGCTCATTAAGACCAAGTGCGCGAAACCGGAAGAACCCTGATAACCTGTTTGCTTTTGTTCTGCCGCTGATCCCGTAAGATGGGCTGGCCGCTGCTTGCAGATCTGTTTCTGCAGGACATTGGTTTCGCTTTATGCAGGAAAACCAATCGGAACGAGGAGAGTGCAGAAGCCAGCAGTTGCCGTGCTTAAGTAATGCTGCTGGTACACAGAAAAGGAGGGAGAAGTGCGTAAAAGGAATAAAGCAGGCCCAAAAAGTAGAGGGGGAAGGGATTGCAGCGGTTATAGATTAAGGTCCTTTGGGGACTCTGGGCATCTATGTTTTAAAAAGCTTTCATTTGTAGAGCGAGAAACTTGTAGCTGATGTGGCTGCCAGCTGATCTGGCCACCAAAATATGTGAAACAGTGAACTGTTATTAGTGCTTATTTTATATAGGCACAAGATTGATGTTTCCATTAGGTGTCAGCTAGAGTGCTGAGATTCGGTGAAGTGATTAATGCAGATGGCAACCTAGGCATTTCTCCCTTTCTGTCAGCAGTGAGTTAGAATAGGTGGAGCTAGCAGTCAAGACTGCCAGATAACCAAGAAAGTGGAGCTTTCACTTTAGTATATGTATGCTGGATGCCACTGTGTTCCTACTTCATGACTTCCTGTTTATAGTCTTGAACACATAGGAGGTCCTGCACTTCAATTTTCAGCTGCAGACCTGTCTGCTCAGATCTGGTGAAACAGCAAGGAACAGGCCAAGGAGAAAGGGGAGATACTGGACCACCAAGCAGAGGAGAGACAAGATGCTGGTCTGTCGGGGAAGCGGAATGAAAACAGAGGGGAACAAGGAGATACTAAACTATGAGAAGAAGATGGAAAGCACCAAGATGCTGGACTGCCAGGGGCAGAGGAAACGGGCAAAGGTCCAAGACCAAGAGGTTACTTAGAGAGTCTAATAGCCTTGAACTTGCCCTGCATAGGTACTTCTGGCTAAATATTTTATAAACTAAGTCACTGAATATAGTAGAGGGTATGTGTTGTCGTAGCTTAAAGAGCGAGGAAGTCAAAATAATAATATATGACTGAATAAGACTTCTCAGTATTCAAATAAGCAAATATATATCTGGCTTATAAAGTAAGTTAAGTGTTCACATACACTCAGAATTGTGAAATTTGACCAAGAGCGATAGCTCCTATAGCCAAAACCCACCGCCCCATCACTGTCTATGACTTATTTTAAAAGAGACTTGAAATGAGCATACTGTTCAAACATACTGTGTGTGGCGCAGTGGTTGGATCTACAGCCTCAGCACCCTGGGGTTGTGGGTTCAAACCCCGCACTGCTCCTTGTGACCCTGGGCAAGTCACTTAATCCTCCATAGCCCCAGGTACGTTAGATAGATTGTGAGCCCACCGGGACAGAGAGGGAAAATGCTTGAGTACCTGATTGTAAAACCGCTTAGATAACCTTGATAGGCGGTATATAAAATCTTAATAAACTTGAAACTTGAAACTCATACATTCCTTTCTCATCGGCAGGAGCTGAAAGATATTGGAGCCAAATATGGGCTCATGTACTCCGCGAGGATGAAGGTCACTTACAATAACTGCACCACTTCATATGTTGATCTAAACGACCTCAATGATTTCTTAGATTCAAGTTTCAAGTTCAAGTTTCAAGTTTATTAGTTGACTTGATTAACCGCTTAATACAAGTTTCTAAGCGGTGTACACTTAAAATTTACATATATTAGGGAAACCAAACAATACATACAATTAATAAATAAAATAGTATATTAAAAATTAACATACAATTAATAAATAAAAATTAGTATATTAAAAATTAACATTACAAAAACAATAGGTGAGGAGAGGATGAAATACAATTCATAAAGAAAAGAAGAAACATCAAGGGAAAATACAAAAGGGTAATAAAAACATATGAGGAAAATAAAATAAGCCAGAGCAATAAGATAAAAGATTAGTTTGCAAATGCATCTTTAAAAAGAAAAGTTTTTAACTCATTTTTAAATTTTGCAAACTCCTTCTCCTCCCGTAAAAACATAGGGAGGGCGTTCCAGGTCTGCGGTGCTGTACAGGAGAAGATGAATTGTCTCCTCGTTGTTAATAATTTTCAGTGAGGGAATCGATAAAAGATTCTGTTCGTTAGATCGTAAGATTCTCTTTGCAGAATAAGGGATAAGTAGCCTAAATAAAAAAGCTGGGGTCTTATTATATAAGGTTTTAAAAATAATTGTACATAATTTATGAGAGTGATTCTATATATAACTGGAAGCCAATGAGCCTTTTTGAGGAGAGGTGTTACATGATCAAACTTTTTGGATTTTGTTATTAATTTGATTGATGCATTTTGAATAATTTGTAATCGTTTTATTTCTTTTGAAGCAATTCCTTTAAATAGGGAATTGCAATAATCTATTTTTAGACATCACCAGAGAATGGATCAGTATATTGAGTGCTTTAGGACAGAGGAAACTTAGAATAGAACGAATTTTACGCAGTCTATAAAGGTGGTTTTTCACAATGCTACTAATATGATCATGATAATTAAGTTTATTATCAAAGATTACTCCTAGAATTTTTATATTTTTTCACTAATTGAAGAGGAACGTTTAGAATTGAAATAGGAGTAACAAGAGGAAAAACTATCCTTCCAAGGAAAAAGCATAACATTTGTTTTTTTAATATTGAGAGCCAATCTATTTTTGTCCAGCCAATGATGAACTTGATCTAGTTTCTTGTTTATAGCCGAAATTTCATTTATATTATTGTTATTTAATGGATGCAATAGTTGTATATCATCGGCATAGGCAAAAATATGAAATCCAATTGATTGGCATAATGTCAACAGCGGAGCCAAAAAAATATTAAAAAGCAAAGGTGAAAGAATAGATCCTTGTGGAAACCCCTTGTGAAATATGTGACGGTAAAGATGAAGATTCATTAAAAATAACTGTAGATGTGCGATCACTAAAGTAGGATGTAAACCAAGCTAGAACCTCATCTGTAACCCCTATAGAATGAAGTCTAGCAAGAAGTAATTGGTGATCAATCGTATCAAATGCTGCTGAAAGATCAAGCGAGGTTAACAGCACCGATTGATGGTGATCTAAGAAATATTGAATAGAAGTTGTCATACCTATGAGAGAATGTTCCGTACTATGGTGCTGTCTAAAACCTGTTTGATTTGGATGTAACACTTTGGTTTGTTCTACAAACTCTGAAATTTGATTAAAAAACAATTTTTTCAGTTAACTTTGCCAATGAATGGAATGGTTGGAATATTGGTCTATAATTAGACAGGTCAGTTTGACTAATATTTTTACCTTTCATAATTGGTCGAATATATGATTTTTTTCCAGTCTAAGGGCACAGTATGTTGGTTTAACTTTCTGTAACTAATATGTGAATCAGAGGTCCAAAGATGTCAAAATATTGTTTAAGAATTATTGGTGGTATTTGATCAGCTTTCGAACCTTTGATATTCAGAGTTTTTAAGAGTAACCTCAATCTCTTTTAGCGGATTGGTTATTTTGAATTTTGAACATTTAGACGATAATAAATCTTGATTAATTTGATCTAAATCAGTTGGAAGGGATAGTTTTTAAATGATTTCTTGATGTTATTAATTTTTTCAATAAAATAATCAGCAATTTCTTGGGCTGTAGGAATTATGTTAACTGAGTCAATTGTTTTTCTTTTTATTTGAAGTTATATTATTAAGGATGGTATAGAGAATAGAAGGGTTTTTGGCCTTAAATATTTTGTCGAGAAGTTAAATTTCATTTTAGTTTGATTTATTTTTACTTTATAGAGTTCCGAATATTCCTTATATGTAGGCTAAATTAATATAAGTTTTATCCTTCCTCCATCTACGTTCAAGGGATCTTAAGTTGTTTTTTTAGAAGTAGAAGTTCTGCGGAAAACATGGGTTACAAATTTTTTCGAGCAGAGATGGTTTTATTTTGTATTGGAGCCAACATATTTAAGGTAGATTGAATGGCCGATATTCCACCTGTTAGTTATATCGTCTATTGTCTTAGTAGCTGAATCTGAAAAATCCAACTCTAATGTAGATTGTAAGGATTCACTCTGAAAGTTCTTTAAAATTCCCTAACAGCAATTGTTTGTTGTTTAACTTTCTGTTCTATATATGTTCTATATTCAGCCAAAAACGCCATAACCTGACTATGTACAGGATACATACCATTGCCCTTGTATTCTCAATAATGGAATAGCATTGAATTATTGTTTAGTTCCGGTGTGGAACTGCCCAATACTCCATGTGTTTCTCACTGTTCTCTGCAGGAACACCCTTGAACTGTTTGGTTAGTGCACACATCAGCGTGGGTATCCCTCTATACTCATGCTCTGTGTTTATCGTTCTGATTCTTCTCTTCATTTTCTTTTCCCCTCTTTTTCTTTGATGATATACCTATGGAGTGGTCAATATATTCTCTGTTTATGCTGTGTACATACTTGTGACTGTATATATTTAATGTCTCATTTCTTTGACAATGGCTGATTTGCATATACTGTCTTACAATGTTAATGGCTAAATCACCCAATTAAAAGGACAAAATAGCAAATTATATTAAAAGTTAAACATCCTGATGTTATCTTTCTCCTCTGCCTCTGCACTTAAATTATCCATCAAGGGATATTCGTCCCATTTGTCATCCCCTGCTATTCCCAAAAAGAAAAATGGTGTATCTATTCTCTTCCTTAATGATTTACCTATAACCATTTTAGCTCATAAATCAGATTCAGAGGGAAGGTGGTGCCTAGCCATGTTGTGCTGCACTCAATGGAATATGTACTTCGAAATGTTTATGCTCCTGTTCTTGATCACCGTGAATTTTTCAGAGAATTACAGACTATTCTAATGGAGTTTAATACACAAACCATTATTATTGGGGGAGATTTCAACCAAATTACAAGATTACTGGCTAGATAGAATTTCCTCCTGTAAACCATCCAAATTAAAATCCCATCAAGAATTACTTAATCTCAAGAATAACTTCTCCCTGATTGACCCCTGAGGCTCTTGAACCCAAAGGGTAATGGAATACTCTCATTTATCTCCGCTACATTCTACATACACCATTCTACATACATATTATTTAGTTTCGTCCCAGCTTACCCACAATCTGTCTAATGCCATCGTACATCCGATCACACTTACAGATCATGCGGCTATCTCACTGCATCTCACTATCTCTCCCCCAATCCCTCGATCTCCTTCCTGGAGATTAAACAATCATATCTTAATGGACGAAGATATTGCAGAAAACCTCAAATATTTTACTGTTGAATTTTTTACACTTAATTCCAATGATCCTGATCTTTGTCCCTCCATAATTTGAGAAGCATACAAATGCCACTCTCAGGGGGTGAATTGATCAAGCTCTCCGCTTGGATACAGGAAACTTCTGACTCAAAAGAATCCGAACTAGAACGCTCTATTGGACAGCATATGTCCAGTCTCACACATGACCCCGCACTCTATCACCAACTACTGAAACTCAAATATGAATATAACTCTCTTTCAACCTACAAAGCCAGACAAGATTTATTCATGCTCGCCTCTGTCATTACATCGGAGACAATACCATGGGTAGACCTCTAGCTAGATACCTTCAATTGAAAAATAAAAAAAATCAATATTTCATCAACCCAACCGCATCGGATCAGATTGTTACTTCCACTGATTCCATGTCTGCTCAATTTGAATCCTTCTACTCAAATCTCTATAAATCAGAACTTTCTTCTCCTGGTGGGGTCGGATATGCCTCTATAAAAATGACCTTAGCACCTAGACTCACTTATGTCCTATCCATGCTACCCTCCCATGTAATGACCTCTTTGTTTCAGTGGATCAACCAAAAACTCTTCATTCATTTGGAACAATAAAAACCCTTGCATTGCCCTTACCAAACTTAAAGCGTCAAAATAATAATAATAATAACTTTATTTTGTATACCGCCATACCCAGAGAGTTCTAGGCGGTTCACAAACAATTAATTAAAACGATGAAATCAATGGAATTAACCTTTTAGGAATGTACAGGTCATTGAAGTTGACAGGAATGTACAAGATGTGTACAATAGGAAGGTAATATTTTATTTACAGGAATATACCGGTCATTGAAGTTAATAGGTTTGGTGGGTAAAATAAGAAGGGAAGGTGGAGGTTCACGTGTATTGATGGGAGTTGAAGAGGTGCGAGGAGTTGTTAAGGGTTCTGTCCGTGGAATAAGTGAGTTTTGAGTTTTTTTCTGAAGTCAAGGTAGGTGGGGGGTGTCGAGTACAATTTGGGCTAGCCATGAGTTTAGTTTAGCTGCCTGGAAGGAGAAGGTTTTGTCAAGGAACCTTTTGAGGTGACATAATTTTAGGGAGGGGGAAGGCGAACTGCAAGAGTTCATATTATTGTGATTTAGCTTGAAGTGAGGGTTGAGGTAGCTTGGGGATAGACAAAATACAATTTTGTAGCAGATGGCAAAAGACAATGGTGGTATGAATCTCCCAGACTTCCATTTCTACTCCCTAGCTTCCTTGGCCAAATATGCTGCTCATTGGGCTTACACCCAACCTCATCAAGATTTACCCCCCTGGATGGAAATGGAATCACATATTTTGTCTTCCTTACCCTATACATGTTATGTGCACTTATGAATATTCCTAAGCAACTTAAAGATTCCACCCTATTGAGTATGACATAACAAGCTATTCGTTATATTGATGGTAAGGCAGATTTATCTTTTCTTTACCTATTCTACAATGTCCATTTGGAACAATCCCAAACTCAAACATAATGGAAAATGGCAAAAAGCTGGAATATGGATTGTGGATCAGGTACTAAAAATAATTTGATTGTACCATTCTCAGTATTAAGTACTCAATTTCCTCAGATTAAGCATTTTCAATCTCAATGGTCATTATTGTCTGCCGCTTTTGATTCTATAATTTTTCACTCTACAGCAGATCTTTCTCACAATTTGAACACATTTCATCGCTGGAGTGACCTTGTGCTATCTTGCAGAAGGGCGATCTCTACTTTCTATAAAATTCCGAGGGATCACCGGTACACTTTTTCACCTCAAGATCTCTCTCACTGGTCAACTATGTTGACATCACCCATCTCCGACGTGGATTGGAAGTTGTACTGGTCCAAAACCAACCAACCACTTCTCTCTTCTAGAGTCTCTCAATCCTATACTTCATTACTTGGCAAGCTCATTCATCTCACTTATCTCAATTATTTTGTAGATAACTCTAATACATCTAGATCAGTGATCTCAAACTTGTGGCCCGGGGGCCACATGCGGCCCACCAGGTCCTATTTTGAGGCCCTTGGTATGTTTATCATAATCAAAAATGTAAAATAAAAGTTTCTTGATCATATGTCTCTTTAGCTATAAATTGCAATATTATTATTAAGACTTAGCTAAAAGGAAAGATTTATAAACTATAAAGAGTTTTACCTCATGCAAAATTGTTATTTCTTTTAATAAGACATTAACTATATTTTCTGAGGCCCTCCTAGTACCTACAAATCCAAAATGTGGCCCTGCAAAGGGTTTGAGTTTGAGACCACTGATCTAGATGTCCCTCATACTATAATAGATACTATGTTTGCAACTGCCCTTATGCATATTCTTAAAAACTGGAAATCGGCATCTCTCTTGGATTATACTTTTTGGTGGAACTCATTATGTCTATATCATAAACACGCACAATATGCTATAGAAAAGCTTCATATCTCCAGAAACTCTAGACTCTCCTTCCATGATTCCGCCAAAAAGCTACCATGGCTATTCCTCGACCAATTTATACAATCACAATCTAATACCTGACCACTCCATTTCTTTTTGCATGTATGCTGTCCTGATATCTAGTTTATACCCTCCATTTACTTCATTCTTTCTTTACTTATTACTTTCTCATTATTCCCTCTTACTGATTCAGTATATACTTGTGCTGATTGCCTTCGTTAGTAGACAATAGTTACTTGGTTTTAATACCATACGGCGGTCTTTTGCCTGTTTTTACATTTTTTTATATTATGTTATGTATTTCTTTGTATTTGTATTACAAAATTTCAATTAAATTTTTAAACTTAAAAAAAAAAAAAAAAGACCAGAGGAAACATAAATGGAAGACGACAGAGGGTAGACCAGGGGACTGTGGCAACTCTGGTCCTTGAGGGCAGGAAATCAGTCAGGTTTTCAGGATTTCCTCTATGATATGCATTGAAAGCATTGGGGAATATCCTGAAAATATAGAAACATAGAGTATGACGGCAGAAATGGGCTGTCAGCCCAACAAGTCTGCCCACCAACAAAGAACCCTCCCTCTAAAAGAACCCTCCCCCTAAGCATTTCCCGGAGCGAACCCCTCATGCTTATTTCACTTCATCCATTGAAGTACGAGCACGGTTACTGGCCTCAACTACCTGACGTGGAAGACCATTCCAGCAATCAACCACCCTTTCGGTGAAGAAGTATTCCTGATGTCACCATGAAGTCTCCCACCCTTGAGTTTGTAGCAGATGCCCTCTTGTTGCCGTGGGACCCATAGGGAAAAAGATATCTTCTTCCACCTCAGTACGGCCTGTAAGATATTTGAATGTCTCTATCATGTCTCCCCTCTCTCTGCGTTCTTCGAGAGAATATAACTGCAGCCTGTATGGGAGAACCTTGAGTCCTGCGACCATCTTAGTGACCATTCGCTGAATCGATACCATTCTCTTCAAATCCTTTTGATAATGTGGCCTCCAAAACTGAACACAGTACTCCAGATGAGGTCTCACCATGGACCGGTACAATGGCATTATAACTTCGGGCTTTCGGCTGACAAAACTTCAGATGCAACTCAGCATTTGTTTAGCCTTGGCTGAAGCTCTCTCCACTTGATTGGCAGTTTTCATATCTTCACTAATGATTGCACCCAGGTCCCGTTCTGCAACAGGTCTTGTTAAGTTTTCACCATTCAGGGTATATGTTCTGCAGGGGTTATTGCTACCAAGGTGCATAACCTTACACTTTTTGGCATTAAAACTCAGTTGCCAAGTATTAGACCATTATTCCAGTAAAAGTAGGTCCTGCTTCATAGTGTCGGGCATGGTTGCGCTGTCCACAATGTTGCATAGCTTAGCATCATCGGCAAATAATGTAATTTTACCTCGAAATCCCTGAGATAGGTCTTGTACAAAGATATTAAATAATATTGAACCAAGACCGAGCCCTGCGGCACTCCATTGGTCACTTCCGACGTTTCTGAGGGAGTACCATTTCCCACCACCCTCTGAAGTCTACCACCGAGCCAGTCTTTAACCCATGCAGTCAATGTTTCTCCTAGTCCCATTGTATTCATCTTGTTTAATAACTTACGGTGTGGGACACTATCAAAAGCCCTACTGAAGTCCAAATAAATGATATCCAGGGACTCTCCCCTATCTAGATGTTTTGTTACCCAGTCAAAGAAGCTTATCAGTTTGGATTGACAAGACCTTCCCTTCGTAAATCCATGCTGGTGGGTATCCCTCAATCTCTCGTCATCCAGAATCGTATCCAATCTATTTTTAATCAATGTTTCTATAAGTTTACACACTATTGATGTGGCAGCTAATGGCTCTGCCAGGACATCTTTCAATTCCCGAAGTACTCTGGGGTGTAGATTATCCGGTCCCATGGCTTTGTTCACTTTTAGCCTTGATAGCTCGTGGTAGACGTTGCTCGCGGTAAATTCAAAATCCCAGAATGGGTCCTCCGAGCACCCTCTTGTTTGTAGCAGCGGTCCGGATCCCGGCGCCTCACAGGTAAAGACTGAGCAAAAGTAGCTATTGAATAGTTCGGCTTTATCTGAGTCTGAGTCTACAAAGTTACCGTCAGGTTTCCTTAGGCGTACAATCCCGTCTGTGTTCTTTTTTTCTGTCGCTAACATACCTGAAAAAGGATTTATCCCTTTTTTAACATGCCTAGCTATATTTTCTTCCATCTGGAGTTTGGCATCCCTGACTGCTGTTTTAACAGTTCTAGATTTCACCAGATATGTTTCTTTAGCTTCCGGTCGTTGTGATTGTTTGTATGATACAAATGCGCTTTTTTTTTGCTTTACTAGTTTCGAGAACTCCGTGGAGAACCACTGGGGTCTATTATTTCTCCATCGTTTACTCACGGTTTTTATGTAGAGGTTGGTTGCTTCCTGCAGGGTAGATTTCAGAGCCGACCACAGTACCTCCACACTGTCCGTCGTATCCTGGTTTTGCAGCGCCTCATAGACAAAATTTCCCATGTTCTGGAAGTTATCTCCCTTGAAGTTAAGGACCTTTGTCGATGTATTTGACCTAGTGAATCCCTTCCTGAGGTGAAACCACACCATGTTGTGGTCACTGGAGGCCAAAGCATCTCCTACCGAAACCTCTGTGACACTGTCTCCATTGGTGAGTAACAGGTCCAGAATCGCTCGAACCCTGGTGGGCTCCAATACCATTTGTTTGAGGCGTGCTCCCCGTATAGAGGCTAGTAGCCTCCTGCTGCCGCTGGCCATAGCGGAAAGTTTGTTCCAGTCTACATCAGACATATTGAAATCCTCCAACAGCACAGTGTCTCCACGAAGAGTGATGGTCTCGATGTCTTCGATTAATTCTTTGTCTATGTTGTCCTGTTGTCTTAGAGGTCTGTACACAACACCAAGATACAGGCATTTGTCATTGCCCCTGGCAAGGTTCACCCAGAGGGATTCCCCCATATACTTGACGTCTATGATCCTGGTAACTTTGATGTCCTCTTTAATGTAAAGTGCTACCCCTCCTCTGGTTTTGCCTTCTCTGTCTCAACGGAGAAAGTTATATCCTGGTATAGCCATATCCCATCCATGGGACTCCGAGAACCAGGTTTCTGTTATCGCCACCACATCTAGGTCGGCATTTCTCATTTCTGTTTCCAGTTCCAGAATTTTATTGCCCAAACTACGTGCATTAACATACATAGCGGTCCATTCTCTATGTTTGTCCGGTCTGCATGGAATATTTTCCCGTTCAAATTAGTTTGTCCCCCTCAGTATTGTCTTTGACGCAAATACTTACCTCAGACTCAAAGATGGAGTGGTTATTTACCCTACCAGGATGAAAGTGAGTCCCCTCTCCCAGCTCACCTAGTTTCAAGCCCTCCGGAGCAGGCGAGCCAGACGTCGTCCAAAGACGTTCTTCCCTCTTCTGGTCAGGTGTAGCCCGTCTAATCCCTTCAGTCCTTGAAGTGCCTCTCCATGGTCCAGGAAGCCGAAGTTCATCTCTTTGCATCATCTGTGTAGCTACTCATTTGTTCTCTGGATACGTTCTTCCCTAGCTCTCCCCTTGTCTCTTACTGGAAGGATGGAGGAGAAGACCACCTGCGCCTCCATCTGCTTCAGCTTCTCACCCGACTGGATTCCGGCCCTCGAGGACTGGAGTTGCCCACCCCTGGGGTAGACAGAGGGTAATGGTCAATGGAGATCGCTCTGAGAATAGGCATGTTACCAATAGTGTGCCTCAAGGTTCTGTTCTTGGGCCTGTTCTTTTTAACATTTTTATAAACGATATTGCTGAAGGGCTGTCAGGTAAGATTTGCCTTTTTGTGGATGATACCAAAATGTACAATAGAGTAGATACACCGGATGGTGTGAATGACATGAAGAAAGACCTAGCAAAGCTTGAAGAATGGTCTGAAATTTGGCAGCTAAAATTTAATGCTAAAAAATGCAAGGTCGTGCAAAAACCCGTAGGAACGATACAGTTTAGGGGGTGAAGAACTTTTGTGCACAACAGAAGAGCGGGACTTGGTGTGATTGTATGTGATGATCTTAAGATGGCCAAACAGGTTGAAAAGGTGACGGCGAAAGCTAGAAGGATGCTTGGGTGCATAGGAAGAGGTATAGCCAGTAGGAAAAAGGAGGTATTGATGCCCCTGTATAAGACTCTGGTGAGACCTCATTGTATACAATTCTGGAGGCCGCATCTTCAAAAAGATATAAAAAGGATGGAGTCGGTCCAGAAGAAGGCTACTAAAATGGTGCCTTGTCTTCATCATAAGGCGTATGGGGACAGATTTAAAGATCTCAATGTGTATACTTTAGAGGATAGGCGGGAGAGGGGAGATATGATAGATATGTTTAAATACCTACGTGGCGTAAATGCGCATGAGTTGAGTCTGTTTCAGTTGAAAGGAAGCTCTGGAATGAGAGGGCATAGAATGAAGTTAAGAGATGATAGGCTCAGGAATAATCAAAGGAAATACTTTTTTATAGAAAGGTGGCAGATGCATGGAACAGTTTCCCGGAAGAAGTGATAGAAACAGAGACTGTATCTGAATTCAAGAGGGTGTGGGATAGGCACGTGGGATATCTCAGACAAAGAGTTAATGGTTACTGCGGATGGGCAGACTAGATGGGCCATTTAGCCTTTATCTGCCATCATGTTTGTATGTTTCTAACTTTATCGAAGGCTCAATCATCTCACTTATCTCAATTATTTTGTAGATATTCTAATACATCTAGATCAGTGATCTCAAACTTGTGGCCACATGCGGCCCGCCAAGTCCTATTTTGAGGCCCTCGGTATGTTTATCATAATCAAAAATGTAAAATAAAAACAGTTTCTTAATCATATGTCTCTTTAGCTATAAATTGCAATATTATTATTAAGACTTAGCTAAAAGGAAAGATTTATAAACTAAAGAGTTTTACCTCATGCAAAATTGTTATTTCTTTAATAAGACATTAACTATATTTTCTGAGGCCCTCCAAGTACCTACAAATCCAAAATGTGGCCCTGCAAAGGGTTTGAGTTTGAGACCACTGATCTAGATGTACCTCATACTATAATCCCAGTCGTCACTACAACCAGCCTTCCTTATCTGTAAGGTCAAATAACCAGAGACAATCTAGGCAACAAACAGCAAAAAATCACAGTCTCAATCTCACTCTAAGCAGCAGTCATCCTTTGTGTCTTGCTTCTGGAAAGTATTGCCAAAATCTCGCTCACTCTACTTCTAGATCTCCCCATTGGGGGAAGACTTCATCATTTTCAACAACACTGGACTCTCATTACATCAGACTAATTTGTGTGCCAGGTAGTTGCTCAGGGTTATGCCCTACGCTTATCATGAACACCTTCAAATCACTTGCCAAGAGAGTCTCTTTTCAACTCCTGCCAGAAGACCCTCCTTCACCAAGAGCTCTCAGTTAGAGAATGACACAGGGAAAAAAATTTGTCCCCATCTTCGCCCCGTCCCCATGAGCTCGGTCTCCGTCCCCATAAGCTCGGTCCCCACCCCACCCCCACAAACTCAGTCCTGTCCCCTCCCCTGCAAGCTCAGTCCCTGTCCGCGCCCCATCCCTGGAAAGATAGAGATAAGATATGTATATCATAATAAGTACTCAGTGAGGATGAAAATAAAGACTACATAAAAAAAGAAATAAAAATAAAGTAGTAGGTAACAAAAAGGAATATATAATTACAATCAAGCTAAAATAGAAAAAATGAACATGAGATCTATAAAACAAACAGAAAACAGTCATGAAGAAAACTAAGCTGGTCTCTGAAGTAGGAGGAAGCAGACCAGCTAAGTGGATAATGAGGCAAGCAGTCCCCGGCAGAAGAGGCAGGCCAGGAAAGCCTCCCGACATCAGCACTACTTCATTGCCCAACACCCATGCATCCAGACAACAACAGCACTACAAATTCCTCCTGCAGGGGACCAGGCTCCGGAGGGAGGGAAGAAGCCAGCAGCATGGCCATCGGACACAGTGCAGTCCCTTCGTGTGGTCCAGCTGCCCCCTCCCTATTGCCGCGGTCCCGGGCATCTTCCTCCCTCCATCCCTTCCCCTCACCTTTGCTGGCGATTCTCCGAGCTGCCCGAGCCTTTCATTAAGTCGTGTGCGGCCACCTGAAACTTCTCCTCTGACGCAATTTCCTGTTTCCGATTGCGTCAGAGGAGAAATTTTAAGCAGCCGCCATGCAACTTGTTTAAAGGCTCGACCGTGCCACTTGGAGAATCGCCAGCAAAGGTAAGGGGAAGTGAAGGAGGGAGATGCCTGGACGGCGCCAATCGAGATGAAGGAGTGAGTAGGCTTCTGAACCACACGATCGGTGACCACGCGTGTTCCCTCACTTAACTGCGGAGACAAGGCCATTCACTACTCCATGGGGTGGTGAATGGCCTTGTTCCTGTGCCCGCGGCAACCATTTTTTCTCTCTCTGTTTTGGCAGGTTACCCGCGGCTAGTCATGGGTAAAAGCCACTGTATCATTCTCTACTCTTAGCCCTTCTCCAGCTCAGAGAAGTAGAGGATTCAAGTATTTCCTAATACTGAAATAGACCGGAAGTCTCCATGCAATTTTAGACCTCTGTGATCTGAATAAATACTTCACGAAGGAGAAATTTTACATGGTATCTCTGGGAACCCTGTTACCACTATTGGAGAAAACCATTAGTTTTGCTTTCTAGACTTAAAGAAGCTTACACTCACATCAATCTTACCTGCTCACAAGATATATCTTAAGTTTTGAGTGGGCTGTCAGCATTCTTAGTACAGAGTCCTACCCTTTGGCCTAGCTTCAGCATCAAGAGTGTTCACGCAATGCCTGGTGGTAATAGCTGCAACCCTGTGCTCATGGGGGTTTCACATATTTCCTTACGTAGATGACTGGTTGATCAAGGCCTCATCATCGCAACAAGCTCAGCATACTGTCAACTCAACAGTTTGTCTTTTGGAACTCCTGGGGTTTGCAGTAGAATTCGCATCTATAGCCAACTCAGAGTTCAAAGGAGCTCTCTTGGACACTTCTCGAGATTGAGTTTTTCTACCTTTAACAGAGTCGACAGTCTCCTTCACCTGTGTCAGAAAGTCGTCTTCTACACATAATGGCACATCAAATGCTACAACTACTGGGTCACATTACTTCGACAGTTCACTTCATTCTGTTTGCCCATCTACACCTCAGAGTTTCCCAATGGACTCTCTTGACCCAATGGTCACAAGCCACCAGATCTCTATCTGCACTAATACAAGTGACCTCAGACCTTCGTCACTCCCTCAAGTGGTAGATGTTTCTGTTCAACCTCTCCAGAGGCCACCCCTAGAAGCTCCTTACCACAGACACTTCCATTCTAGGCTGAGGAGTCCATCTTAACGGCCTCCACACTCAGAGAGCCTGGACTCCTCAAGAGAGAACTCTCCATATTAATCTGCTAGAGCTCTGAGCAATTTGCAATGCCCACCCCCTTCCAAGATTGCTTACAGAATCAGATTAGTCCTCATCTGCACTGATAATCAAGTCGCCATTCTCTACTTGAACAAACAAGGAGGCACAAGGTCTCACCCCCTCTGCTTGGAAGCAATAGATTTGAACTTGGGTAATTGCTTGCAACTTCTCAAAACAATTTATCTAGCAGGAAAGTAGAATGTCTTAGCTGACAAACTGAAAAGATTCCTTCAACCTCTTACATGATCTCCAACTGGGGGACCCCAAAATAGATCTCTTTCCTTTGTCCCACAACAACAATCTTCTGCTCTTCTGCTCCAGACTTTACACTTCAATTGCCTGTAGCCAGATTTCTTTTTGCTGGACTGGAGAAACAAATTCCTTTATGCATTCCCTCCGGTACCTCTCATCAGGAAAACTTTACCAAACTTCACCAAGATCAGAGCACCATGATCCCCAATTCATCCTGTTGGCCACGTCAACCAAGTACTCTCTCCTTCAACTCACTGTTCAGGAGCCCATCACACTTCAACTGTTTTCAGTATTGCTCACACAGAATGAAAGTTCTATCCTTCATTCCAGTCTATGCTCGTTAGCACTCATAGCATGGTATATGTCTCTGACTAAGTAAACACTTTTACCCTGTTTGCTCCAGTATCAACTATCATTGAAGCATCCAGAAAACTCTCCACAAAAGTGTTACCAGTTCAAATGAACTTGCTTCACTGTCTGGTGTGACCTCCACTCTCTAGACCCTATCACTTGTCCGTTTCCTTCTGTTCTGGAATACCTTATTCACCTCTCCAATTCTGGTCTAAAGACTATCTCAATTTGGATTCATCTCAGTGCCATTAGTACTTTTCATTCTCCATTGGAATAGAAACCTTTATCTGTTCATCCCTTGATTTCCAGATTCATGAAAGAACTTTACCATGCCAAGCCTCTATTGCCTGGGACCTCAATGTTGTTTTCTCTGTACATATGAAATCTCCCTTTGAACCTCTTTCAATTTCCTCACTCAGACATCTTACTTGGAAAGTGGTCTTCCTTATAAATAAGCCTTTACATTTACACACCAGGTTAGTGAGCTACAAATACAGTGGTGCCTCACACAACGAACTTAATTGGTTCCAGGAGCAAGTTTGTTATGCGAAAAGTTCGTTATGTGAAACGCGTTTTCCCATAACAATACATGTTAAAAAAAATAATTCGTTCTGTAGCATAAAATATGCTAAGATGACATAAAAAAAGATAAATTTTTTGTTATTATTTTTATTTAGATACATCTAAAAACATACATCTCCCTGTCCTTTTACTTCCACTATCTTCCTATCCCATCTCTATTCCCTTTTGTCCCTCTCCCCATGATCAATCATCTCACCACCTCTCTCTGCCCTCACCCTCAGGGTTCAAGATTGCTTCCACTCTTTTTCCTGTTGTTCTCTCTGCCTGTCACCCTATGATTTAGCATCCCTTCTGCCCTTGTCCAATATTTCCCCTTCTCTCCCTCCCTCTCATCCCCTGCTCCAACATGTGCTTTCAGCGGCCTTCTCCCCCCTTAAGCGTCTTTTCTTCTCCACTCCACCTTTCCTCCCTCCCTGCCTCCACCTTTGTGGCGCTTTTGCACCCGACCGACAACAGAACAGGCCCGGTCGGACAAATCTCCCTGTCCTGTAGCCGCGAATCTAAATTACCTTCTTACAGCAGCTGGATTATTGAAGCTGCTGTAAGAGGTAATTTAGATTCGCGGCTACAGGGCAGGGAGGTTTGTCGGCCGGGCCTGTTGTCGGTCGATCGGGGGACCTGACCAGCTGTGCACATTCTTCGGGGCGGACCGCCCCCTCCCCCCTCTTTCGTTCGCCATTGCCTTCTTCCTACCTGCTCTGCCACAGCCGCACACAGCCGACCGGAAGTCTTCCTGATGTCAGCGCTGACGTCGGAGGAAGGGAGGGCTTTGCTTAAGCCCTCCCTCCGACGTCAGCGCTGACATCGGGAAGATTTCCGTTCGGCTGTGTGCTGCGACAGGGCAGGTAAGGAGAAGGAGACTACCCTCGCGGCTCGACCAACCCCGCTGCGATCCAACCCCGCAGGAACCCCGGAAGGATGCAGCTCGGGCGACTTCGTTGTGTGAAACGAAGTCCGTTGTACGAATCAAGACATAACGTTCGTTGTGCGCAGCGTTCGCTGTGCGAGGCGACCGTTATGCGAGGCACCACTGTACTTGTCTTGGATCCCACCATAGATAAGATTCTATCATGATAAAATGGTTCTCTGAACATATCCGAAATTCCTCCCAAAATTCATCTCCAAGTTTCATCTCAATCAGACCATAGTTCTGCCTGTTTTCTTTCTAAGGCCACTTTCTCACCTTGGTGGAATAGTTCTTCACACATTGGACTGTAAACATGCTCTTGCATTCTACTTGGATTGCACTAAGCCTCATAGAATGTCCTCTCAACTCTGTGGCTTTCAACCCTAACACACTTGGGAATTCTTGTCATCAAGAGAACCATCTCCACTTGGCTTGCAAACCGTATCTCCTCTGCATATACTCGTGCTGGACTGTCACTTGAAGGCTGTGTTAACTGCTCATAAGCTATGACGACTTTAATAGCCCTTTTTCACTCAACTTCTGTTGAGGACTTCTGTAAAGTGGCCACTTGGTCCTCAATACATACCTTCACTTCACACTACTGTTTCAAATAGCACTTCTGAAGAGAAAGTCGGTTTGAACAAAATTTATTCTCTTTTTAGACATCAGCTTTTCTTCCAACCCCTTTGGGTTTCACCAGACTCATGTTTTTTCACTGTAACCCTCTGCCTAAAGGCATGATCTTGGCAGGTTGGCAGTCCCATATGTGAGAATATTATACCTGCATGTCCTTGGAGAATGCATAGTTATTTACCAATAACAGGTGTTCTCTGAGGACAGCAGGTTTATATTCTCAGAACCTGTCCATCTCCCCTAGTTGGCTTCTTAGCTTTGTTACTGCAGATCCCACAAGCCAATATCGGGGGGTAGGCACTAGCATGCGTGCAATACGGGTAGTGACTTAAAATTTAAATTGGCAGTGTACTTGGTATCTGTCCATACTAGATGACATCATCCACATGTGAGAATAAATACCTGCTGTCCTCAGAGAACACCTGCTACAGATAAGTAACTTTGCTTTTTTGAAAGCCTTTCTTAACCTTGAAAGTTGTGCTGCTTAGTGGCGTAGTAAGGAATGTGTGGTCCACCCTGGATGCAATCTTCCTAAGGGCATGATACCCCTCTTCTGCTGTGTTTGTGCGCCCCTTGCCTTCCCCCATACCTTTTTTCCTTTCCACGTCAGCATCACCACTCTCTCTGATGTAATTTCTGGGACTCATGCCTAGGAAGTGACATCAAAGTGCGCGCTGACACCGACATAGGCATGTACTCACACCGGAGAAGTTTAAAAGGTACGGGTCGCGTGTGTTGGGAGAGCAGGTGATGGGTGCCACTCACCCTTACTATGCCACTGGTGCTACTGCTGTCTCTGAGTAGCCCTTAAATGGTCAGATAATTTTGGGTTTGCTTGATGAAATTGTTATATGGTGTAGTTTTTTTTTACATTAAATCTCAGAAAGTGCTATGGATATTTCCAGTAAGTTTGGAAAGTAACTGCCTTTCTTATGGTGGACTGCAGATTTAAAAAATATATATAGGCACATAAATAAGCTGCTTCATTTTTGAAAAAGAAATAACTTGGCAGACTGAATGCACTAATTGGTCTTATTCTTTTATCATCTATTATGTGATGTTTGAATTTTCTGACACCCCCCCCCTCCCCCGACTCTGAAGAACAGATGCTAAAAGGGATGGTAGTCTCCTCCAGGTTTCTCCATTTCAAACTGAGTGCTCTTTCTCTCTTTCAGCGCCAGAGACTGCGGGAGCTCCTCATTCGACAACAGATCCAGAGGAATAATTTGCGTCAAGAGAAGGAGGCTGCAGCAGCCACTGCTTCCCAAGCAACCTGGAACAGTGATGTCACCAACCCAGCCTTTGATCTAGCAACCAGGGGGGTGCAGCCTTACCAGGTAGCATTATAGGCCCTCTTATTTCTGTGTGTATGCATATTGATGTGGTACTTCAGTTGTTCTGAATAAAGAAAAGAGGACAGTTTAGTGTATCTATAGCATTGACTAAATGGAGTAGTGAAAATATGCATAAATTCACACAGGGGATACTTTCAGGGTGGGAAGTGGGAGGAAAACCACATTTTAAGGGTACAAAGCAAAAAAATATTTTTGCTTCCTTATTAAATATTTTTATAAAAACGTACTGAACATTGTGAGGCTTGTACAAAAGAGTGACTATGATTATAAATGTTAGCTAACAGAAAGCGGATCGTTTCCTAAGTTATCCAACCCACAGAACTGTCATCAATCAAAAAAGAAAAGGGGTATAAAGGATAATTTATACAAAATCTACTTCAATAAATTTTTTGCACATTGGTGTCTGACTTCTTTGTTGTAATTAATCTATTGTTTCTAATAGCCCATTTTTTATCATGCAAATAAAAACCTTTTTATAACAACACACACCCCAATACATAAATTAAGAGGCTGAAGTATCATAGAGGATGCATTGTTCTCAGTAAAGAGACCTCTTATAACTTGGATGTTATTTCAAGTCTTCATCCTGAATGCATATAGTGTATTCATTTACCTCAAACCTCCTTCCTACCTCAAGTATTGTATATTAATTTAATTTATTAATTTAATTAGAAGACTATCCATTAACTAACTAAGAGTACAAACCTATCTTTTGTTAATGGATAATAGATAGTCTTCTAATTAAATTAAATAATAAATTAAATTAATATACAATACTTGAGGTAGGAAGGAGGTTTGAGGTAAATGATTACACTTCATGCATTCAGGATAAAGACTTAAAATAACATCCAAGTTATAAGAGGTCTCTTTACTGAGAACAATGCATCCTCTATGATACTTCAGCCTCTTAATTTATGCATTGGAGTAAGTGTTTTGTTATAAAAAGGTTTTTATTTGCATGATAAAAAATGGGCTATTAGAAACAATAGATTAATTACAGCAAAGAAGTCAGACACTAATGTGCAAAAAAATTTATTGAAGTAGATTTTGTATAAATTATCCTTTATACCCCCTTTCTTTTTTGTATGATTATAAAGGTAGCATGTCTTTTATAAACTAGGTTTCTACCCCAAGTAATGCACAAATGTATGCTTACTCCAAGGAAGGTGTAAATTTGTACGTGTACACATTTTATGAAATAAGCATATATATCTTAACTTCACCCAAGTTGCACCCTCAAGGAATGCCTACCTACAGATTGGAAGCTCAAAGTGTTCTCTTAGAAGTTGCTTGGTTGCAGAAATGAAGGCATTGCCTGAGAGCCACAAGATTCTATCACACAGAAGAAAGGCAACTGATTGGACTCAGACAAGAGCATTACTCCTGCAATAGGGATGGTATGCTGAACCATAGGGTACTCCATCTGTGCTCATGAGTGTACTGCAAAGGATGTCAATCACAGGTTTTCAACTCCTCCTCCATGGTCTCTGCTGCACCCTTCAGTTCTTCCTTGTGCATGCGAGTATGACATTGTCTGATCTGCTCCATTCATTTCTTTGTTTTGCTGTCCCTTTTTCAGTTTTTGGTCCATTCTAGGTTTTTTGCACAGCTTCAAGGGATTGCTGTGCCTGCTTGGAGAGAAGATATTTCAGTCTGCAGCTGACAAGTGTGTCCTTCAGGGACCTGTACAGCCAGCTGAAGATTTGTGGAGCTCAAGGTTCTGGGCCCTTGGAACTTGCTTCCTTGACTAGGTCAGGAGCTTGAACGCAGGCTGTTAGACATCAATAGCGCCCTTCAGGGGCGTTCACAGTATTGGTTTTCTGTGTCATGCGTCGCAGCCAAGGGGGGGGGGGGGGTTAGAAGATCAATCTAACTACAGTCTGACTGGCAGCCCAATGTTCCCGATGTGGCAGCTGACCAGAGATTTGAGGCAGAGAACCCTTCCAGATCCAGTTGCTCTTTCAAGGAGCTGAAGCAGATTGTAGCATCATTTACCTAGTGTATGGACTGTGAGTACAAGGTGTTACAGCCTATGGGGAAATTGGGGTTGTGGGAAAGTCTTGAAAACTGTATTTCTAAATTAGGTCTTTGATCCCCTTCCCCAAAAATCCTATTTTTTTGTGGTTTTTGGTAAGCCCTGAAGCGTTTTTAAGCTATTTTCTGGCACCAAAATTCTACTGCTGCATCAGTCTTGGTTTTCCGGGGTTTTTTTTCTAAGTTCTCCAGCTCCTTTAAAACACCTTAGTTTTCCTTAAAACTGATAGGGATGGATTCCTCAGACTCTTAATACTCTTATATCATGTCTTATTTGTGCTGGATAGGCAAATGAGGAATGCCCTTTTGCCACATGGCATGAGATGAAGGGGCAGGAGCTTCAGGCTTAGCTCCTCCTCAGGCCCTGAGGGCTGGAGAATGGCTGATAGTCCTGTTGGAGGGGGGGGGGGGTGAGAATGAAATATCTTCTGGAGCCTAGGAACAGTGACCATGTGTACCATAAGGGCATAGATGCTTCGCATCCCAAGTAAAGGCGGTTACTCCACCCTAAGGGGCAAGGAGAGTTGCCCTCTCAGGCCTTTACCCCAGAATTTATTAATCTCTGGCAGGCTTTTGCACAAGGCAGCTCTTCTTCCGTGAGAGCAGAGGCTATTCTGGATTCCAATGGTCTATTGGACAGGGACCTGGAGGATGAGGGGTCATATTTAATCTCCTTATTGTCTCAAAGTGAAGCTTTCCTGGGGGAAGAAGTAGCCTCCCATCTGGAGGACCAGGAGGTGAGCTCGGCTATAGACCAGGAGGTGAGCTCGGCTATAGACCAGGGAGAGGATCCCTTGTTCGCCAACTTTTCAAATCCTCTGCAATACTAGAGATCATTACCGAGTCCCTTTGAGAACTAAAGATAGATCCTTCACAAACCCCATCCTCCCAGTATTCTGAGTGGGATCTGAGCTCAATCCACATCTCATCCATCACAGAGCCCTGGGAGACCCCCAAAGGCTCCCTGAAGGTGGCTAAGATCATGGCTAAATTGTATTCCATGGCTCAGGAATTCCAGCACGTGTTGCTATTCCAAAGATGGATTCCCTGGTTGCCCAAGTGACTGAACACACATTCCTACCTAGGGAGGGAGGCATGGTCCTGAGGGATCTGCAGGACCACAGAGTGCATATGGTTCTGGTAATGTAACTAGTTTTAAGAAAGGTTTGGACCATTTCTAGGAGAAAAAGTCCATAGTCTGTTATTGAGAAAGACATAAGGGAAGCCACTGCTTGCCCTAGGTCGATAGCATGGAATGTTTCTACTCCTTGGAATTTGGCCAGGTACTAGTCACCTGGATTGGCCACCGTGAGAATGAGTTACTGGGCTTGATGGACCATTGGTCTGACCCAGTAAGGCTATTCTTATGTTTTTGTGTTCTTATGTCCTCAGAAGGCAGTTTGCGGCACTAGCCTTAGGGATTAAGGCTTTAGCTGTGGCCTCCTTTGTGGCATGTGCCTGTCATTCCAGGCTCCAAAATTAGAGCCTGATGGAGTATGAGCCCCTGCCACAGCTTGTGTTAGCTGAAATAGACTATGTAGCAGATGTATTCTGATATCATCAGAGTCATGGGGAAAGCATTTTCAATCTCCACCCGTTGTATGCTTTGGATCAGACAATGGGCTGGTGATTCAGCCACTAAAGAAACACTGAGTAGCTCCCGTTCAGGGATAAATGCTGTTTGGCAAGGGACTAGATGATCTCATTGCCAAGATCGCAGACCCAAGATCTTTACCAGACAGCTGACCCCGAGCAGCTAAGCTGGGGGTCCTCCCTTGCCAGTACTCAACAGGATCCTCTACCCAAAGAGCCTTTCAAAGTTTCAGACAGAAATTTTCCAGGAACCTGTGGAACCAAGGTTCAGGTTCCCACTCCACAATGCCAGCCAAAAAGCCACAGTGATGCCAGCTCTCAAGCCGCTTCTTTGAAGATTGGAAGTTGTCTCTTGGACTACCTGGAGGCTTGGGAATGGATAATGTTTGGACGCTGGATCCTGGAGATTATCAGAGAGGGTTGCAAGATAGAGTTCATGCACCCTTTCTTCGACTGGTTTGTGGATTCGCAGGCAGGCTGGCCAGAGAAGGCAGAAAAGGTCCAGGCAATGTTAAGACGGTTGCTGGATATTCAAGCCATAGAACCAGTCCTTCCAAAAGACCCTGGCTCTGGCAGATACACCATATACTTTGTTTTGCTCAAGAAAGGCTCAGAAGAGTGGAGGCCTATCCTGGATCTGAAACATGTCAACGCAGCCCTGAGAATTTCTCTGTTCCAGATGGAAGACCATTTGGTTGTCATTGCAGTGGTTGAGCCAGGAGAGTTTCTGGCCGCCCTAAATATGATAGAAGCTTACCTTCACATCTCAGTCTTCCCAGAACACAGAAAGTTTCTAAGATTCCATGTATTGGAGAATCACTATCAGTTCTCAGCCCCTTCCTTTTGGGCTGGCAATAGCACCTCGAACTTTCACCAAGGTGGTGGTGGCTGCTTATCTCTGCAGATCAGTTTGTTTTGTGTACCCATACGTGGAAAATTGACTCATCATAGCCTAATCCTGAATAGATGGAGAGAAAGTGGTGGAGGCGTTACTGAGCTTGGGATGGATTGTGAACTGTTAAGTGAGGGAATTGGGATCCCCAGCTGACATGGAAGGCTTTTCTCGAATGTCAGCTCTGACATCGGAGGGAAGCCTTCTGGGTCAGCTTCGGTGAAGGGGGGCATGCCCAGCTGGATGGCCCTGAAGGGAACAAGTAAGGGAGAGGGGGATATCAATGTGGGAGGAAGGAGCACTTTGGAACATGAGGGGCAAAAATTTGGGATAGAAGTTTCAAGAGATTCAGCCACTCTTTCATTTTCAAACTAACTGAGCTCTGGAATGAGTTCCTGCTTTCACTTAGATGTCTAGGTCCCTTTGTTTTAATTCAGAAAGCTCTGAAAACTTTCTTGTTTACTAAACACTTTGGAAACTAAGCCATTCTAGATTTCATTCTTCTTTTATATTTATGTACTATACTTACATTATTGTAAACCAAGTCAAGCACCTTTTGGTTGAAGACCAGGTCTATAAAATTAAGTTTTAGTTTAGATTTAGTTTATAGTGGAGAGAATATTTGTGAAGGGGAGGGGAGACGGGTTTTGTTGATCCTTGCTCTGTTTATAAAATGACAATTGTACAGAATATTGTTTCTTTTATACTTTAATAAAATAAGTTCAATATAAAATCATAACTATTCGAGGCTTGTGAAGATGGAATCATACGGTTTGTGGGGACTGAGCTCGCATGGACAGGGCAGAGATGGGGACCAAACTCGTGGTATAATTAGCTGAGGAAGAGCTTTTTGGTAAGTTGGCTATGACCACAGTGCAGGCACCCTGAGACCCTGAGAGCTTGGTCAGCTTTGCCCTGCAGTCAGTCACCCACTGAGTTAGATATGGTTGAAGTAGAAATCCACTTTCTTTTCTTCAGTTTTCTCCTCATTTTGTTTTCAGGACAAGGGTATTTTAGGGAACATAAGCAGCTCATCTCCAGGAGGTGGGAAGCTGGCAGGTCCAGTAATGGCACAGGCTGCATTTTCGCAGGATGTCAGATTGTCCAGACCACCTCCTGCAGCAACTCCTTCGAGCCTGGACATTGGGGTCAGGTAGGTACAAGATATTCATAGAAATATAGAAACATAATGACAAGATAAAGACCAAATGGCCCATCCAGTCTTCCCATCCACAGCATCCACTCTCTCCTACTCTCCCTAAGAGATCCCACATGCATGTCCCATGCTTTCTTGAATTTAGATTCTTTAGGACATCAGGCCGCCCGATAGTATAAATTAATTTCTGAATTCTTGAATAAGAAACCAAAAAATAGTCTTAGAGAAATTTGGAGCATTGAAATAAAGCAGTAAATTTCTGCATCTCGATGGCCACAAATTTGGACTTGGAGGATGAGATGTACAGCATCAGCATCTATGAGACAAACATGTTTTTTTTTGTTACATAGATTGTTTTGGACCCCGGTTAGGTTACAAAAGTTGGACGGTTCTAAATCTAATAGATGCTGGCACTGTCATCTAACAATATATAAGAGCCTCAGTTGTACCTTCAATAATATCATATATTGTGGTTGGACATCAGGCCGTTTGAATCTAGACTCTTTGTCACCACCACCTCTACCAAGAGACTATGCCATGCATCACCAACCTTTCTGTAAAAATGTATTTCCTTAGATTACTCCTGAGCCTATCACCTCTTAACTTCATCCTATGCCCTCTCATTTTGTAGCTTTCTTTCAAATGAAAAAAACTCTCCTCATGCACATTTATGCCACTTAAAAACATCTCTATCATATCTCCCCTCTCCTGCCTTTCCTCCAAAGTATACATTTTGAGATCTTTAGTTTTGTCTTCATACTCCTTAGGATGAAGACCACTGACTATTTTAGTAGCCTTCCTCTGAACTGACTCCATCCTATTTATATCTTTTTGAAGGTGCGGTCATTTAGAGTCACAGAAGCTGCTCCTACTTTTAGATTTGGTGGGCATTGGAAGGATTAGGGAGTGTATCTGCTCATAGATGAGAACATTGGCATTTTGGAGGAAGAGGTCTTATATATTATGGAACATTCATAACTGTTAAGCATTTTGCAGCCTGTGAAAGAATAAAATGTGATTCCTTTGGGGGATGGTAGTAAAGAATTCACTGCTTCAGTCCCTATGGAGTTCAGTGAGCTATGTAGGCCTCTCTTTGGTAGAATCGAAGTGCTCTGTTCATTCTTCCCTCAAGTTTATTTATTTTTTAAAAAGTTTATCAGAAAGTATGAGGAAATAATAACATTCAAACAAAATAACAGCCAGATTCACAAAAATTTGGACCCCTCTTGATGAATATATAAGGACTCATGTAAATCCCAATTAACTTTACTTTGTATATTAAATATACTATATTTTGCATATTATTATATATATTTTGGTATCTGCAGCTTATTGTTTTGTTTTATTCTTATACTTTTGTATTTGTAAAATTTCAATTTTTTTAAAAAAAAGTTTATATACCACATACAACTATGCGGTTTCCATACCACATACATAAAATCTTGTTTCCCTCCAATTATCACACTTAACATAGACATGTCTAAACAGCATCGTTAATCATCCCTGTTATAATAGGGATAGAGCACAAATTCAATCAATTCAGAAATACAAGCAAGCTTTAAATCATACATCGATGTCGTAAAAATTCTAAAAGGCGATTATCAACTGAATTATACCTTAGCATAAAAAGACATTGGCAAATAATTGAGTTTTCAACAACTAGTTTGCTAAAAACAAGAAGTATAATTATTTTGGTTGTATAATATGAATGATAGGGAAATGTTCATTTTTGTACTTCATTCATTGTTCTTGCAGTTCCAGGCAAACAGTGGGAGCTTCACAGCCGTTTTTTCCACGAGCTGCTTTCCAGGGAGCTCCACAGCAACAGCACTTATGGCATCTGCAGCAACGACCTTCTACACCTCGCTTCCAGCAACCCTTGAGTCTTGATATAAATAGACCGGCTTTGAATGGCACAGTGGGGCTTCCCTCACGAGTAGCAGTACCAAGTGAACAAATTCCAGCCTCATCAAGTACAATGGGTGCGCCTTATATAGAACTACGCCACAACACTCAGAAAGGAGTCCCTGGGGCCACAGGTGTTCCTCTTGCTCAGCAGAATATTCCAACAAGACCCCGTTTCTTTTTGTCAAACATGGAAAATCAGAGCCTCCAGTCTATGGGTATACGGGCTCAGCTGGCACCTGTGCAAAACAATGGGCTTGTAAATCCTCTTCTGCAGTCCCAAAAGATTTCAACTTTGTCATCATCTCCACAGAATTCTGAGGCAAATAATAGCCAGCGTACTCATTCCAAGGACATGTCACTCTTAAATTCTGGGTTAGATATACTGTCCCAACATACTCCTCGCACACTTTCCACTTCAAATGCTAACCTTTGCTCTAGGGGATTAAAGGAAAGTGCAGACTCTGGTGCTGTTTCCAACTCTGCTACAGTCCCCAGTAAGGTTCAACTTAGCATGAATAGCACAAGGCTTCCTTGTGTAGATCCTGTAGAGCCTGACTTGGATGTTGACTTTGATTCTCATAAGGATCTTGAAGATGATGATGACCTTGCCAACCTGAGCCTTGACCCTGATGTTGCAAAAGGGGATGATGATCTTGGTAACCTTGATAATCTTGAGACCAATGATCCTCACCTTGATGATCTTCTCAATGGGGATGAGTTTGACCTCCTGGCTTACACTGATCCTGAGCTGGACACAGGAGACAAAAAGGATATCTTTAATGAGCACCTAAGGCTGGTTGAATCAGCTAATGAAAAAGCAGAAAAAGAAGCCTTACTTAAAAGGGAGCCTTCTGACTCTTGTATTCAAAGCTTCCCACTTCTCACAGAGCAAGGCAAGGAAAACATTCAAAAGAGCCAGGAAAACAGAGTTAATCACAGATTGGAGGACTTATTATCCTCTGGATCCTCTCCCTCTCCAGTTTCTAATGCTGGCTTTGAAAAAAAACTTAAGGGTCCAGGTGTTGCCAAGGAGACCAACGTAAGGATTTCAGCAGACATAAAACCAAAACTGGAGGATGATGGCTTAAAATTATCTACTTGCCAGTTCTCAGCTAGCACTATTGAGAGGCAACCTATTATCATCAAGTCTGAAGCTATCCAGAATGCAGATAAAATGGCTGTCTCTCATGGTCCTAAAGCAGGACGTAGCCTACTATCTTCTGGAAATAGCCATTTGACTACCAACAGAACCACAGACACTTTAGGAAACGTGAGAGGTGGACTGGCACAGTTGTCAAACAAGGAACACTCAACACTTTCATATGCTTCCTCTGTTCCGGTGCTGTCCCAGAAACCCATGATGAATCAATGCAATCCACCACTGGAAAAGTTTGACTTGAGTGGGAGCCCCCTGAGCTTGCCTAGTACACACAACTCATCAGTTGATGACTTAGATAAGATGGAAAGCTCTTTGGTAGCCAGCGAACTTCCACTCCTGATTGAAGATCTTTTGGAACATGAGAAGAAGGAATTGCAGAAAAAGCAGTTGATGTCTGTTCAGCACCTTCAACCAGCCCAGCAGCACGCCATGATGGTTCGTCCTTCGGGACTGGCCCATCAGATACCCCAAACACAACAGCAGCCACAGCCACCCCATGATGAGCAATCATCCAGTCTTGTTGGGCCCCAACAGCAGCTTCCATTGGGGACAGTTATAAGACAACAAAACTTGGCAAATGCTCCCCAACTCCTACCACAGCAGCAGAGACCTGTTGGACCTCAGGCAGGGCAAGTTCTGGCTCCCAGCACAGGAGTGTCCCAGAGTCAGGGACATAATGTTGGAGTACAGCACACAACGCAGCCTGTGATGCCGCAGCAACAAGGACTGCTTCCAAAGCAGATAGTCGGTGTTCAGCAACAGCCGATGGGGATGAAATCTCAGCCACTTGTTGTTCAGCAGCAGCAACATCCAAACAACTTCTTCCCAGACACAGGTGCCAGAAAACTACTGTTCTCCTTGTTACTACTGGTGGGAGGGAATGGTAAATTCTGGTAAAGGCCATTCAGCTGGTAATGACCTGCTTATGCCCTGTTGTAAGGTTTTAGGGATGGAAGGGTGGATTAATTGTTGGATATTTTTGGCAAAACATTCAATATGTTTCTGCCAGATTCTCAGCTTTTTGCAAATAATGAAAAAATAATTTCATCTTCAACCTACAGATAACACTGGGATTCTTTTACCTTGTGGTTATGGATTCATGTGTTTCACGGTGGGTAGAGCTGCCAGAATGTACAGCATGCTATAAAATGTATAGAGGTGCATTATTGAGGGATCTTCTTAAATTTAAGTGCTCCAGTGCTGAAAAGTTTGGATCCATAAACATAAGTGTCATGGAAATGGGATCCCCATCTATAATTTGGTAATTACTGCCCTCTGTTTCAGTTGAAGGCTGGCTACATCGTACTATTGATATGATTTGCAGAGAATGTATTTGCTGGTCAGTGCAGAAAATATATTGCTGGTCAGTGCAGGAAGGATCCCATAAAGTGGTGGTTAGTTGGGCAAACGTATCTATAATCTAATTCATTCCCTGCACTTATGGAGGATTAGGGTGCAGAAGCAGTTTGATCTGCTCTGAGTAGGTAGGGCAGTGCAGGCTGTTTCATGGTGATAGGCTAAAAGATGCATTTGACTGTTTTAGATCTAGATAAATTTGCTGCTGAGGACATTATGGACCCCATTGCCAAGGCCAAGATGGTGGCACTGAAAGGCATCAAGAAAGTGATGGCCCAGGGAAGCATTGGAGTCTCTCAGGGGATGAACAGGTAAGAGGCTGAAGGAAAAGCATTATTTGAAGTTTCCTTGCAGTAATAAACCCCCTTCACATTATGTTTTTCTTTGCGTTTGTTTTACATTTGAAGATAAAGTTAGATTAATAGCTGTCACAAATAACAAAAATTATATAGCTTTTTTCCTTTCACCAACTTGCCAATTTCATTTGCATGGGTTCTACATAGCAAAGCAAAGTTGCTTATTTATAGTGGGTTCTTCATTGACAACAGGATGTGTCATCCACACACCGGTGATGCCATTTGACATCGCCAGAAACAGATTAACTCTTCCAAAGTTCAGAAAAGCCTAGAATAGGCCTTTCTGTGCAAGTGCTAGCCAAGAAAAGCCTACCATCATGCCTGTTAACTTCCTCTCTCAGAGCATAACCCAGCTTGTAGGCAGGTTCATATGAAAAGGGGAGGAGGTGCGGGTGGTGGGGGCTATGTGGATGACTTATCTTACTGACTGTCCTCAGAGAATTCCTTCCACACACAAACAACTTTTGTTTTCTCCATGGACAAGCAGGATGAGTCTGCCCTACATTAGTGAGGCCTATGAATAGGGATGTAAAAGGGTGGTAGATAAAGGAATGTTACATGCTTACTCTTTGCAGCCCATGGGCAGAGCTTTGGTAGGATGAAAATGCATGAAGGAGCCATGGGTTAGATGTTCTGTTAGGGTTTCCACAGCTGGCATTGTGCATGTTGCAGGTTTCTGGGTCTCACTGCTTCTTTGTCAAGTAGAAACCAATGTTTCAGCCATCATGCTGTGGCTTTCTTCAGGGTATGCTCTGAAGTCTGCAGTGTGACTTTGGAAATAGTGGGTTAGTTAGTAGAGAAAAGACAGGTTAAGAAAGGCAATAATTTTTAGTGTGAGAGAACCTAGCCATGAGCTAGGAATAACACTGAGATAACTGGGTAATAAAACATGTAATGGGCAAGAGTGAAAAACACCCCAAACCCAAGGAGTAGGCTGTATAAAAAAGGCTTAAAAGGCCTTCAAGCAAACGCCATAAAAGAGGTTAAAGTTTAAACAAAATAATTCTCCGGACAAGCAGGCCTTCATTCTCATGGCTGAATGATGTTATCTGACAGAGCCCAGCACGGACCTAGCTAGCTATTATGTAGAAACTTCTTATAGCACCCACCCGTGGGTGCCTGACGCAGGAGCAGAGGTCCCTCAGTCTTTGTTTTTCCGTGGAGCTAAGAGGACACATTCAGATGTTGTCTCCTCAGGATTTTTCATGTGTACATTTGTGCTTTCCTATTGAGTCTTTTTCATTTATTCTTTTCTCCATTTTTCATTTTTTAGTTGTGTCCCTTTCCCGTGTATCTTTTAGTTTTTGTGGCCCTTTTAAGTTTTCTTTACTTTTTGCAGTGTTAAGCATACATTTGGGCCAGAGCCTTGACATAAATTTGAGCATGCCCCTTTTTACTTCACAATTAAGAAGTTTACTTTGATTGTAATTCTTTTACTCAGTATCAAAAAAGACCTCCAGTGGCTTCAAGAGCTGCGCCCAATGTAATTGTGTGATCTTGGTTACAGACACACACAATTGGTTCATCGGATGCCTTGGACCTGCCCGTATCCCTAATGATTGTTCTCTCTGTGTACAAATGAAGTTAAAGACACAGTGAGCTTATCAGGTTCAACAGGAGAAGCTGTTTAGCTCCTCAAAAGCTGGTTCATCAACTTTGGCATCAGAAGTATCAACATTGATGGCTGCCCAGGCATCAGGAAGTGCACCGGCATCGAGGGGGGTCTCCATCTCGACATCAGGTGCTGCTAGCCGTGGGACCGGTCTGCATTGGACCCAACACTGAGGATGCATACAGGATCAACATCATCCTCATTGGAACTGATGGATTGCAATGCTGAGCGTTGGGAGAAACCCAAGAATCAGTCCTCCTCAACAATGACGTGAATGCTGGTACATTGGAGACTCTAATAGCCGAGAAATGTTGGCATTGAGAGGATCACTCCTTTTCTATAGTGGAGGTGCCAATGTGTAAGTCGTCGGACAGCCAGGTCCCCACTTCTGGCTCCCCAACCTTTGCCAGTGCCTATCTCCAATGAGTAGTATTGAACTATTCTCAGGGAGGAGCTAGCACGGATCCTACAATTTCAAACCCACTCAGGCATCAAGGATGCTTGACCCAGTTAGGGCTCTTCACACAGATTTCCGTTGAGCTTCAGGGAGAAGTGAGGCCTGGACCTCAACACCAGTACCTCAAAGTGTGCCAACATTGGCATCAATGAATGCAGGGCTACTTTCGATGGGGGAGGAGTTTGATGGTAGTCTTGTACCTCGACGCCCTTTAGGGCATGGGAACTATCCCACTGGACCAAAGCATGCTGGGGTTCTAGCCAAGCATTCAGACTTGGAAGAGAAATCTGACTGTGACCGCTCATAGGACTCAGAGGATCTATATTATTTTGGGAGGAGGAGTCAAATGGAATCTATTCTAACCCGTCATCACTTCAGGAGAGAAGGAAGTCGCCATCAGAATCTCTCTCTTTCACCATTTCTGTCAGGGAGATGGTTTTTTCCGTTCCATTTAAGTTGGAGATGGAGGAGGGGTCTAGAGCCAAGATGTTGAAAGTCTAGGACTATGAATCTCTTCCCAAGGAAGGGGGTCACAGTGCCATTGCACTCTGTCCTTAAGTAAACACTGATGAGGAACTGGGAACTCTCTGTTCCCCCCCCCCCCCCCCCCCCCCCACACACACACACCCTTCCCTGTGCAGGTAGCTCCTAAGAAGGTAGATGCATGAAGGCTCCTGAGTTCGAGAGGGCCCAGCTTCCTCACCATGCTTTGGTAGTAGAATCCACTTTCAAATGGGCCAAAAGTGCTAAAATTAATGCCTCGGCTCCCCCAGATAGCGAAGCCAGGATTTTGGATTCCGTGGGAGGAAAATTTTTCAGACCTTGGTGCTAACTTCTTGCATCCAATCCTACCTGCGCTATATACTTAAAGCCTCTGATACATAGTATATTATTTCCTGGAGACTCTGTCTCCCTGGAGTAGGCTGAAGAACTTAGCCAGCTGGCCAAGAAGCAGCTGCAGTGTCAAAAGTATCTGGCCAGGAGTGCTTATGAAACTTTTGAATTTGATATTGCATTCAGACTCTCCACAGTGGGTGTGGGGATTCCTAGATTCTCATGACTGCATATCTCTGGCCTGGAGCCAGCAGTTCAGGAGAAGGATAATGGACATCCCCTGCTGTGGAGACAGTCTTTTTGGGACTGAGTGAAAGAAAGAAAGATGATTGATTTTATTAAGTAACATAGACACCATCCACTCTAGGTAACCTGCAACTGCATCTTCTTCTACTAGGAAGTTTTGTAATGGGCAAAGAAGGCATTCCTATTACTTTCAAACAGGGTGGATTTAATTTAAATCATTAATCAGAAAGACTTGATTTAAATGTTTTGTTTTACAGAAAGACTCAATCTTGCTGGTATAATCTTAATATTTACAACCAGATAAAGGTTTCATTTTTTGTAAGATAACTTTCCAGATCAGTTTTAAGGTTATATTAAAAAAAAAAAATACTAATTTAGTTGTACTACAATTTAATAGGTTAATTACTGTATTTCCCCATATATAGGCCGCAACCTATACATGGGTTTTATAAACCTGTGTATGGGGCGCGGGCTAGTTATATGGTGCGGCCTATTTAAAACTTTTGACTCATCTGCCCCATCCCCACTACCTTTTTAGGAAGCTCTCTCGCTTGGGTCTCCAGCAGTGCAGGGCAGCCGCAATCTCTTCAGCATCCAGCCTGCCCTTGCACTACATACTGAGTGGCTGAGGTCAGTTCTTGCAAGTCCCGCGAGAGCTGACGTCGGCCATTCAGCGGGCGGTGTGGGGGCAGGCCGGATGCCGAAGAGATTGCGACTGCCCTGCACCGCTGGAGACCCAAGCCGCACACCAGCGAGAGGGCTTCCTGTAAAGGTACCGGGGGTGGGGGGGGATGAATGTAAAAGGTAGGGGAGGTACCGCAAGATAAGCCATGGCTAATACCATGGGGCGGCTTATTTTCTAGTTTTTAAACATAGGCCACCCTTTTCTGCGGCCTATATATGGATGCAGCCTATGCAGAGAGGTGGCCTATATGCGGGGAAATACGGTATTCATATCTGGACTAGAGAATGATACGGGGATACATTTTTCTCTGTCCCCGCAAGAGCCCCATCCAGTCTCCGCAAGTTTTGTCGCTGTCATTGTACCTGCCTGTTAACCGCACAAACCTCGAACACAAAAATTTGTCCTCATGTCATTCTCTAATTTGGACAACTTTTCTGCTGTACATTATTGAAAGGAGATAAATAATCATTACCTTAATTTAAATAGTTTTATTTAACCAAAACAACATTATAGCATATGTATTCTTGTATTTGCTTAAATATCCATGTTAACTGATGTGGTTAAACAAAATATCTTTTCAAAAAACTTAGACTATCATCCAGGTCCACACATGAAAAACTTAAAATATTATCTTCTGTTTATCCCAGGACAAGCAGGCAGGCATTCTCACTAGTGGGTGACGTCATCCAACGGAGCCCCGATGCGGACATCTCACAAGCATACTTGCTTGTAGAAATTTTTAGAAGTTTCGAGTTGCCCACACCGCGCATGCGCGAGTGCCTTCCCGCCCGATGCACCGGGCGTGTCTCCTCAGTTCTTTCTCTTCCACGGAGCTGAGAAGTTTGCCTTTGAACTCTCTGCGCGAAGTTCCTTTTTTGTGCCTTCTGTGCCCGCGGGTTTGGGTTCTTTGTGATCATTCCTGTTGGCTCACGTTGCGTTTTGTTGTTCCCCCCCCCCAAAAAAAAAAATTTTGTTCGATCGTTCGACTGGGCAGGTCGCGTGGCCGTGGCCCCGCGGCTTCGACCTTGCAGCGGAGCTTTTTCGGCCTATGTCCCGGCCTGTTACCGGTTTTAAAAAGTGTGTCAAGTGCCAGCGCGCGATTTCGTTGACGGACCCGCATCGACGCTGTCTTCAGTGTCTCGGGCTCCAACACCTTCCGAAATCGTGCCGGCCTTGCTCCATGCTCACAGCACATGCGTTTAAGCGTCCCTGTTTGGCATGGAGGCGTCCCCGATGCGGCCCACTTCCCAGGGCGCCACGCCTTCGACTTCCGATTCTACATCTTCAGCCTCGAGTCTGCTCAAGCCTGCCTCGTTCGTGCCGGCTTCGACCTCGACGCAGGCTGCGGTACCTTCCGATGTCTCTTCAGGTCAGATAGCGCAGCCTCCTATCCCTCCAGTGGTGCTTAAGGTGCCCAAGGCCTCCAAATCCAAGCCCCCTGGCGGCCGACTGACCGACGTCCGTGCAGGAGGCCCCATTTCTGATGTGGATCCCTCTTTGCCGGCGTCATTTCATGCCTTGATGGAGAAGCGGTTTGTCGAGCTCTTTACCAAAATTGGGCCGACGCTTCTCTCCAAGATCCAGCCTGGGCACGTGGAAGCCTCCCGCGAGGTCAAGCCGCCTCCGGTGCCTCCTTGGCGCACACTTTCATTGCTGGGAGCAGAGTCTCGACGAGTGTCTGGTCTGGCTTCGGGGCATGTCTCGCAAGGAGTAGAGTCTTTGCCCATGCCACCTTTGGAGCCGATACCCTCGTTCCATGGCTTGCCTGGTCCGGACCCTCGGCGATGCCGGGCCTCGGGGGACCTCATCTCAGCCGCTGATGCTTCGATCCACGGCCTCCAGTCCCATCTACTCAGTAGCTGCCTCGTCTGGGCGTCGCTCACCTCGTCGCTCGAGGCCTGCTTCTCGACACAGCTCCGGTCGTCGATCGAGGCACTCCTCGAGGCATTCATCGAGACACGCCTTGTCTCGTCGGAAGCAACCTTTCCGGGAGTTTTCTCCAGAATACTCGCCTCCTCCTCCCATGCCGGAACTTGAAGACTGCGGGGGTTCGTTCTCTCCGTGCCGGTCCTCGACATCGGCGGACCAGGCCGCCTCATCGTCTTCGAGCCCGCCTCGTGGCCCGGCTCTGGCAGACCAGTTGTCCTTCTCGTCCTTCCTGAGGCAGATGGCGGTGGATCTGGATATCACCCTGGATTCGGGTTCCAAGTTCTTGAAGGAGTATCTGGAGTCGATGCATCTTCCTCAACCTCCTGCCGAGTCTCTGCGCCTGCCTCTGCACAAGCTTCTGGACCAGACTTTCATGAGGTGCTTCGAGACCCCGTACTCCATCCCGGCGGTTCCGGGGAAGTTGGATGCTCGCTACTGCACGGTGCACCATAAGGGCTTCGATGGGGCACAGCTCTCGCACCAGTCTCTCTTGGTTGAATCCTCTCTGAAGCGGTCTCACCCCTCCCAGGTCTATGTTTCCATCCCTCCTGGCCGGGAGGGCAAAACCATGGACAGATTTGGCAGGCGCATCTACCAGAACTCGATGATGGCTTCTCGAGTCCTCAATTACAGCTTTCATTTTGCCACCTACTTTGAGTTTTTCCTCTCCATCCTGCAAAAGTTTTTACCCTATCTGGACACTCAGGCTCGCTTCGAGTACTCTGAGGTTCTGGCATCGTCCCAGCTCCGCCTGCAGATGATGCAATCGTCTTACGACGCTTTCAAGCTCTCGGCCAGACCGGCAGCCTGTTCGGTGGCCATGAGGCGCTTGGCATGGCTTCGCACCATCGATATGGACCCGAATCTCCTGGACAGACTGGCGAACGTTCCCTGTGCGGGGGTGAACCTGTTCGACGAGTCCATCGAGGCGGCTACTGAGAAGTTATCCAAACATGAAAAATCTTTTCAGTCTATCCTCCGCCAGAAGCCCAAGCCTGCCATCTCTCGTCCGGCTCGTCCTCCTATGATTTATCAGCGGCGCTACCCGCCGAAGCAGGCCCCTGCCATTCGGCCGCCAGTGAAGAGGCAGCATCAGCAGAAGCCCCAACAAAAGCCTCAACCTTCTGCTGTTCCCAAGGCTCCCCAGCCTTTTTGACTGTCTCGTAGGGAGCATAACTTCCATCGTTCTGCCCTCCCGCTTTTTCCCATCGGAGGTCGTCTCCATCATTTTTACCATCGATGGACGACTATTACCTCCGACCTCTGGGTCCTTTCCATCGTAAGAGAGGGATACTCTCTTCAGTTCCATCATGTTCCTCTGGAACATCCTCCAAGAGAGTATCCTTCCAACTTAACCCAGATCGCCCTTCTTCTTCAGAAAGCTCAGGCTTTGCTCCGGCTTCGTGCCATCGAGCTGGTCCCTGTGGACCAACGGAACAGGGGTTTTTACTCCGGGTACTTCCTTGTTCCGAAGAAGACGGGCGACCTGCGTCCTATTTTGGACCTCAGGGTGCTCAACAAGTTTCTGGTCAGGGAGAAGTTTCGCATGTTGACCCTGGCTTCTCTCTATCCCCTCCTCGAGCAGAACGACTGGTTATGCTCCCTGGATCTCAAGGAGGCCTACACTCATATTCCCATCCATCTGGCCTCCCGTCAATACCTCAGATTTCGGATGGGACATCTTCAGTACAGAGTGCTTCCTTTCGGCCTAGCTTCGTCTCCCAGAGTCTTCACCAAGTGCCTGGTTGTGGTGGCCGCAGCACTCCGGAACCATGGTCTGCAGGTGTTTTTTTCCTACCTCGACGACTGGCTCATCAAGGATTTCACATCTCAGGGGGCCGTCCGGGCCACTCAGAGGACAATCTGGTTTCTACAGAGTCTGGGATTTGAGATCAACTTTCCCAAATCCCATCTTCAACCTTCACAGACTCTCCCCTTCATCGGAGCTGTTCTGGATACTATTCACTCAGAGCGTTCCTTCCTCCTCAGCGACTGGCGGCTCTTCTTCATCTTTGTCATTTGATCAATGGAACAAGCTTCCAGTACAGGTAATCGAGGCCAGCAGCGTGCCAGATTTTAAGAATAAATGGGACTCCCATGTGGGATCCCTACATGGGTCAGGGTAAAACATTGGCTAATCTTAAGGGGAGGGTCTATAGAGTGGGCAGACTTGATGGGCCTTGGCCCTTTTTCTGCCGTCATCTTTCTATGTTTCTATGGTCTCTTCTTGCCCGTCCATCTCGGCGAGACACATGATGGTGCTCCTGGGCCATATGGCCTCTACGGTTCACGTGACTCCTTTTGCTAGACTTCACCTGCGGATTCGTCAGTGGACCCTAGCTTCTCAATGGTCGCAGATCTCCGACCCTCTGACTCGTCACATTCAGGTCACTCCTGCTCTGCTGCAGTCGCTTCGCTGGTGGATGCTCTCTTCCAATCTTTCCAGAGGTTTGCTGTTTCACATGCCTACCCATCAGAAGGTCCTCACGACCGACTCCTCGACCTATGCTTGGGGGGCTCATCTGGACGGGCTCCGCACCCAGAGCTATTGGACGAGTGCGGATCGTCTGTGCCATATCAATCTCCTGGAACTCAGGGCGATTTTCAACGCTCTCACTGCTTTTCAGCATCTACTTCACAACATGGTGGTCCTCATTCGTACGGACAATCAGGTCGCCATGTATTATGTCAACAAGCAGGGAGGCACGGGATCGGCCTCCCTCTGTCAGGAAGCTCTGAAAGTTTGAGATTGAGCGATTCGCCACAACGCCTTCCTCAAAGCTGTCTACATTCAGGGGTCGGACAATGCCTTGGCGGACAACTTGAGTCGTCTTCTACAGCCTCACGAGTGGACTCTCCACTCCACGCACCTTCATAAAATCTTCTCCCTGTGGGGAACGCCTCAGATAGACCTCTTTGTAGCTCCCCACAACTTCAAACTGCCTCAGTTCTGCTCCAGGATCTACACTCCTCATCGTCTCGAGGCAGATGCTTTTCTTCTAGACTGGGGGAATCTCTTTCTGTATGCGTTTCCTCTCATTCAAAAGACTCTGGTCAAGCTCAAGTCCGACCGGGCCACCATGATTCTGATTGCTCCTCGGTGGCCCAGGCAACCTTGGTACTCCCTTCTTCTGCAACTCAGCAGCAGGGAGCCCTTCCTACTATCAGTGTTTCCATCTCTGCTTACGCAGCATCAGGGATGCTTCATCCCAACCTGCAGTCACTACACCTGACAGCTTGGTTCCTCTCAGCGTAACTTCCCTTCAGTTTTCACCAGCTGTGCGGGATGTTTTGGAAGCTTCAAGGAAGCCTGCTACTAGACAGTGCTATTCCCAGAAATGAACTAGATTCTCTACTTGGTGTTTTTCTCATCACAAGGAACCTCAACATGCCTCCTTGTCCTCTGTTTTGGACTACCTTTTGCACCTGTCTCATTCTGGTCTCAAGTCTACATCGATCAGAGTCCATCTTAGTGCAATTGCTGCTTTCCACCAGCCTCTTCAGGGGAAACCTCTTTCTGCACATCCTGTGGTTTCCAGATTCATGAAAGGTCTTTTCCACGTCAATCCTCCCCTCAAACCGCCTCCAGTGGTTTGGGACCTCAATGTTGTTCTTTCTCAACTTATGAAGCCTCCATTTGAACCTCTTAACAAGGCTCCTCTGAAATTTCTCACTTGGAAAGTGGTGCTTCTCATCGGCCTCACTTCTGCCCGTCGAGTAAGTGAACTTCAAGCATTGGTTGCGGATCCGCCCTTTACAGTGTTTCATCATGACAAGGTGGTCCTCCGGAATTTCATCTGAATCAATCCATTGTTCTTCCTGTGTTTTTTCCAAAGCCTCATTCTCATCCTGGAGAATCAGCTCTTCACACAGTGTTACAAAATTTATTCTCCTAAGTTGTCAACTCTCCCTCCATCCCATTGTGGTTAGCTTGGAGGTCACCGTAACAGTTGTTATCCAGGGACAGCATGCAGCTATTCTCATGTCCCACCTACCTCCCCTGGGTTGGCTTCTCTGCTAGCTATCTGAACTGAGGAGACACGCCCGGTGCATCGGGCGGGAAGGCACTCGCGCATGCGCGGTGTGGGCAACTCGAAACTTCTAAAAGTTTCTACAAGCAAGTATGCTTGTGAGATGTCCGCATCGGGGCTCCGTTGGATGACATCACCCACTAATGAGAATAGCTGCCTGCTGTCCCTGGATAACAACTGTTACGGTAAGTAACTGTTACGGTAAGTAACATTGCTATCTCACTCATCTTCATCTTCTTATTCATAATCTGGAAAAGAAAAACAAGCTTTCCTAATTGTTGCTGTTTTCTGGGTCTTGCCACATATGGGTAGGTAGAATCAATGTTTCAATCGTCATGCTGTGGCTTTCTTCAGGGTATATCATGAAGAAAGCCACTGTATAATGGTTGAAATGTCGATTCTACCTACCCAGACACGGCAAGACCTAGAAAACAGCAACAATCAAGACACCAGCCATGGAAGCTTATGAGAACACAAGCTTTCCTGCTTTATCGGGTCCCAAACAATGAAATCAAACCATTTACCAACCTAAAGAGTCTGCCTGTTCAGACATGTTCTTTTTGTCATGTTCATCAAAGCACTTTTCATGATATTTATTTCGGATCACCAAGCCTTGCATGACTTTGTTGCAGTGTTTGCATTTTGCACACCTGCCTTACCCTTAGGAAGAGGATCTTTATTAAAATATTCCCAAACTGGGTCTTACTGCTTACTGTCATTATAGGTTTCTCCTCCAAGGAGAGAATAATATGATAAACCTCAGACTATACATTATCCCAGGACAAGCAGGCAGCATATTCTCCACATGTGGGTGACGTCATCTATGGAGCCCCGATCGGACACTCTCGCAAGCAAACTTGCTTGAAGATCTTCAAGCTTGTGAGAGTACCGCGCATGCGCGGGTGCCTTCCCGCTTGAGCTAGGGGGTACGTCTCCTCCTCGTGGCCTCAGTTCTTCATTTTCCACAGAGCCAGAAGCCCAGTTCCTCTGCTCTGCGAGATCGGAGTGCCTCTTTCACCGCGGCTTACTTTGGTTTTTTATTTTCGGGTGAATTGCTGTGCAGTGCATTTAAAAAAAAAAAAAAAAATTGTAATCGTAAAACGGTTTTTCTTCCAATTTCTGTCGTTGACCCGGGGCTCCGGGTCCGACTTGGCCAGTGAGCCTCGAACGGCTGCGGCATCGCTTGGGCCTATATCCTGGCCGGTCTCTGGTTTCAAAAAGTGCACTCAGTGTGGTCGGTGATCTCTATCACTGACCCCCACCGTTGGTGCATTGAGTGCCTCGGGGCCGACCATCATTTGGACTCCTGCCCACGTTGTGCTACTCGTCAACCACGGGCGCTTCGGAGGAGAAGGGCCAGGATCCTCAAACTGTTTGGCATGGATCCGGCGGCGGGACCGACCTCTGCCCTGACCTCGGCCTCAAAGGCCTCCACTTTGTCGAAGTTGCCCTCGTCTGTCAAGTCCTCGTCTGCCTCGACGAAACCTGTAACTCCGGGTAAGTCTCCTCTTCCTCCCTCAGGTTCTTTGGCGAAGAAGCCTACCCCTGGGTCTCAGGGGGGGTGCGACAGCCCATGCCCCGTCCAGACCTCCTCCAAAGCGTGCCTCCACTCAATGGGAATACTCTTCATCGAGGCCGCCCTCGTTGGAGCGCACTGCTGCACCTCCTCGACCTGATCCGATGGTCTCGGTGCCGATGTTCGAGGACATGCTGAAGGCCATCCTGCAGACACAGATCTCCTCGGTCCTGAGCCAACTTGCCCCGGCTTCGACCTCGACCCCGGCTGGCCAGCCTGGCTCGACGTCCCTCACGGACGGTCTCGACGGCTTTCCTCTAGTGGGTCATCCCCTGCTACTTCGAGGCCCGGGTCCCCACCCCGTGTGCCTCGATCGAAGCATACCTCGAAGTCCACTCCTTTGAGGCTTCTGCCCTCAAAGAGGTCGAGGGACTCGCCTCCTCGGGGCAGATCTCCTGCCCCGCGTTCCTCGAGGCGTTTCAGGGAGCCGGTGCGGTCTTGACACACTTCTTGCTCCCATCGGCAGTCCTCCCCATCAGGGGTGGTTCGGGGTCGAAGACCCCTCCCTCGAGGCCCTCGGGGAAGTTGGTTTCCCCTCCGGTTCCTCTTACCCCTGGCTCTTCCCCCAGTGGAGGATGCAGTGGGGGCTTCTCTGCCTCTCCGGGCCCTCGAAGCCGAGCGTTTTCTCTGCCCTTCTCGGACATGCCTGGTTCGCGGATTCTGCGTCAGATGTTCGATTGGTGGGGGATCCCACAGGTAGATCTGTTTGCTTCCCCCTAAACCACAAGCTGCCTCGATACTGCTCCAGGATCTATTCCCCACACCGTCTCGAGGTGGATGCGTTCCTCCTGGACTGGGCGGGCCTGGTTCTCTATGCATTCCCGCCCTTTCCTCTGATTCTGAAGACTCTAGTCACGCTCAAGTCTGTGCACGCCTCCATGATTCTCATAGCTCCTCAGTGGCCCAGGCAGCCCTGGTTCTCCCTGCTTCTTCAACTCAGTGCCAGGGAGCCTCTCCTTCCGGTTTTTTCCGTCTCTGCTTTCTCAGAGTCGGGGTTCTCTTCTGCATCCCAACCTGCAGTCCCTACATTTGACGGCTTGGTTAATCAGCACCTGACTGCCTCAGTCCAGTTCTCTCAGTCTGTTCAGGATATTCTCGAGGCGTCTAGGAAGTGGTCCACTCGACAGTGTTATTCTCAGAAGTGGACCAAGTTTTCCTCTTGGTGTTCGTCGCTGAGCCTGGAGCCACGGTCTGCCTCCTTGCCTTCTGTGCTTGGTCTCAAATCCACTTCTAAGAACATAAGAAGTTGCCACCACTGGGTCAGACCAGAGGTCCATCACACCCAGCGGTCCGCTCCCGCGGCGGCCCATCAGGTCTATGACCTGTGATGTGGTTCCTGTCTATTTCTGTAACCTACTTCTTCTTTTTATCTGTAACCCTCAATCCCCTTATCTTTTAGGAACTTATCTAAACCTTCCTTGAAACCCTGCAATGTGCTCTGGGCTATCACAACCTCCGGAAGCGCATTCCATGTGTCCACCACCCTCTGGGTAAAAAAGAATTTCCTAGCATTTGTTCTAAACCTGTCCCCTCTCAATTTCTCTGAGTGACCCCTTGTATTTGTGGTTCCCCACAGTCTGTAAAATCTGTCCCTGTCCACTTTCTCTATGCCCCTCAGGATTTTGAAGGTTTCTATCATGTCTCCTCTAAGTCTCCGCTTTTCCAGGGAGAACAGCTCCAGCTCCAAATCTAGCAGTTTCTTATTTGATTCGTTGGAGCGCACTGCTGCACCTCCTCGACCTGATCCATTGCGGCTTTTCATCGGCCTCTTGAGGGGAAACAGCTTTCGGTTCATCCGGTGGTTTCCCGGTTTATGAAGGGCCTTTTCAATGTTCATCCTCCCCTCAAACCTCCTCCCGTGGTTTGGGATCTCAATGTTGTCCTTGCTCAGTTGATGAAGCCTCCTTTTGAACCTATCGATCGGGCTCATCTGAAGTATCTCACATGGAAAGTGGTCTTTCTTATTGCACTCACGTCTGCACGCAGGGTCATTGAGCTGCAGGCTTTGGTTGCGGATCCGCCTTTCCCCATCTTTCATCATGATAAGGTGGTTCTCTGCACCCATCCTAAGTTCTTGCCTAAGGTGGTTTTGGATTTTCATCTCAACCAATCCATTGTTCTTCCTGTGTTTTTTTTCCTAAGCTCCATTCTCATCCTGGAGAGGTGGCTCTTCACACTCTTAACTGTAAGAGGGCGTTGGCTTTCTATGTGCAATGCACTCAGACTCCTCGGACTGCTCCTCAACTCTTCATATCTTTCGATACGAATCGGTTGGGGCGTCCCGTATCCAAGCGCACCGTGTCCAACTGGTTGGCTGCTTGTATTTCTTTCTGCTACGCTCAGGCTGGTCTTCCGTTGCAGGGTAGGGTCACGGGGCATAAAGTCAGAGCGATGTCAGTGTCTGTTGCTTTCCTCAGGTCCATGCCTATTGAAGAGATCTGCAAGGCTGCCACATGGTCCTTGGTTCATACCTTCACCTCACACTACTGTCTGGATACTTTCTCCAGGCGAGACGGCCAATTTGGCCAGTCTGTGTTGCGTAATCTGTTCTAATTTGCCAACTTTCCCTCCTCCCTTTTTGGTTAGCTTGGTGGAGAATATGCTGCCTGCTTGTCCTGGGATAAAGCACAGTTACTTACCGTAACAGGTGTTATCCAGGGACAGCAGGCAGATATTCTCACAACCCACCCACCTCGCCGGAGTTGGCTTCTTTTCTTGCTATCTGAACTGAGGCCACAAGGAGGAGACGCGCCCCCTAGCTCGAGCGGGAAGGCACCCTCGCATGCGCGGTACTCTCACAAGCTTGAAGATATTCAAGCAAGTTTGCTTGCGAAAGTGTCCAATCGGGGCTCCATAGATGACGTCACTCACATGTGGAGAATATCTGCCTGCTGTCCCTGGATAACACCTGTTACGGTAAGTAACTGTGCTTACAAAGTTCCCAAGACTTGTGGAGTATTCTGCTCAAACGGTTTTACTTTTATTTTTACTACTTGCCCCCACCCCACACTTAGCCTCTTGTGTATATATAAACTTGTAAGGAGTTGATTCTCTGTACATTGATTTGCAAAGGAACAAGGCTATGGTCTTTTTCTCAACTCTATATTTTATAACATTTTTGCTGTGAAGAAGTAGCATCATGTTTCTGCAGACACAAATCACAGTTTTGAGAAATGCAAAGCCAAGCATCTGTGATATCTTCTAGATAGAAAAATTGTCTGTGACATATGAATGGATTAATGGAATTCCTATACCAAAAAATTTTAACTTTTCATGAATATATGGCCTCATGCTACATAATTAAAAACTAATCCTTATTTCATGTTAAATATCTTATGGTCTATAATGTATCTTAAATTTTAAAAAAAACTACCTTTTAGAGAGAATTTTCCTCAAAAATGCATTTTATTTAAAAAAAATTTAATTTAAATAAAATCTGATTTAAATTTTTTAAAAACAGCATTGATGTTTATCTACTCTCCTCTCAAAGGTGTAGGTACCCACCGCCAACTTGATCAGTTTAGCATTCCTAACCCAAGTATTCTTGACCCCCCTGTCAGCTCCCCAGCTCCCCAGTTAAAGTAGGGGATGAGCTTTTGACTGGCTACAGGAAAGCTTACCAGCAGTTACAGTAACTATCCCAGATGACCTGCTGGTAAGAGGGAGGTTGAATTTTTTTCCATCGGAGATGGCCCCTTGTAACCTTCAGTAGGTACATCAAATATTCCGTCTTAGCTACACAATGAATTGGCATCAACGATCACCAAATTGCCCACTGAGAGCTTCATTCCTCACTGCTCCACACTAACATGTACTGATACACAAAATCACCACCCTTTTGAAGGGGGGATGTCCCTAGACCTAAGGACCTTGATCAAATTCCTGGTCAAAGAAAAGTTTAAGATGATTTCTTTAGGCATCCTCCTTCCAATGATTCTGGGAAAACATTAGCTGTGCTCTCTGGACTTAAAGGACATTTGCACCCATATATCGATAATTCACAGTCACAGGAGATATCTCGGATTTTGAATAGAGATATACTACTTCTAGTATCACATTCTGCCTTGCATCAACTCCCAAGGTATTTACCAAATGTCTAGCAAGTAGTAGCAATATTTTTACACAGACTAGGAGTATTTGTGTTTTCCCTATCTGGACAATTGACTGGTCAAGAGCATGATTCAGGAAGGAGCATCAGAGTCCATTGCACAGAACTATTCAAGTGTTGGAGCTACTAGGGTTCATGATAAACTACCACCAAGTCCCACCTACTTCCTGTTCAGAATTGGGAGTGCATATGAGCCCTGCTAAATACTTTGCAGACTCGGGCATTACCAGCATCTAGTGAGAGCTATACCTTAGTAAGTTCAAAGCAGCCAGTGAGTCACAGCTCAACACAGATGAGGGAGATGCGTTAATAACAATATAAGTTAAGTCATTTTATAGAAATATATTTATAAACGAACAGATAAAAAGAATAGATGAGGATTGCAGCCGTGTTGAATTATATTACTCGTGGCAGTCTGAGGATCCTTGGTATAATAGGTGAAATATCTTTAACGTCTACCTGCCTTTGAAAGAATACTCAACGCTTTGATAATGTATATGTGATGAGATTGATTGGCCATATGGCCTCTATAGTGCATGTCATACCTAGAGCATGAGTAGCTCAGTGGACCCTAGTTTCTCAATGGTCTCAGGTTGCTGGGAACAGAGTGGATGTCATCCAAGTGCTGTCAGAATTGAGTGAATAAATTCTCTGGTGGACCATTCGATTAAGTCTGACCCTGAGACTTCCATTCCAAATTCTACCTCCTCTGAAGGTTGTTAATCACATGCGTCCAATTTAGGATGGCTTCACACTCAGGGAAAATGGTTGATCAGGAAACAGAACTCTACATCAACCTCTTGGAGCTAAGGGACTATATGGAGTGCTCTTAGGGCTTTTAGAGATCAGCTTCAGAATCAAATTGTTCCTCATTTATACAAAGAATTAGGTTGCAGTGTTTTATGTGAACAAGCAAAGGGGGTATGGACTCCTGCCCTCCTGTGTCAGGAGGCAGTGGGGATGTAGCAATGGGCTCTTTCACAGGATGATCCTTTAGGATGGTCCTTTGGACCACATACCTTGCGGGCAAAGACAACAGACTGAACAGGGTTTTCCAACCTCCACAAATGGTTGTTCAATAGGGGGCACAGCCCACAAGATGTTCCGAGGAATGAGGCACCCTTTCGGTGGATTTTTTTTTGCCACTCATCTCAAGTAGCAAAGTTCCTAAGTTCTGTTCCATACTCAAGTCACATGGCAGACTAGTGTTGGATACCTGGGTTGGGGAACAAGTCTTCTGTATGAGTAACCTTCAATACCTCTCGTACAGAAGACTTTGCTGAAAATCAAGCAAGATTGCTGAAACCATGTTCCTAATCACTCTTTATTGGCCAATTATAGATCTGGTTCCCTCTTCTGACGTTGTCCTCCAAAGAACTGTGGAGATTAGACTATTTTCTGACCCTCATCACTCAACATCTAGTCCCTGGCTCTGGATGTTGAGAGCATAGAATTTGAAATCTCTGGGCCTGTCTGAGGAGGTTTTCCAAATCTTGCTTGCTTCCAGGAAAGACTCCACTAAGAGATGTTAAGCTTTTAAGTGGAAGAAGTTTGGTATGAGGGCAAGGCCCCTAGATCCATTCCTTGCCTTACATAAAAACAGCTTGAATATTTCCTCTGCTTCTCTTGTTCTGGTTTGAAAACCAACTTTGTAACAGGTCACTTAGTAACATATAAATGACAGCAGATAAAGACCTGAATGGTCCATCCAATCTTCTTACCATTCTTGTGTAGAGGAGATAATTCTCTGTACAGATTCTAGTTGTTTGATTCATGTAGAGGCTTGCTTTTGAGCCACTTGAGTCCTGTCATCTGAAGATTTTGATTCTAGAAAATGGTATTTCAGGTGGCAGTCACTTCAACTCGCAGAGTCAGTGAGCTTAAGGCTCTAGTAGTTGGTTCGCCTTAGACTAATATTTCATCACAACAGAGTAGTTCTCCGCAGTCACTCAAAGTTCTTTCCTAAAGTCGTCAGTTCCATCATAGTCAGTGAATTGTTTTTGCCACATTTTTCTCCAAACCACATGCTCATTCTGATGAAAGCATACATTTAGGCTGCAGGTGAGCCCATAGTCTACAGTCCACCCAGCTTTTTGTTTCTTTTGACCCAAATCAGTTAGGGGTAGCCATTGGCAAACAGTCTCTAGTTGGCTGGCAGTTTGTATTTCTATTTCTTATGCCCAGGCTGGGCTGACTCTTGGGGGGTGATGTCAAGCCTGTTAATGACATAGTGACATTGGTAACCCACCTTGAGATCAGCCTCCATAGAGGAGTATTTGCAAGGCTGCGATGTGGTCATGTGTTCATACATTCACATCTCAGTACTGCCTTGAGCAGAATTCCCAATGTGACAACTGGTTTGGTTCAGGACAGTCCTGAAGAATTTGTTTGTTATCTAGAATCCAATTCCATCCCCCTAGGCCCCATATTTTGTTCTGTTCTTAGGCTGCACCTTCACAACAATATGTTTTATTTTGATTGTTGAACAGGCCTTTCCATTTTGAGTTCCTTTTGTTCTAGCCTTCTTGCTTTTGGTAATACTTGGTAGCTAGAGATTCCTAGTTGTGAAAATTGAAGGCCTGATTGTCCTTGGAGAAAGCGAAGTTACTTACCTTTAACAGGTGATACTCTGAGAACAGTAGGCTGAACATTCTCACATACCTTCCTGCCTTCCTTTGGAGCCCTATTCTAAAAGCTATGTCATAGGACCTGAAAGACCTCTGTTCGCACATTGGACTGAAAGGCACATTGCATGGCTATGGTTTTACTAGATGTTTCTACCTATTAATAGCTAGTTACCTCCCTGCCATGTTCTGTCAGATGTTGTCACCCAGCTGTGAGAATATTTAGCCTGCTGTCCTTGGATAACACCATGATAACAGGTTAATAACTTTGCTTTGCCTGAAAGCAAAAGTATATGTGTATTTTTTGTTTGAAATGAGATATATACGGTAGTTTAGTACACTGCTGTCAGATTATCTTGAATGCCTAAATTGTTGGTTAATACTTTACTACATTATTGATTAATATCTCAAATTTAATTTTTTGTTGTTGATTTATAATCACATTAATTAATAATAATAATAACTTATTTTTTGTATACCGCAAATACCACAAACAGTTCAGAGCGGTTTACAGTGTAAGAGGACTGTACATATACAGCGATGGTACAATGTAAGGGAATGTACTATGCAGTTGAGAGGCAAGTTACAATGCAGGAGACTGTACATAGTTTTAGCATAGGTATTAATACAGCAGAAGACAAAGCAGAATTACGGTGCAGGAGTCTATACATCTTACAGCAGCGATATTTATACAGTAAAAATACTGTTTGAGAGAATTAAAGAGTAAGATGAGGTGGTAGGGTTTGGTTATTTGGGGGGAGGAGGTTCGAGAAATTTATCATAGAGGTAAAGATTTGAGGGAATTTCCTGAAGTAAGATAAGATGGGGCGAGATGAGATGAGGGTGGATCAGGCAATCTGTCCATCTGCCAGCTTGGTATGAGAGAGTTCTATAAAGGAATCTTTTGTAGGTGCATCCTTTTGGGGATGGGTAAGCAAACAGATAGGCATTGCGCGTTCGATTGGTTGCTTGGGAACGCAAAGTTGTGAGGACAGATATATCGGGGACAAGCCAGTTAAGGTTTTGAAGCAGAGGCAGGCGAATTTGAAGATGACTCTCGCTTCTATTGGCAACCAGTGAAGTTTTCTGTAGTAAGGGCTGATGTGGTCTGATTTTTGAGGCCATAGATTAGGCGGACTGGCAGTGTTTTGAATGAGTCTTAGACGTTTTGTATGGTTTTCTTGTAGGAGCCCAAATATATAATATATCAGTATATCCAGGGTGCTTAGATTAGGGATTGGACCAGCAGTCTGAAGGAGAGGGAAGTTCGAAGTAGTGTTTGATGGTTGCAGAGTTTCTAGAGGGTATGAAAACATTTTTTTGACCTGGGCATTGGTGTGATCTTCGAAGGTCAGGCATTGGTCTAGGATAACTCAAGGATTTTGATGGTGGGGATTAATAGGGTAGTAAGTTAGACCGTTGAGTTGTAGGATGGTGGCCGTTAATTTGTGGTTGGGACTTGCAAGGAAGAGTTTAGTCTTTTCTGGATTTAGTTTTAGTTTGAACCGAGTTGTCCAGTGTTCGACCATGGTGAGTACTGATGAGATGTGCTGTTCTGTTTCTTGTGATAATGAGGAGATGGGGATGACAATTGTAATGTCATCTGCATAAATGTAGGATTTCAGTTTTTGGACTGACAAATGTGACCCAGTGATGCCATGTATGATATTGAATAGAGAAGGTGATAGGGGGGAGCCTTGTGGGACTCCACAGGGGTTGGACCAGGTATGGGAGTAGGCTCCCTCTGTGTGTACTCTGGTAGGTGCGGTTCTTTTAGGAAGCCTGTGAGCCAGGTTAGTACCTGTCCCGAAGTGCCTATAGAATCAAGGCAACTAAGCAGAATGTCATGGTCTACCAGGTCAAAGGCACTATGAGGTCAAACTGGAGTAACAGAGCGTTGTTTCCCTGGGAGAATAGTTGGAGGAGGTAGTCGGTTAGTGATGCTATGACGGTTTCCGTGCTGTAGTTAGTGTGGAATCCAGACTGGGAGTCATGCAGGATGTTGAATTTTTCGAGGTGTGACATGAGGTCCTGGTTGACAAGGCCTTCCATCATTTTGAGGAAGAATGGTTATGTTGGCAATGGGTCTGTAGTTAGTGGCTGTGGAGAGTGGTTCTTTGGGGTTTTTGATAGTTGGGGATATGAGGATGTGGCCGAGTTCCAACGGGAAGTAGCTGGTGGATAGGCAGAGAGTTACCCAGATGAAGAGTTCCACTTCTCATTTTCTCTGTTTCACATCAAGCATACATACACTACTTTTTGCTTTCAGGTGACAAAACATTCAGACTAGTTAGGAACCGTGGGCAAGATGCATAGATCAGTGGAAAAGTACCAAATGGTAACCATTACAGAGCAAGGGATGATAGTATCATCTGTAAAAATGTGTGACCAAAAGAACTACGAATCTATGCTAGACAAGGGGTTAGGAGAAACAATAAGGGGTTAGGAGAAACAATAACTGCATGGGTCAATGACTGGTTGAGTGGTAGACTTCAGAGGGTGGTAGTTAACGGTATCCTCTCTAAAACATCGGAGGTGACCAGTGGAGTAACGCAAGGTTCAGTCTTGGGCCCGCTACTTTTCAACATATTCATAGGGGACCTAGCCCAGGGGCTTCAAGGTAAAATAACATTATTTGCTGATGATGCCAAACTATGTAATATAGTGAGCAATAGCAATCAGCCCGATAGTATGACACAGGACCTGCATTTGTTGGAGCATTGGTCCTCGACCTGGCAGCTGGACTTCAACACTAAGAAATGCAAGGTCATGCACCTCGGCAGCAAAAACCCGTGCAGAACTTACATCTTGAATGGTGAGCCCTTGGCTAGGACTTCAACAGAACGAGACTTGGGAGTGATCATCAGTGCAGACATGAAAACTGCTGATCATGTGGAGAAGGCTTCAGCTAAGGCAAGACAGATGCTAGGTTGCATCCGCAGAAGTTTCGTCAGCAGGAAGCCTGAAGTCATAATGCCATTGTACAGAACCATGGTGAGACCTCATCTGGAATACTGTGTGCAATTCTGGAGGCCACATTACTGGAAAGATGTGCTGAGAGTGGAGTCGGTTCAACGGATGGCCACCAGGATGGTCTCGGGGCTCAAGGACCTCTCGTATGAAGAGAGGCTAAAAAATTTGCGGCTCTACTCTCTCAAAGAACATAGGGAGAGAGGAGACATGATCAAGACGTTTAAATATATCACCGGCCGTGTAGAGATGGAAGAGGAGATTCCTCTTTCTCAAGGGACCCTCGGCCACAAGAGGGCATCGCTCAAACTCAAGGGCGGGAGATTTCATGGCGACCACCAGGTAAGTATTTTCTTCACCGAGAGAGTGGTTGATCCTTGGATAATGAGCTCCCGGTGACGGTAATCGAGGCCAACAGTGTGCTAGATTTTTAATGAGCAATGGGATGCCCCATGTGGGATCCATGGAGGGTTAAGTTAAGGAGATCGAGTCCTTAGGAGTGGGATCTCTAGGAAAGTAGACTTGGGGGTGGGTCAAGTAGAGTGGGCAGACCTGATGGGCTATGGCCCTTATCTGCCGTTCTTTTCTATGTTTCTAAGGCAATACTGTTTAGTAAAAGCATGGATGATGGTCTTACAGATCTCATCCAGCAGGAATGAATGGAAATTGACCAGGGTGCTAGTTATCATCTTGGGGCAGTGAATGCAGACCTTGTTAGAAAGAAAGAAAGAAAGATCTGCCTGTCTGTAGGAGGAGGACATAAATCTGATTTATCCTCTGATGACAGTGTTTATTTTTGAGCAATGGTTATGTTGGAGTTGAAGGAAACAGAGGTATGACAGTTTTGCAGAGGGCTAGTCATTTCAATGAATAGGTGGAGAATTAACTACATTCCAGAGTATGCAGATGTTATCTGGAGTGGAATATAGTGGAAACGCCTAGTGTACTTGAATGTAACTCATTTGAGCTACTACTGAAAAAGAGGCATGATAAATCCAAATAAATAAAATTAATAAATAGATGAATTTAGCTTGACAGATAGCAGGATTTTACCAGTTAGAACCTTTATTTCATCAGAAGTTGATTTATTTAGTTGCATAAACTTTTTATTGTTTTGAATTTTCTGCAATTCAGTCTAGATTTTTTGAAAGTCCTTGGTTCAAATTTTTAAGCTGTGACCGTGTCTGTGTGGGCTTTATGACTATAACATTTTAAGATATCCAGTTTCTGTTGCAAAGATAGGATTCTGTACTGAAGCTGTTGTCCTCTAGTTGCAAACTTTGAGAAGTGTGTCGCTCAATACCTTTAACTCCTCCCCTTCACCAGTGGAGAATAGTTCCCTCTTCAGGTTTCCTTCTGCAGGTGAACTGAGAAGGTATGTTCTGATCTGCTCTGTTTCTTTTATTATTTTTGGGTAATTTTGTCCGTCGGTTCTTTTTCTTGTGTGGCTTCAGCCGTGGCATTTAATAACCTTTAAAATCTGGCTATCAAATGCACCAATATTTCTTGACCATCTTCTAATACCGTATACTCCATATAGGACATTAAGATAAATCAGAGCAGCATCTTCTCACTATTTCCCTCCCTAAAAGGTATTGGTACAAGAGGTCTATCTATTTTTCAGTCATAGCTCCTCAGCTTTGGAATATTTTATTTGCGTGGTGAAACATCATTAGAAAAATTCAAAGGCTTTCTAAAGAGTTTTCTGTATAAGGATGCCTTTGAGATATAGCAAGACAATTATTCTATGTTTAAAACTTTATGTTCCTGAGATTCTAATTTCTAATTAGTCTTCATTTGTAGGATTCAACTTTTTATCTTCCCCTTTTCATTTCTTTTCACTTTTTACCCCATCCTGATGTTACCCATATATGTTCTCTTTTTGCTTTAATTATTGTAGTTCATCCCCTTATCCTTTTGTACCTGTATTGAATTTTGTATATGCATATTATTTTGTATTAATGTACTATATAGTCTCTTCTCCATTTTTAGATTTGTAATACGCTTTGAAATATTTGACAGTGCGTGCACATCAAATTTTAATAAAAACTTGAAACTTGTCAGAAAATGGTGGATTCTGAGGATTTCCTGGAGATAGGGTTAGGTTCCCCACTTCCAAAACATCTTTTCTGTGATTTTTGCATTTCAGGAAAGCTGCCACGCACCATTTTTGGCACGATTTTACTGGCAGTGGCTCCAAGTCATGAGGGCGCAAAATGTGTATGGAGATGGTGGAAGTCCAGTAACCCCAGTCAGGGGTCCTTGGAGGCCACCTGACCAGGGTTTTTTTTCAGACTTTGTCATTCTCATGTGGAGAGCCCATTTGATGGGCCTGGGGAGTTCTGTGTTGCCTGCAAGAATGCAGGAGAGTTCTTTTCTAAGAATGCTTCCCCTCCTCAGAACAAGTAGATTCCAAGCGTCAGTGACCAATTGGAGCAGGACTGAGAGGTCTGAAAATCCTTTTCCATACCTGTATTATCTCAGGGCTTGGCTATGTCCTTGGATGATTTGCATCCCTGTCCAGGGCTGGAGGTCAGACAGGCTGTGGCTGCTCTTGATCAGGGTGAGGGTCCCTCAGTGCACCATCTTTTCAAGTCTGCATCTGCTTCACATGTTATTTCGGACACTGTGAGCTGAAGTTGGACCTTCAGCAGCACCCCTCCTTCCATTGTTTTGTCATGTGTGGCCCGAATGCACAGACTACCCTTTTGCTGGCACTTCCAGATATCACTTCGTTAGTCACTGATTTATTTATTTTATTTATTTCTTCCATTTGTCTATCGCACATACCTATACAAGCTCTAGGCGACATTACAGAAGAAGGGGTTAGAAGAGAGTAGGGAGGACTTTGAAGGGCAGGAAGGAGTGGAGAGGAGAGAAGTATATAGGATATTTCATAAAAATTCCTAACTTTACAGATAGGAGCATCATCTATGTAAATCAGGGGTCTCAAAGTCCCTCCTTGAGGGCCACAATCCAATCGTATTTTCAGGATTTCCCCAATGAATATGCATGAGATCTATGTGCATGCACTGCTTTCAATGCATATTCATTGGAGAAATCCTGAAAACCCGACTGAATTGTGGCCCTCAAGGAGGGACTTTGAGATCCCTGATGTAAATGATATCTAAATGAATTAAAGTATTATGTAAAAAAGAATAGAAGGGAGGAATCGTTAAACCAGGGGTGCCCAATATGTCGATCGGGAAGGCAACGCGAGTCGATCGTGGAGCCCATCCTGGACTCCGTGATAGACTCGTGTTGCCGTCCCGATCGACCGGCCGATCAGCCTTCCTCTCCCCGACGTCCCCCACCGCCGCCCCAAGCTCTCCCTGCATAAGCCTCGCTGATAAGCGTTCCACTCCCCAATATCAATTCTGACGCCTACGCTCTTTCCGTTTTTACCATGCACCTCAATTTCGCGGTGTCGCAGGACTCCATCACGGGCGCCGCCACCACAGCTGCACCCACATGAACAAACGCCGTGCACAGGTCCCAGGGCAGGCCGCGGGCTCACTGCGCCAACCATGCTGCGAGCCCGAGCTCCGTCACGTTCCTGGCCATTGGTGAAAAGTCCCATCAACTGTAAAATAGTACTTCTCTTGGAATGAAGGCTTTAAAAACAGTAAAGGGCAATAATCCATGAACTAGCATCAGTTTTTCACAGAAGATAAAAGCGAAGCATTTCCTTTTATCAGGCAAAACTACCAGTCCATAGAACTGCAGAGGTGTTAACAACTTGGTCCTCAGATTTTCTGAAGATTTCCTATATAAGACTGCCTGGAGCAATTTAAGAGCCTTATTTTGACCAATATGCTATTTCATTCCCTATTTGACCATACGTAAGATTGTGTGTTTTTTAGTTATAGATGAAAAAAACCTCTTATTTTATAATGTGTATTCTATTTTGAATGATATGTAGGATTTTTAATTGAGAATGCAGTTCTGGGCCAAGGAGCGACTCCCAATTGTATTATCCCACCCGCTTTCCTGAATTTATTGTAGTTCTTTCCTTTTTCCCTCCTGTTCATGTCTGTCAGATTTGTTTTTAATGTACAACAATTATTAATAGATTGTAAGCCACCTAGAATGATTCCCAATGGGCATGGTAGTAAATAAATGATAAACTTGAAGAAAGAAAGAAAGAAAGAAAGAAAGAAAAGGGGCATGGAGAGAGAAAGAAAGAAAGAAGGGGGCAGGGAGAAAGAAAGAAAAAGTTGGGGGAGAGAATGAGGTCTGGAGGAGAGGAAGTATACAGAAGGCTGAAAGAAGGGAAGAAACATTGGATGCACAGTCAGAAGAAGAAAGTGCAACCAGAGACTCGTGAAATCACCAGACAATAAAGGTAGGAAAAATGATTTTATTTTCAATTTAGTGATCAAAATGTGTCTGTTTTGAGAATTTATATCTGCTGTCTATATTTTGCACTATGGCCCCCTTTTACTAAACCGCAATAGCGGTTTTTAGCGCAGGGAGCCTATGAGCATCAAGAGCAGCGCAGGGCATTCAGCGCAGCTCCCTGCGCTAAAAAAATGCTATCACAGTTTAGTAAAAAGGGAGGGGGGATATTTTACTATTTTTTGTATAGTTGTTACTGAGGTGACATTGCATAAAGTCAGCTGCCTTGACCTGTTTTGAAAACCCATTGGAATATAAATGATAATTACCATATTCTCTGCGTACAGTATGCTTTGTGTTTTTTAAATTTTTATTGTTGGTAGATCATTTTGACTTGGTCATTTTAAAAGTAGCTCGCAAGCCCATAAAGTGTGGGCACCCCTGCATTAAACAATAGAATTCAGTTAATAAAATAAGAATAGGGGTAAAAACAATGGAATAAATTTAAAATAATTCATAAACTGGAAGAAAAAATTGAAAACAAAATCAAATAGTAAGTCTGGCAGAAGTTCAATTTCCTGAAGCAGCTCTGTTGCCTCAGCATATTTTAAATAATCCCAACGGCAAAAGTCTAGATGGGACAGATATCAGCTCAGGCTTTCCAGCTGCTGCAACCCTGACTCATCGCTTTCAGGCAGAAGATGCACAGAGATAGAACAATCCAGCACCGGACCACACTGCTCTCGGTGGGTGGCAGATGCTCATGGGCAGCTCCCGAAGAATACAGCACTCTGCCTCCATCGGACAACCGGGAGGAGGAGTCCACGGCACGGTCCCAATCCACGGATGCGGAGACACCACCAGCTCCTTCCCAATGAGAGAGCAGACGACGCCCCATCCTAGACAACCACCAGCAGCAATCCACCATGCCTCTACTGGTCCCGCCTCCATCAACAATCTCCCCGCAGCGATCTCCAATCACCATTGATCACTGATCAGTCACTGATCAGTGGGAATCCCCAGTAAGCTTCCTAATGGTGGCAAAAGCTATGTCCAGGCTATACTCTATGGCTCTGGAATTCCAATGGCTGTTTCTCAGCTGAAAGTGGATTCCATGCTAGCTCAAGTGACCAAGTGTACTTCCCTTCCTTGTGTGAGATAGGTGATGCTGAAGGAAACACTAGCTTTGGAACTCAAAACAGAAGTGGTGGCCGGTGTTCCCTCTAAGCTGAGCAGGTGTCCTCCAGCTGCATTGCTACCACTAGGGGGTGGAATATTTTCAGTCGCTAAGGACAGGTATGTTCCCTGGAGTCCTGCAGAACTTGCCTGTCCCTCACAATTGAAAAATGTGACAGTAAAACAGCACCCTCTATTGGTGAGACTGTGGGTGGAGGACTCCTGCTCAGCTTAGAGGGAACAGTGGCGCCGCCGCCTCCTTTGTGGCACCTGCCTGTCATACTAGGTTGACACCAGGTCCTACAGAGCAGGAGGACATCTGTTTCCACTTGATTATGGAAGGAATGGACTATGTGACAGATAGTCTGTATGTCATTATTAGTCATGAGTAAGGTATCAGTTTAAGTTTCATTAATTTTTAATATACTGACCATCAACGAGTATCTAGCCGGTTTACAATAAAATGCTATAATAGTGATAAAAAATGATGCTTAAAAGAGATATCTATAAAAAGGAAGGGGAGTGTACATTGAAGACAATGACAAAACGAACTTGAGAGTGATAATTAGAAGGGAGGAGGGGGATAAAGTTACATTGTTAGAGGTAAAATAATAATAAAAAAATAAAAACAAGTTGAAAGGAAATGGAAAGTGAGGGAAAGAACATTAGGGATGGGATCGCTTCTTGAAAACGGTTGGTTAATTTTAAGAAGGAATTTTTCAATTGTGCAATTGAATGCATCTTGGAATAGAAACGTTTTTAAGTTAGTCTTAAATTTATCGATTAATTTTTCTTGACGGAGATAAGATGGTAGAGCATTCCATAGGGTTGGGGCTACTACTGAAAAATTTGATTTCCTAGTATAGAAAAATTCCTTTATAGAAGGGATGAAAAGTAAGTTCTGATCAGATGATCTGAGAGTTTGTGAAGGGCACAGAGGGATGAGAACCTTATTGAGGAAAGATGGTTGATGGGAGAGTTTAATTTTGAAGACCAACATGACGGTTTTATAGGTAATACAGTGTGATGGGAAGCCAGTGAGATTCTTTCAGAAGAGGGGTGACATGTTCAAATTTCCCTAACTTGTATATAAGTTTTATTGCCGTGTTTTGAATTAGTTGGAGTCGTTGCAGTTCTTTTTGAGTAATGCCATTGTAGAGAGAATTGCAGTAGTCAAGATAAGAGATAACTAAGGAGTGAACAAGAGTTGTGATTGCTTCTGTGTCTAGAATTGATGTAAGGGAGCGTATGAGTCGGAATTTGTAAAAACAAGTTTTTACCACTGAACTAATTTGCTCATGAAAGGAAAGGTCTTTATCTATGATTACCCCAAGTAGTTTTATTTTTGTTTCTATTTTTACGGGGTAGGATTTAATGAATATCTTTCCTATTATCGTTTTGTTGTTTTTAACATAAGAACATAAGCAGTGCCTCCGCTGGGTCAGACAAGAGGTCCATCATGCCCAGCAGTCCGCACACGCGGTGGCCCAACAGGTCCAGGACCTGTGCAGTAATCCTCTATCTATACCCCTCTATCCCCTTTTCCAGCAGGAAATTGTCCAATCCTTTCTTGAACCCCAGTACCGTACTCTGCCCTATTACGTCCTCTGGAAGCGCATTCCAGGTGTCCACCACACGTTGGGTAAAGAAGAACTTCCTAGCATTCGTTCTGAATCTGTCCCCTTTCAACTTTTCCGAGTGCCCTCTTGTTCTTTTATTATTCGAAAGTTTGAAGAATCTGTCCCTCTCTACTCTCTCTATGCCTTTCATGATCTTGTAAGTCTCTATCATATCCCCTCTAAGTCTCCTCTTCTCCAGGAAAAGAGTCCCAGTTTTTCTAATCTCTCAGCATTATGAAAGGTTTTCTATCCCTTTTATCAGATGTCGCTCTTCTCTGAATCCTCTCCGAGGTAACGCCATATCTTTCTTTAGGTACGGCGACCATATTGGACGCAGTACTCCAGATGCGGACGCACCATCGCCCGATACAACGGCAGGATAACTTCTTTCGTTCTGGTTGTAATACCCTTCTTGATTATGCCTAGCATTCTATTTGCCTTCTAGTGGCCGCAGCGCACTGTGCCGTCGGCTTCATTTGTCATGTCCACCATTACCCCCCAAGTCCCTTTCTTGGGTACTCTCCTTCAATAATATCCCTCCCATCGTATAGCTGCACCTCGGGGTTTCTGCTTCCCACATGTAGTACTTTACATTCTCGACGTTGAACTTCATCTGCCATCTCGTCGCCCATTCCCCTAGTTTGTCAAGGTCTTTTTGCAATTCTTTGCAGTCCTCTTTAGTCCAAGCTCCTCTAAAATAGTTTGGTGTCGTCCGCAAATTTTATTATCTCACACTTTCGTCCCTGTTTCTAGATCATTTATGAATATATTATAATAGCAATGGCCCAAGCACCGAGCCCTGCGGGACACCACTCGTGACCCTCCTCCAGTCCGAGTAGTGGCCCTTCACTCCCACCCTCTGTTTCCTACCCGCCAAACCAATTTCTGATCCATCTATGTACATCTCCTTCCACCCCATGGTTCTTCAGTTTCCGAAGTAGGCGTTTCGTGGGGTACTTTGTCAAAGGCTTTTTGGAAGTCTAGATATATGATGTCTATGGGGTCACCTCTGTCCATCCGTTTGTTAATTCCTTCGAAGAAGTGCAATAATGTTAGTTAGGCACGATCTCCCTTGCTGAAACCATGTTGGGCTGGTTGTCAGAAGTTTATTTCTTTCAAAAATGTTCGTCGATGTTGTCTTTTATAAGTGCTTCCACCATTTTCCAATGGAACCAAGGTCAGACTCACCGGTCTGTAGTTTCCCGGTCACCTCTTGATCCCTTTTTTAAAGATGGGCGTAACATTGGCTATCTTCCAGTCCTCTGGGATCACGCCTGTTTTCAGGGATAGATTGTAAATTTGCTGCAGTAGTTCCGCTATCTCCTCCTTTAGTTCCTTCAGAACCCTTGGATGGATTCCATCCGGACCCGGAGATTTGTCAGTTTTTAGTTTTTCTAGCTGCCTGCTTGGAAAGAGTAGGCCACATGATTTATCGAGGTTAAGAGCAAGTTTATTAGCGTGAAGCCAGTCGCTTATCTTGTCTAGTTTATTATTAATTTCTTGTATTTCTGAGATATTTGAAGTATCAATGGAGTGAAGTAACTGAATATCGTCAGCGTAAGCGAAAATTGTGAAACCGATTGACTGTGCTAGAGTGAGAAGAGGGGACATAAAGATGTTGAATAGCAGGGGAGATAGAATGGAACCCTGTTGGACGCCGAAGGTTTGAGCGACTGGGGGTGAGGTTTCCTCCTTTGAGTAAACTTTAAAACTGCGTTCATTGAAATATGAGGTGAACCATAAGTGAGCAGATCCTGTAAGGCCGCAGTCTTTGAATCGGTCGATGAGGAGGGAATGATCAACAGTATCAAAGGCTGCGGACAGATCTAAAGAAATAAGAAGAACAGATTTCTGGTGATCAAGAAAATAATATATAGTTGAAATGAGAACTAGTAATGATAATTCAGTGGAGTATGAAGAACGAAAACCAGTTTGATGCGGATGAAGGGCATGAGTTTTGTCTATGAATTCTGCAAGTTGATTATAGATGATTTTCTCTGTCAATTTGGAAATAAGGGGGAGATTATCGATAGGACGGAAATTTGCTGGCAAAGTGGGATCTAAGTTTAGATTTTTTAATTTTGGAAAGAGGAGAGCTGATTTCCAAGCTTTCGGGACGATACTGTCGGAGAGACTTTTAGATACCATTTCCAAGAGAAATGGTCCAAAGAAAGAAAAAAAAAAATTTAAGAAGTAAGGGGGGAATACTCTCTAAAGGGTTGTTGGGCATGTTATGGTTTGTAAAAGTTGGAAGAGGTTGGCTAGGGAGGGGGGCTTGAAGCCACCGGATGCTCTGGATCAGGCAATGGGCAGGTGATTCAGCCTCCAAGGCTACTCTAAGCAGATTACCCTTTAATGGGCAGATGCTTTTTGGCAAAGGCTTGGATGATCCAGTGGCCAGCATGGTGGATCACTAAGCCAGATAACAGAACTCGACATTCCGCTGGGGGGAAGCAGAGGCACTTTTAGTTCTTCTCGGAGATCCCAGAGACCTTCCAAGGGTCCAGACAGAGATTTGGCAACTACAGACACCAACAACTCTTGGTGGTGTCACAGCCAATAAACAGTAATGCCAAGTCAATTGCCATACCTCCTTGCATTGGGAGACGGTCATCTTTCTGGACATTATTCGAGAGGGTCACAGGAGTGAGTTTTCTCACCCTCTTCCAACTCTGTTAATTGCCTCCTCTGCCAGATGGTCAGAAATGGAGACCAAGCAACAGCAATTTAGACATGAGTTGAAGATAATCTAATCTGCTCAGTATCCATTGTACATCTGGAATAGCGTCCAAACACCAACACTTAGCTGGTGCAGTCTAGCCAAAGTAAATATACAAAGCTGCAAATTTTTGTTCATCAGTGGTGTGGCATGGTACTGACACGTTAAGCAAACAACATCCCTTCAATATAGGACAGTGTTTGCGCATAATATGGGAGCAGGAGGCACCCCATCTCCAGCCATAGAGATTGAATTGGGAGGGGGGGGAGCGTGACAACCATATGTCAAAAATCTCCATCTTGCCCATAGTGTCTCCAACACAGAGCAGTGCAATTACCATACATCATTTTCAATTTATATGGGGTTTAATACCATTTGTAATACATTTTGTATCCATTCTCAATATAACCTGTAGACATTGTCAGCTTAGTGTAAATCATGTTTTATTGTTGAACATCACTGAATAGTACACAAAACCTAGCACATGGAATCCTCCAGGGACTAACAGAAGATTATCGAAGATATAAACCTAATTTTCCAATATTGGTTCCACCATGTGCAAGGTTCTACCATGACAGAGTAATTGTTCAAACTCATCCCAAATTCCTGCCTAAAGTCATCTTGCAATTCCATCTCAACCAATCTGTAGTTCTGTATATTTTCTTCCTGAAGCCACATTTCTATCCAGGTGAAGCATCTCTTCACATCAGGGCTCATTCTACTAGAGGTATTTCCTCTTCTTGGGCAGAATCATCGTGATCTCACTGGAGGAGATTTGCAAGGCTGCTATTTGGTCTTTCTTACATACTTTTACCAAGTTTTACAGGATCAATGTGGCAGCCAAGTAGGATGCTGTTTTTGGTTCTTCTGTCTTGGCAGCAGGCTCCTAAGTCCCACCCTAACTCTACGGGACTGCTCTATTATGTCCCACTTGTTCAGAAATAGAATGGGATTGTACAAGAATGAAAGATTAGGTTCTTACCTTTGCTAATCTTTCTTGTAAATCAATGCTCTATTCTTAGAACCCATCCTGGGAATTGCTGTTTTGCCGATTGTCTGCCTTTGCGAGTACATGACTTCTGGTTTACTTACCAGCCTTTCTAAGAGTATCATCCAAATAAGCTTTGCACTTTGTCTTGGGGGTCCTTAGTTGTAGCGCCCCCTTCCGTTAGTGCAGCCTATGTCTCATTATAGCATGGCTTATTTCAGGTTTATGCTTTTTAATAACCTGTTTCGATCGTTTCAGTTGTTTTATTGTTTTATTTCATGTTATGAGCAGATTAGACTGCTTTGTCAGAAAGTTTCTCCTGTACCCCTCCCTTTTGTCTGTGTCCTCTACACTTGCTTTTCTATGAACTGAATACCTGAGGGCAGTGCTGAGGTAAGAGGGGAGGGTCTAAAATATTATATAAATGAGGCTTCCTACAAGCAATCTTGTGACTGGTGATGCATCACCCACTTGTCCTGGAATAGAGCGTGGATTTATAAGAAAGATTAACAAAGGTAAGAATCTTATCTTTTGTTTTCCTCTGTCTCATATCTTTTTTTCTAGCTCTTCTATGTCCTTCACAGTTTCACACCATCTTTCCATTTATGTATTCCTCTTAGATAGTGTAACCTATGTATATATGCCCTCGCTGCCATCCTTCCCAAGTTCCCATTCATTCACTAAGTCCCCACACTCTCACTTCTTTAATCCTTCTCCTCAATTTGCCACATTATCTCAATCATGAAAGCCATACTTGCTACCTCTGTTAGTTCTCCATCAACACCAGGCTTATTCCTTCTTTCTCCTGCTACCCTCAATATCTCCACACACATACCATCCTCTGCCATCCCTAGGATAACCCCATTTCTCTTAACCATACCTGACTTCCCACCCCCATACTCATTCTCTCATTTCCCTTTCAAGATCTATCCCCTCACATGCTTTTAAAACTCACTGTGCAGTGATCAGAGTTTGCAGAAGGAGAGCAGGGGGATTTCTCAGATTTTCTAATTTATAGTCAGCAATGGCAGTAATATCAGCCAGGGAGAGGGAGCAAACTGACATCGATGATTGCAGTGACAGGGGAATGAGCAACAATTCCAACTCAGGCAGGTAGCACCAGTGATTTGCGATAGCAGTACAGGATGCAGTGATGGCAATTGCTGGGGGTTGAGGAGGCACAGACCTGCAACATTTCCAGCATGGGTTAACAGCAATAGTGATCATTTAAGGTGGGAAGAAGCATAAGTAGGGAGTAGTGATTGGGATTTCAAGTACCTGACTTATTTCTGAACTTTCTTGAGCCTGCAAGCCACATGTGTTGGTACAGGTTTGCTTTTTATGCAAAATATTTAGTGATATTCTATCATGTCATAAGGCTCTTGTTGAGATCTGTTGCTCTAGAACTGAGGTGTAAAACTCAGGCCCGCGTGCCAAATTTGGCCTGCAGGGTAATTAGATTTGGCCTGCGATTTGGCCCTCTTGTCATTCCCTTCCTCCATCCCAGTCTCACCTTCAAACAGCCTGCAGGATTGGCGGTGGTGTAGCAATCCTAAGCAGGCTGCTGTCAACCTTCACAGCACGTTCCCTCTGCCATGATCCCGTACGTCAGAAGAGGGGCGGGGCCATGGCAGAGCGAATGTGCTGCGGAGGTCAACGGCAGCCTGCTTAGGATTGCTACAACACCAATGATCCTCTGCAGGCTGTTTGAAGGTGAGACTGCGCTAGAAAGAAGATATAGGCCTTCAGGGTGGCGGGCCCTGGTGTAAAAGTACACGGAGGGAGGTAAGGAGAGTGAGGGAAGGCGGGGTCCAAACAGACGTGCATATGCCGGACTAAGGGTGGGGGGGGAGGCGAAGAAATAATGGGTCTAAAAACAGAGGAGAGGGAAAGAGATGGTGGACAATGGGATAGAGGGAAGGAAGGAAGGAACAGAAAGGGAGAGAAGTTGGACACAAGGGATGGTGTGGAGGGGGGATTGAGATACTGGATAGGAGGGTAGTTGGGAAGAGAAAGGGAGAGATGGTGGACCCTGGGATGGTGGGGAAGGAGGGAGAGATGCTGGATGAAAGGGTAGTTGAGAAAAGGAGAGATGGTGGATCAGGGGATGTTGGGGTCCATTGTTGCAGCTGCGGGGATGGAGACGAAAAAAGGAAAGATGCCAGACCTCCGGGGGAGGGAAGGGAAGGGAAACGAAAGGGGAGTACAGAGATAGAAGATGGATGGTCGACATGGAGAGAGAATAAAACGACAAATGGGAAGGAGATACTGGCAAGTGAGTTATCAGAAAACAACCAGAGCATGGGACCAGGCAACAAAAGGTAGAAAAAAATAATATTTTCTGTTTTGTGATTACAATATGACAGATTTGAAATGTGTATCCTGCTAGAGCTGGTGTTAGACAGCAAGTGTGAACTAGGACTTAAAAGAGAGAGGAAAAGTCTTTTTTATTTATTTTGTTTACATCCCAGAGCCGGCGTGGGGTTGGAGAGGTTGTAACCCTATACTTCTGCTAAGACTAAGGGGTCCTTTTATTAAGGTGCACATTTAGTGCGCACTAAATCGGTTAGCGTACCGTAATAAAATGACTCCTAAGTATCTTAATAAAACAATTCGGCCCTCAACTTAGTCTATGTTTTTGATTTCAGCCCCTTATGTGATTGAGTTTGACACCCCTGCTCTAGAATGTAATTATTTTGCAGAATATACTGTCTACTCTGGAAGCTGCCAGAGAAAATCCTTGCTTTTGACACAAGGATGAGAGACATTCATACTTGTGAGAATATAATGGTGGTGATACTCTGTCCCTTTTACTTAACTTTTTTGTTTTTGTGCTTAAAGGCAACAGGTATCTTTGCTGGCTCAGCGTTTGACAGGTGCTCCAGGGACAAACGAAGCCCAGAACCACATCTCTGCTGGCAGTATACAGGTGAGAGGAAGGTCAGCAGTAGCATAACACAAAATTTAGGAACAGCAAAACTAATGAATTGATATGCATCTCTGAAGGGGGAAAGAATAAGTTATTCTTTCATAAGAACATAAGAATTGCCATCTCCGGATCAGACCCTAGGTCCATCAAATCCGGCGATCCGCACACGCGGAGGCCCCGCCAGGTGTATCCTGGCATAGTTTTGCTGTGTTTTTACATGGTGACTCCATTTAATACAATGGAGTCAAGTCATTCTTCCTTTCTAGTGCGACAGACTACATTATTCCTGAAACTGTGGGTAGTCAATCTATTCCTACAAGAATTCTTATAGAGCCTCATTAGCATTCATTTGCTACTCTTACCCATCTCTCTAGGCTGTCCTCCAGTTGCCCATTTGTATCTCGACAAGCAAGATGGTAGGCGCCTGTTTTTTCTGTTCATGTTAATTTTTTTCTTTAATTTTGTTTTTTGCTTATTGTTTGTGAGGCTTTTCAGTTCTACAGAGAATCCCAGTCTTAGGTCATCTCTGGATGCAGGAGAGCGTAAACTGTAAAGGTTAGAGGTCTGCATCCAAGGGGCAGACTGCCTTGCAACACACCCACTTGGACAGCCTGCACTAACAGCCTGGAAGCTCAGAGACTGGTCCCTTAGGAGCAAAGCTCGCCCCTGGTTCTGTCTGCAGTGGACTTGAGCGCAGGCTGTGTGGCGTTTTTTTCCAAGATTGGGGCTGACTGCATTTCCTCCTCCCAACTGTGTGCATGAGGTTCTAGTGGGAACTGAAGTCTCTGGCCGGTCGTTGAGCCCGAGAGGAGATGAGCAGTTCAGATTCTTGGTTTGTTTGAGGCAGATGTTGCTACTACTATTTATTTCTATAACGCTATTAGACATACATTAAACATGTGAGAGACAATCCTTGCTCAATAGAGCTTACGATTTAATTAAGGCAGACAGGACAAATAGAGGTTAGGGAATTTCTCACAGAAAAAATGATAAAACAGACATGAACTCATTGCAGGCCTTCTTCCTGGGCCTACCTTAAGCTCTGCTGGTCCAGTAGTGATCCAGGGCAAGAGTGATCCTCCTATGCTTCTGCCCTGTGCAGCCTCACTACTCAAAATGGCTGACGTGAGTTCCCACAGTAACCTTGTGAGACTGCCATTAATTCAATTTATATTCGTCAGCCTTTCTCCCCCCCCCCCCTTTATTTGGGGGAAAAAAGGTTACCTTGGTTTATATTCGAGTATATACAGTTTGTAGCATGAGGCTGTATATTCATGCAATGTTTACATTTTTTGGTAAATGAATTCCATTAATCCATTCATAATGTGATGGGCAATTTTTCTGTCTAGAAGATATTAGCAAAGATGCTTGGTTTTACATTTTTCAAAACTGAATTTGTATCTGTAGAGGGAACATGGTATTTCTTCACAGCAAAAGTGTTATAATATAAACAGAGTTGAGAAAAAAGACCTTATCTCTATTCTTCCTTTGCAAATCAATGTACACATTGATTTGCAAAGGAACTTAAGTGCTAAGTTTATAAATCTTGGCAAGGAGTTAAGTGTGAGGAGGGAGTAAAACTGAAAGTGAAACCATTTGAGCAGAATACTTCACAAGTCTTGGGATCTTTCTGTATATAACCTGAGATTTATCATAATTATTCTTTCCTTGGAGGAGAAAACCTGTAATGGCCGTTGGCCATAAAACAGGACCAGTTTGAGAATATTTTAATGAAAGTTCATCTACCTATGGGTAAAGCAGGCATGCGTGTAAAATGCAAACACTGCAATAAAGAAATGCAAGGCCTGGTGGCCTGAATGAAACAACATTATGAGAAGTGATTTGATGAAGATGATAAAAGGAACGTATTTGAACAGGCAAGATCTTCAAGTTGGTAAATATTTTGATTTCATCGTATTTTTTTAAAGACCACCATGAGGAATTATCATATTTGAGCAAAAATATATTTGTTGTTATTTCATATTACCGTCATTTTGATACAGTCATTATGAAGAAATAGAGTTGATGCAAATATTTCTTTTGGGGCAGTACTGAGTGGCATTGAATACAATGAGTAATACTAAATAATCAGGGATGGTATCAATAATAAAATAATAGCATTGACTTTTTAGTTTACGGAAATCTTATCATCAACCTAAAGGATTCTGGAAACTATCCACCTTCAAGATCACCAGCCTCCTGTGCTACAGTTTCAGAGTTATGTGTCCAGGATAGAGTTGGCAATCACATCATATATATCACATATTCACAGTATATCACCTAAAAGAAAGGAAAAAATCTGACATCCAGGAACCACCATAGATATGTTTGTGATAAAAACCAGCAGTTTAGAAAGAGGTAATTGATGAAAAAATTGCTCAGTTTCTGTAACAAATTCTTCTTTCCGTGTAATTGAAAATCCAAACTTCATTAATATAGTTCAGTCACTGAGACCAAAATACAGTCCACTCAGCTGAGCAGATGTTGCAGGGAAACTGCTGAATAAAGTGTGTGACAAAGAAATGGAGTAATGTGCAACAGGTCTGGAGGGTAAAATTGTTAACCTAAATCTTGATGGGAATGTCAACAATGATCCTGTTATATGTGCTTGTATAACAACAGAAGAAGAGCATGTCTTTCTTGCAGAAAGGAAATGAACATACAGCGGACTTCTTATAGGAAGTAGCAGCAAAAGCTATAATGTGAACAAAAACTTCAAATGTCTAGTACGCAGTTTAGTCACAGACAATGCTGCAAATATATCCAAGATGAGAAGAAATTTTGAAGAGCAGAAAGAGAATACCAAGCCAGTAACGTATGGTTTGAGTGCTCATTTGCTGCACCTCCTAGCCAAAGACTTCAGTGTTCCAGAAATAGAGTAATGTCTTTGACATTGCTAAATACTTCCATAACAGTCATTTTGCTATAGCAGCTCTGAAAAGAATGGGTGGAACCAAACTAACGCTTGTACTAAATGTTAGATGGAACTCTAGTGGACTGTTTTGTGCAGTATATCAAGAATTGGCCTTGTCTGCTGATAATTTGTGAACAAAATTGAGACAAAATTACAGCCCAAATTCTCATCATTGGGTTTAAGAGAAATGTTGAAGATATGCTGAGAATCCTGAAACCCATTTCAGAAGCTTTAAACAAAATACAGAAAAATAGCTGTTTTATTGCTGATGCTGTTGAAATTTGGAATGAACTAAGTGAGCACTTAAGAAAGAACTGAACAACAACGGAATTAAATTATAAGCATTAAAAAATGAATAGGATAAGCACTCTTTCCAGCTCATTTTCTTGCAAATATTGTCAATATCCGATACCAGGATCAAACCTTAAGAGCTATAAAAGAGGAGTTAGCTATGATATGGGTATCCAGGAATCATCCATTTGTAATGCAAACTATAATAAACTTCAGAGCTAGGAGGGAGCCATTCAAGAAATATATGTTTGCTGATTAAGTTTTAAAGAAAGTCACACCAGTGAACTAGTAGAGGTCACTTATTAAGCACTTAGATTCAGAGATTGTTGAAGTAATGATTTCACTTTTAAGAACAGTAGCTTCTTCTGCTAGCATAGAAAGAATATTCTCTTCCTTTGGACTCATACATTCCAATTTGAGAAACTTGTTGTTCTTTCCCAGATTGTGAACAAACAGGATGATAAAGATAGAATGAGCTACAGAAGACAGTATTTTAAGTTTTCATGTGTGGACCTGGCTCATAGTCTAAGTTTTTGAAAGATATTTTGTGTAACCATTTCAGTTAACATGGATGTTTAAGCAAATACAAGAATGCATATGCTATAATGCCATTGGTTTGGTTAAATAAAACTATTTAAATTGTTAAGGTAATGATGATTTTTCTCCTTTCAATAAAGTATAGCAGAAAAGTTGTTCAAATTTGAATGATTAACCTATTAAACTGGAGATAGTTCACATCACAGTTATTTCATAATTATTTATCTATGTATTTCTATAATAGTATAATCAAATCAGTAATTTGTTGATATAACTGTAAAACTAATCTGAAAAGTTGTTCTTCAAAAAAATGAAACCTTCATCTGGTTGTAAATATTAAGATTATACCAGCAAGAATGAGTCTTCCTGTAGAAAACCATGATTTAAATAAAATCATTCTAATTAGTGATTTTAATTGTGATTTAAATTGCTTTGATTTAAAACAAATTCTCCTTGAATGGGAATATCCAGATACACTCCTGTAAGGTCAAAGGAGGTCAAATATTCTCCCAGTTGAACAGTTAGCAAATCGCCAATCTCAGAGTTTCTATTGAAAATCTCAGGATCCATATTTCTTTGACCCATTTCAAGTCTAGATTTGGATGAAAGATATCCTTCTCTTTCAGGATCACAAAATGAAGCATCTCCAAAGCCCCTGCTCCTCTAGAGGAACCAGGAATGACCTCTTCTAAATGTACTAAGTGTTTCGAGTCTCCTGGACTTCTCCCACTTTTAACGGGGAATGGCAGGAGACTATGAACACATCTAAGAAAGGTCCCACTAACTCTGATGCTCGAGAACCCAGTAGTACCAGGTGATATGTTTTTACCAGAGGTGAGTCCATATCAGGCATCTGCCCTCAGAATGCTCTACAGCAGTGGTTCCCAACCCTCTCCTGGAGGACCACCAGGCCAGTCGGGTTTTCAGGATAGCCCTAATGAATATGCATGAGAGAGATCTGCATATAATGGAGGTGCCAGGACTGCAAATCTGCTCCATGCATATTTATTATGGCTATCCTGAAAAGCCGACTGACATGGTGGTCCTCCAGGATAGGGTTGGGAACCACTGCTCTACAGTATTGGTCCCTAAATTCTCAGTGAACTCCAGGTCCTGCCAAATACCCAGAAGCTCCTTTACTATCTCCCCTTTGGATGCCCACTAGAAATAAACCTACCATGCTGGGATGTAGCTAATTTCTTTGAGCAATACTTCCAGATCTGAAAGTTTATCTAAAGCAATGCTGCTCAAATGGTGGACTGCACTCTACAGTCTTGACTCCACAGCCTTGCTATGTGGACCACAGGGGTGCAGTGCTCCTACTCCCCCTCCTCGTGCCGGATTAGCACCGCAGCAGCTTACCTATCTCCTGAATATCCTCCAAATACTGCAGCTGGTCACGATAAAGATAAAGCCAAAAGCTGCCCCTCTGGCCAGCAGAGCCCTTTCTCTGCTGCACTCACTTCTCTTTTGTAACTTCCTGTGGGCGGATGCGGAAGAAAAGGCTCCACCAGCTGAAGAGAGGCAGCATTCAGCCCCTGTAAGCTGTTTGCATCTTTACCACAAGCAGCCTCCAGCACACAGCATGGCACAGTGAGTAACAGACTGACAGCTGTTAAAACAAAATCTTGATTTGGAGGGGTGGGATCTTTAAATGTATATTTTTTGTTTGGATTCTGGGGTTAGACCCAGGGTCCTCCATCCCCAAATCGCTAGTTTTTAGACCACAGTGTAGCTCCCACAGGCTGTTTTTGGCGCTAAAATAACTACTGCAGCAACCATCTTGGATTTCCCGATTTGAAAATAAAAGCCTCTATCTGCCTCAAAACACTTCAGCTTTGATCAAAAACAGGTGTAACGGACTCAGGCCAAGATAGTCAAACCTCGGTTTGCGAGTGTTTTGCAAGATGAGCAAAACACTCGAGCAAATCGTGCCTCGCAAACTGAGCATTGACCCGATTTGCGAGCGCCTCCAGAGAACTGGCTTCACCGCCGCGAACGCCCCCTCCACCCACAAATCCCCCCCCCCCCCCGTGACTCGGTGTCACCCGATCTGGCACTGGCGGGCAGCACCAACTCACAGGATGTGCCGGTGGCTGAAGATCCTGCTTCTTGCTTGGGCTGGGCCTTGAGCATCTGCACATGCTCAAGGCCTTCTGGCTCCCGCTCTCCGATATTCTCTGGTTTCCTCCTGAATTCATCAATATGATGATTGAAGCTTATATGATTAACAAGGGCCATAAGAAACCCTTGAGGATTGTGGCCATCTTGGCTCCTTGGGTTCCCCCCAGGAGTGCAATTTCCGAGCAACAGTGCCATGAGCAGGATGTGGAGGTCCAGTCTGAGGAAAACTGGGATGATAGCTGCTCTATATCAATGCCTTTACTTTCCCAGTCTGAATCTTCCATAGCAGGAGATGTTGTTTCATATCTAGAAGGGCTGGATCCAGACCTGGTGGTGGCCCTTGATCTCGAGGGCGACTCGACTGTATGCTAGCTGTTAAAATCCTTGGCGCTTTTGGAGATAATTCCTGGAGAGATTCATTGGTTAACTAGAGAGTCTGCAGTCCTCAGCCGCACAGTGCTCACTTATGAGCAGCATTAAAATGCAGACCACATGTTTCCCCTCTCATCAAAACATTACAAAAATGCTAATGGATCATTGGGAGGTCGTGGAGGGACCCCTTTGGGTGGCCAAAACCAAGGCAAAGCTCTATCCAATGGATGCTGAATTTAATCAGCTATTTGTTCCACCGAAAGTGGATCCCTGGTAGTGCAGGTAACCAAGTGTACTTCCCTCCCAATGAAGGCGGTGTGGTTTTAAAAGATACTCAGGATTGCAGGCTGGATTTTGTTCTTAAGAAACAATTTGAAGCCATGGCCTCAGGTTTTAAAGGAGCTACAGTAGCATCCTTTGTTGCCCATAGTTGCCACTCCAAGTTGTGCCATCATCTGGAGGCAGTGGCCGAGAGGGATCACCAGTTTCTGATGTCCGGAGTGGATTATGTAGCTGATCTCTTCGGTCATGAGTAAAGTGTCTACTTATTCTATTTCTGCCCCACAGGATGCTATGGATCAGACAGTGGGCAGGGAACTCCTCTTCCAAGGCGATCTTGAGTAAATTATGCTTTAGAGGAAAACTAATCTTTGGGAAAGGTCTGGGCAATCTTATGTTCAATGTACAGGATCATAAGCTGAGGACTTTACAAGACAGCAGACCTTGAACCCTTAGGAGGTGCATTCATTTTTGTGTTTTAAGACGATATCTCCAGTTCTTGGAAGGTCTTTACAGACCAGAGATCATTTCAAAACTCAAGGCAAAGAGTCGGAGGAGCCAGACATCCCCAATCTTCACAGTTGCTCCTAAGAAGCAGTTATGAGGCCAAGGTCTCCACGCATCAGGGGGAGGTTAACGCCCTATTAGGAGGCATGAACAGAGATCACTGGGTGCTGGATATTATCCAGGAGGGGTACAAGCTAAAATTCTTTAATCCCCTCCTGGACCTCTTTCTGGACCCTCCAGCTGCGAAGCCAGAAAAAGTGATCAGAGTCTGAGCAATGATACAAAGGTTTCTAGATCTAGAAGCCATAGAGCCTGTACCAGAAGTCTCAGGCTCCGGCAGATACTCAGTATATTTCATAGTTCCCAAAAGATGCTCAGACGATTGGAGGCCAATTCTAGACCTCAAGGCTGTCAATGCAGCCCTCAAGATACCACATTTCCGTATGGAGACGGTGAGGTCGGCAGTTGCTTCAGTGGTGCCCGGAGAATTTTTTGCCTTCCTGTATTTGATGGAGGCCTATCTGGACATTTCCACTTTTCTGAAGCTCAGGAAGTTCTTGCAATTCCATGTGATAGAGCAATACTTCCAGTTCGCAGACTTGCCCTTCAGGTTGGCCATACCTGCCCTTCTGGCTGACCATCCTACCACACTCCTTCACCAAGGTGATGGTGGTAGTTGCAGCACACCTACACAGAGCAGGTATACAGGTGCATCCATATCTGGACGATTGGCTGATAAGAGCCCAGTCCAAATCTGAAGGAGAATTGTCTCTGCAAAGAGTGATTCAGCTACTACAGAGGCTGAGCTGGGTGGTCAACTTTCGGAAAAGCCACCTGGAGCCAACACAGATATGGGAGTCTGGTTCAACACAATGTAGAACAAGGTGTGCCTGCTAGAAGTCAGAGAGAAGCTCCTGCTTCAGATACAGGAGTTTTAGAGCAAGACAGCTCTTACAGTCTGGCATTACTTGTAGGTGCTGAGATAAATTGTAACGTCCATAGATGTGGTTCCCTGGGCAAGAATGCACTTGTGTCCACTCCAGGATGAGCTCCTCTCCCATTGGTGCCTACAGAGTGATGCACTGTAGAAGCAGTTCCCTTGGACAGTAGAAGCACGTTGCAGTTTAGCCTGGTGGTTGGAGCTCTGTCTCTAGCTTGAAGAGTTCCCCTTCACAACTCCTAATGGATGATCCTGACGATGGATACAAGCCTATATGGCCGAGGTGAACATTGCAAAAGTTGTCCGGTTCAGGGCCGTCAGTCTCCTCAGAGGAGGTGGTTGATCAACTGCTTCAGACTTCGAGCCATCTGCCTGCGCTTCAGTCTTTCAGGAGTGCATTGCAGAGCAAAGTGGTATGAGTTTTCTTGGACAACACAACGTTAATAGCCGATGTCTGACATTAGGGGGACACCAAGAGTGCTCCTCTTCACTTGAAAGCCCAGGTGCTATTTTGGTGGATGGAGACCCATCTCTTGGCACTCTAAGTGGCACGTGGCAGGAGTGGACAGTTTGCAAGCAAATTTTTTCAGCCAGAAGACTCTGGATCCCAGGAAGTGGTCTCCATCTCGGGAAGTCACCTACGTTGAGTCAATGGGGGCACCTGATTTTCAATCTGATGGTATCAGCGGCCATCAAGAAGGCGGCTCAGTTGAAGATATGAGTTAAGAAGTGAAGGCTTGGCTGCCCTGGTACAACATGGACAAAGACAGAATGACTTTACGTCTTCCCTCCATGGCTAATGATAGGCAGACTTGTACCCATGATCTAGTGGTGATTCTAGTAGCATCAGACTGGCCAAGGCATCCATGGTATGCAGATCTGGTCCATCTGCAAAGGGATCAGGGTCTCAGACTTCCATGCCATCCAAGACTGCGCACATAGGGCCTATTAACCGGGATGATCCGTACTGCTTTGATCTTATGGCATGTCTCTTGAGTAAACGGCGCTAACGCTCAAAGGCTATTCGAAAAGAGTGGTGACCTCCCTTCTAAGATGTAGGAAGAAATCTACTCTAGCCACCTATGTGAAAGCCTTGAATGGTTCTGAGCCTGCTGTGCTCTAGAGGAGTGAGGATTCAAGCTCAGCTCCAATATCAGTGGTGCTTGCCTTCCTGCAGGAAGAACTGGAAAAAGGCTTTGCGGTTGGCTCACTGAAAGTTCTGATAGTGGGACTCTCGTGTTTGAGCCTGAGGTTAATAACAGCATTGTAGCCACACATCTGGATTAGGTCAGGTTTTTTAAAGTGTGCTTTGTGCTTACATCCTCCAGTCTTTTCCAATGTGTAGTCTTAATCTGGTCTTATGGGTGCTAGCTAGAGTGCCCTATAAACCTCTAGAACAGTGTGTGTCAAACTGTGTGCCAAGGCACATCGGTGTGCCTTGAGAGATTCCAGAATTTTACTTTATGAAGGGAATTTTTAAAAATAAGTATACACTAGAACAGATCAATGTTTATCCCAGGACAAGCAGGCAGGTATTCTCACTAATGGGTGACGTGATCCAACGGAGCCCCGATGCGGACGCTTCTTTGAAGAAAAACTCGAAGTTTCGAGTCGCCCGCACCGCGCCTGCGCGAGTGCCTTCCCGTCCAGACCAAGGCGCGTCTCCTCAGTTCTTACTTTTCCATGGAGCCGAGAAGTCCGTCTTTGACTCTCTGCGCAAAGTTTTCTTCCCTTGTGCCTTCTAAGTCCACGGTTTTGGTTTTATTTGATCTTAATCGCTGATTTTCGTCATGTTTTATTTAAAAAAAAAAAAATTCTTCGTTCCGTTCGACCGGGCAGGCCACGTGGCCGCAGCCCCGCAGCTTTGATCTTGCGGCGGAGCTTTTTTGGCCTATGTCCCGGCCTATCACCGGTTTTAAAAAGTGTGCCAAGTGCCAGCGCGCGATTTCGCTAACGGTCCCTCGTCGACGCTGTATTCGATGTCTCGGGCCTGAACATCTCCCGAAATCGTGCCGGCCTTGCTCCACACTCACCACATGTGCCTTCAAGCGCCGTTGCGTTTTGTGGGAATCGCTGTTCATGGAGTCCTCGACGGAGCCATCGACCTCGAAGGGACCTTTGCCTTCAACATCATTCGCAACTCCACAGCCTACCACCTTTGTGGCGCTGAGTCTCATCAAGCCCACCTATATTTTAAGTTCTTGTAAACCGTGACGAACTCCACAACATCCGTGGAGATGATGCGGTATAAAGGTTTAGTTTAGTTTAGTTTGTCCCGGCTCAGACTCCGGCACCTGCTGCGATGCCTTCCTCAACCTCCTCAGGTCAGGTAGCTCAGCAGCCCATTCCTCCAGTAGTGTTGAAAGTGCCCAAGACCTCGAAGTCCAAGCACTCACACACTGCCCCAAGGGAGCACGAGGCCCGCGAAGGTGATCCCATTTCAGATGCAGATCCATCCTTGCCGGCCTCATTCCAGACCATGCTACAGAAGCAATTCATCGAGCTCTTTACCACGATGGGGCCTCAGCTTCTTTCCCAAATCCAGCCTGGGCCATATGGAGACCTGCCGCGAGGTCAAGCCCCCTCCAGTGCCTCAGCGGGGAACACACTCTCAACAGGGAGCAGAATCTCTGCGAGTGTCTGGTCTGGCAACAATGCATGCATCGCAAGGAGCAGAGTCTTTGCCCATGCCTCCATTGGAGCCGATACACTCGATGCAAGGAGCACAGTCTTTGCGAGTGCCTCCGTTAGAGCCGATTCACTCGATGCAAGGAGCAGAGTCTTTGCGAGTGCCTCCGTTGGAGCCGATTCCATCGATGCAAGGAGCAGAGTCTTTGCGAATGCCTCTATTGGAACCGATCACCCCAACGGGGTTCGAGCCGTTACGGCAACCACCCCTGCTTTGATCAACCGCTTCCAGCCCCATCCACTACCTGGGGGCCTCAGCGAAGACCTACTCGCCTCGCCCTTCGAGGCCGACCCCTCAACACAGTCCACATCACCGATCGAGGCACTCCTCGAGGCACTCGTCCAGGCAGGCCTCACCTCATCGGAAGCAAGCATACCTGGAGTATTCCCCACCGACCACTACTCCTCCACCGATGCCGGAGCTCGAGGACACAATGGGATCTCTCTCACTGTCACGATCCCTGTCCCCTATGGATCAGGAGGCCTCGACCTCTTCGAGCCCGTCTCGAGGCCCTGCAACGGCCGACCAACTGTCCTTCTCCTCGTTCTTTCGACAGATGGCTGATGACATGGACATCCCCCTAGATACGGGGTCCAAATTCTCGAAAGAATACCTGGAGACTATTCGCCTCCCTCAAACACCAGCAGAGTCCCTAAAGCTTCCCTTACACAAGCTGCTGGACTAGACCTTTACACGGTGCCTCGAGACACCTTATTCGATCCCCGCGGTGCCGGTTAAGTTGGACACCAGATACCGCACTGTTCATCGGAAGGGGTTCAACGGATCTCAGCTCTCCCACCAATCCCTGCTAGTGGAGTCCTCACTGAAGCGTTCTCACCCCTCCCAGGTCTATGCCTCCGTCCCACCTGGTAGAGAAGGAAAGATCATGGACCGGTTCGGCAGGAGAGTTTACCAGAACTCCATGATGGCCTCAAGAGTCCTGAATTACAACTTCCACTTCATAACATATTTGGAATTCTTTTTGTCCGTACTTCAGAAGTTCATGCCCTACGTGGATCCCAGGGCACAATTCGAGTACCAGGAGGCGCTGGCTTCGTTATCCCAGCTCCGGGTGCAGCTTATGCAGTCCTCCTACGATGCCTTTGAGCTCGCGGCTTGGGCCACAGCATGTTCGGTGGCGATGCGCTGGCTGGCGTGGCTGAGGACAATCGACATGGACCCCAACCTCCAGGACAGGCTTGCCAATGTTCCATGCGCTGGCTCCGACCTCTTTGATGAGTCCATCGAGGCGGTAACCAAGAAGCTCTCGGACCATGAGAAGTCATTCCAGTCCATCCTGCGTCCGAAGCCCAGGCCTGCTCCTCCTTGTCAATCACACCTGCCGCTGATCTACCAGCGGCGCTACCCCCCGAAACAGGCTCCCCTCATCCGACAGTCTGTGAAGAGGCAGTATCCTCAGAAGCATCAGCAAAAGCCTCAACCATCTGCTGTTCCTAAGGCTCCTCAGCCCTTTTGACTGTCTCAAAGAGAGCATAACCTCTGTCACTCTACCTGTTTCAGCAACTCCACCTATTTTTTCCACCGATGGATGACCATCACCACCGACCTCTGGGTCCTCTCCATCGTCAAGGAGGGATACTCCCTTCAATTCCACCAAGTTCCTCTGGAACATCCTCCAAGAGAGTATCCTTACAACTTGACACAGACCACCCTTCTTCTTCGGGAAGCCCAGGTCCTGCTGCAGCTCGGCACCGTCGAGCCGGTCCCTCGGGACCAGCAGAACAAGGGGTTTTACTCCCGGTACTTCCTTGTTCCGAAGAAGACTGGCGATCTGCGACCCATTTTGGACCTCAGGGTGCTCAACAAGTTTCTGGTCAAAGAAAAGTTTCGCATGTTGACCTTGGCATCCCTGTATCCCCTCATCGAGCAGAACGACTGGTTATGCTCTCTGGATCTGAAGGAGGCCTACACTCACATCCCTATTCATCCGGCCTCACGCCAATTCCTCAGATTCCGGGTGGGACATCTCCATCTTCAATACCGAGTGCTTCCCTTCAGCCTGGCCTCATCCCCCAGAGTCTTCACCAAGTGCCTGGTAGTGGTAGCCGTAGCGCTCAGGAACCACGGCCTCCAGGTGTTCCCTTACCTGGACGACTGGCTCATCAAGGATTCCACATCTCAGGGAGTCGCCCTCGCGACCCAGAAGACAATTTGGTTATTACAACATCTGGGATTCGAGATAAACTTCCCAAAATCCCACTTACAGCCTTCCCAGACTCTCCCCTTCATCGGGGCAATCCTGGATACTACCCAACTCCGAGCGTTCCTCCCTCCCCCACGCATGGAGGCTCTTCTTCACCTCTGCCATTCAGTGTCCTCTCGCCCTTCCATCTCGGCAAGACAGATGATGGTCCTGCTAGGCCACATGATCTCTACGGTACATGTGACCCCATTTGCCAGACTTCACCTCAGGACCCCTCAGTGGACCTTGGTGTCTCAGTGGTCCCCAGACGTCCCACATCCAGGTCACTCCTGCTCTGCAACAGTCTCTTCGCTGGTGGATGCTATCCTCCAATCTCTCCAGAGGCTTGTTGTTCCAAACCCCCCGCCATCAGAAAGTCCTCACGACCGACTCGTCGACTTATGCTTGGGGGGCTCATCTGGACGGCCTCCGCCCCAGGGTCACTGGACCAGCACGGATCACCAGTGCCACATGGAACTCAGGGCGATCTTCAACGCTCTCCAGACCTTCCAACATATCCTTCGCGACCAGGTTGACCTCAACAAGCAGGGAGGAACGGGATCACCCTCCCTCTGCCAGGAAGCTCTGAAAGTGTGGGATTGGGCAACTCGCAACAACACCTTCCTCAGAGCGGTCTACATTCAGGGGGTGGACAATGCCTTAGCAGACAACTTGAGCCGTCTTCTACAACCTCACGAGTGGACCCTCAACTCCACGCCCCTTCATCACATCTTCTCCCTGTGGGGAACGCCTCAGATAGACCTCTTTGCAGCCCCCCACAACTTCAAACTGCCTCATTTCTGCTCCAGGATCTACACCCCTCAGCGCCTCGAGGCAGATGCATTCCTCCTGGACTGGACGAATCGCTTTCTATATGCGTTTCCTCCATTTCCTCTCATTCAAAAGACTGTCAAACTGAAGTCAGACCAGGCCACCATGATCCTGATCGCTCCACGGTGGCCCAGACAACCTTGGAACTCCCTTCTACTTCAACTCAGCAGCAGGGAGCCATACCCTCTACCAGTTTTTCCATCTCTGCTTACGCAGCAGCAGGGATCTCTCCTTCACCCCAACCTGCAGTCTCTACACCTGACAGCTTGGTTCCTCTCAACGTAACCCCTCTGCAGTTTTCCCAACCTGTGAGGGATGTCTTGGAAGCTTCAAGGTAGCCTACTACCAGACAATGCTACCACCAAAAATGGACTAGATTCTCTGTTTGGTGTGTTTCTCAGCACCAGGAGCCTCAACATTCCTCCTTGCCTTCAGTTCTGGACTACCTTTTGCACCTGTCAGTCTGGCCTCAAATCTTCCTCCATACGAGTCCACCTCAGTGCAATTGCTGCTTTCCACCAGCCTCTTCAAGGGAAACCCCTCTCCACCCATCCTGTGGTTTCCAGATTCATGAAAGGACTTTTCCATGTCAACCCTCCCCTCAAACCGCCTCCAGTGGTTTGGGACCTCAATGTTGTTCTTTCACAGCTTATGAAACCTCCATTTGAACCTCTTCACAAGGCCCACCTGAAGTATCTCACTTGGAAGGTAGTGTTTCTCATTGGCCTCACTTCTGCTCGACGAGTCAGTGAGCTCCAAGCCCTGGTCGCGGACCCACCTTTTACAGTCTTCCATCATGACAAGGTTGGTTCTCCGCACCCATCCGAAATTTCTCCCGAAAGTTGTCTCAGAATTCCATCTTAACCAATCCATCATTCTGCCAGTATTCTTTCCGAAGCCACACTCTCACTCTGGAGAATCTGCTCTTCATACTCTGGACTGTAAGCGTGCTTTGGCTTTCTACCTAGATCACACCAAACCTCACAGAACTGCTCCTCAACTTTTCATCTCCTTCGATCCGAACAAGTTGGGACACCCCGTTTCCAAGCGCACCATCTCCAACTGGATGGCGGCTTGCATCTCATTCTGCTATGCCCAGGCTAGATTGCCCCTTGACAAAAAAATCACAGCCCATAAGGTCAGAGCTATGGCAGCTTCTGTAGCGTTCCTCAGATCGACACCGATTGAGGAGATTTTTAAAGCTGCCACGTGGTCCTCGGTTCATACCTTCACTTCTCACTATTGCCTGGATGCCTTCTCCAGACGGGATGGACAGTTTGGCCAAACAGTATTACAAAATTTATTCTCCTAAGTGCCAACTCTCCCACTATCCCACTATGGTTAGCTTGGAGGTCACCCATTAGTGAGAATACCTGCCTGCTTGTCCTGGGATAAAGCAATGTTACTTACCGTAACAGTTGTTATCCAGGGACAGCAGGCAGCTATTCTCACGTCCCACCCACCTCCCCTGGGTTGGCTTCTCTGCTAGCTATCTGAACTGAGGAGATGCGCCCTGGTCTGGGCGGGAAGGCACTCGCGCATACGCGGTGCGGGTGACTCGAATCTTTGAGTTTTTCTTCAAAGAAGCGTCCACATCGGGGCTCCGTTGGATCAAGCCACCCATTCATGAGAATAGCTGCCTGCTGTCCCTGGATAACAACTGTTACAGTAAGTAACATTGCTTTCTCAACATGCAGTACGCATACCCTTAGGGGTACGCAAGCCACTTGTTGGGGTTACGCACCACCATGGATATTGCCTGACTGACTGCCTCTGCCTAAGCCGCCTCCACCACCGGGGATCCCTCCTTCCTGCCCTCCGTCAAAGCCAACCCAACCCCAGCCCCCACTCCTCTCGGCTGGATCCAACCTCTCCCCAGTTCCCGATTCCCCCACCTACCAGTTCCCTGCCGCTATATTTTGAAAACTTCATGCAGCCAGCAGCGCAATGAAACCAGCATCCCATCGTCTGCCTGCTTTTCCTGGAAGTGTTCTTTCTGCAGCCTATGCAGAACGCTGCACAAAGAACACTTCCGGGGTACTGGCAGATGACAGGAGGCATGCTTCATTCCCAATTCCCCCACCTACCAGCTCTCCACTGCTGTATTTTAAAATCTTTGGGCAGTCAGAGGCACAATGAAGCCAGCCTCCCGCCATCTGCCTGTCCCAGAAATGTTGTTTCTGTAGTGTTCTGCCTACACAGAATGCTGCAGAAAGAATACTTCTGAGGTAGGCAGGAAAACGAGGGCAGGCTGGCTTTGTTGTGCCTCCAGCTGCCCAAAGATTTTAAAATACAGCAGTGGGGAGCTGGTAGGTGAGGGAATCGGGAACTGAGGTTGGATACTGCTTAGAGAAGTGGGGGCTGGAGTTGGGAATAAGGGAAGGACAAATGCTGCACGTGCTGGGGTTAGGAAGGGAGGGAAGAGAGATGCTGCTGGTGGGTGAGGAAACAGGAAAAAAGAATTGTTGGATATAGGTGTGGAATGAGAATGAAAGACATGGTGCACATAGGGAAAGGAAGAAAGAGGAAAATTGAGCATATAGAATGAGGAGCGAGGTAGAGATGCATGGGGAGAGAAGGATGAAAGGGAGAAATGTTGGATATGGTGGTGGAGAGGAAACAAGGACAGATTTATACGGAATACAAGGTGGAGGAATATTGGACATAGTGATGGAGGGAAAGATGTGGCATGGTGCGGGAGAGGGATGATAGAAGGAGAAATGAGCATGGAGATGGTGGGCAGTGGTGAAAAATGCTGCAGGGGATGAGAATGGTAGAAACATTGGATGTGGCAGTAGAGGGGGTGGTAGAGATGCCTGGATCTCTCAAGACAGATGGACAGTGAAAGAGAGAGGGAGACATGTTACCAGTAGAGGTGGAGGACAGAGGAAGAAAAGTTGGACTCGTGGAGGGACAGAGAGAGATGTTGGTTGGGGAAGGGAATGAGGTCCAGAGGAGATGAAGCGTGCAGGAGGCAGAAAGAAAGAAATTGATGCACAGTCAGAAGGAAGTGTAACTAGAGACTCATGAAATCACCAGACAGCAAAGGTAGGAAAATGATTTTATTTTCAATTTAGTGATCAAAATGTGTCCATTTTGAGAATTTATATCTGCTGTCTATATTTTGCACTATATTTGTCTATTTTTCTATAGTTATTACTGAAATGACATTGCATATTTTAAAGTTATTTGCCTTGACCTCTTTGAAAACCCCCCAGTATAAATGATGTTTTTTTTAATTTTGTGGTTACCATTATGTATTAATAAGATTATATTGTATGTATATGAAAAATGGATGGAAAAAATTGCATTACAATTAGTACTATTATTATGGAGGTGGGGTCTGGGGCAGAGCTTGGGTGGGGGTACTTGGTTGATATTTGTTAGACTTAGGGGGTACTTGGCTTGAGAAACACTGGAATAGATGGTATATACGTCACATACGCAAGAGTCTGTCAATGTTATGAGTGTCTGTGTGCGTAAGGATACAACTGCCCATGCAAGCATCTTTCTTTGACGTGATTAGTCTTTGAAATCAAACAGCAAGTTAATTTTAATTTTTTATTTTTTTTTTAATTCATTCATTCTTCAGCCCAAAAGAGCCCAGAACGGGTTACAGGGTTACATACACTGCATAGTCAATAATAATAATAATAATAATTTTATTGACAGTTTTTCTGATTCTTCAATTGTATACATTATAAAGTTTGAAATTTTTTTTTTTTTTAATAAATCTTTATTGATAATAATTTTATTTTTGTATACCACCACACCACATAGTTCTAGACGGTTCATATATAGAGAAAAATTATACAATCAATAAGTAAAATACAATTGACTTAAAAATTCATTAAATCAAACTAAAATAAACAATTTAAAATCAATATACAATTTACAAGTCAAGATTCAAGACATCAATTTACAAATATGGGCAAGATATAGTTGGATACAATGACCAAGTTATGGTAAATAGAGAACATCTGAGATACACTAAACAACTATAGTAGATATAATATCCTAGATATTCTAATTAACTATACATGCTTTGGTGAGGAACTTAGCACTATGGCCCAGTTTAAAAGTTTATCTGAGATCATTTAGGCTTGGTCTTTTCATGGAGCTGGATTTGTGAAGAGGAAGGTTTTCATTGCCTTCCTAAAGTTCCATAGGTTGTCCAGCTCTCTGATAGATGGTGGCATGAGGTTCCATAGTTTGGGCATGAAGTGCGAGTAGGTGTGCCTGTGGGCTCATTCTCTATTGAGGCGCATCCAGGGGTTAGGGATAGCCATCTTTCTTTCTGGGATCTTAACAGTCAGCTTGGGTTATAGATTGGTAGCTTGGGAATCATTTAGCCTGGTACCAATTTCTTGAAGGTTTTGAATGCCAGGACTTGAGCAACAAAGAAATCAAGGCTTTGTTACCGTTTGGATCTTGTTATCTTTGCAAACTTGGATTTTCAGCTCTGACAGAAATTAAATTGAAAAAAACAGAGAGCAACTGCAGATGGTGGATGATGAAATGCATATTTGCTTGTCGACTATCAAGCCATGTTTTGAGTTAATTTGCACTCAAAAACAAGCACATCTATCATACTGATTAGCAGTTCTATTCTGTCTACTTTAGTTTCACCATTGTTACATTTACGTATCCATAACTTAAAGAACTTTAAATAAATAACTCTCAAAGTTAATTTCTTGTTTTTTTTTTGCAATTTTATTATTTTGTTTTAATGTGTTCGTGAAAAATAATTGCTCCATTTATTGTGCCAGAGTTAAAAAAAATTAGAGACACTGCTCTAGAGCAAGCTTCACTGATGGGTCTTACAGTTAAAACACTGTATTGGAATTGCAGGCATTGTCATGCAGAGATCCCTTCCTCATTTCACATTCAAGAATAGTACTGCTTACAGTACCATCTTTCTTACCAAAAATAGTCTCTAATTTTCATATCAATCAGGAAGTACAGTGGTCTTCTGCCTTCATACCCTCAGGATTGAGGAAGAGTGATAAAGTACTGAAATTGTTAGATGTGTGCAGAGTGTTGCTGAGGTATCTGGAGGTTACGAACGAATATCAACTGTTGGATCATCTCTTTGTGCTGGCAGGTGCTGCACTTAAAGGCCGACCAGCTTCGAAACTGACCATTTCAAGATGGAGCTGTATGATCATTTCTTCAGCTTATATTGGAAGTGAGAAGTGACCGCCTATATCTGTAAAGGCACATTCCACTAGAAGTGTGGCTTCCTCTTGGGTGGAATCTTCAGAGATTTTCTTGGAAGAAATTTGTAGAGCAGCCACATGGTCCTCTCTATATACGTTCACAAAGTTTTACAGGGTGGACATAGAGGCCAAGGAGGACTCCACATTAAAACATCCATCATCTGTCCCGCCTTAAACTCTGGGGACTGCTTTGATATGTTCCACAGGTTCAGGAATAATATGGCTGTCGCACTAGAAGGAAAGATTAGGTTCTTACCTCGGCAATCTTCTTTCTAGTAGATACACATTATTCCTAAAGCCCACCTTGTCAAATGTTCATTTGCCTGCTTACTGCCTTGAACATGCCAGGGAATCCAAATATCTTGTTTCTTTCCTTTTTCCAGTATTGACAAGGATAGAGGATGCAACTGCCATTTTGAAGAATCTAGGGGGTATCTGACAAATTAACCCACACTCTTAGTGCAGGTTGCATTCCGGTAGGTGACTTGTTTGTTTTCACCTTGTTATGTATTGCAAATGGTTAAGTTTTGTTTCATCTGTTATATGTCAATGATATGAGCAGAAATATATGTTTCTCATAGAGAGTCATAAGAACATAAAAAGCGCCATCTCCGGAACAGACCCTAGGTCCATCAAGTCCATCGATCCGCACACGCGGTGGTCCCGCCAGGTGTACCCTGGCATAGTTTTAGCCCCCATATCACTCTAAGCTTCTCGTAAAGAGAAGTGCATCTAGCTTACCCTTACCCATGTCACTTCATGCCACTCATAAGGAGATGTACATCTAACTTACCCTTAAATCCTAGAACAGTGGATTCCGCAATTACCTCTTCTGGGAGAGCATTCCAGGTGTCCACCACTTGTTGCGTGAAGCAGAACTTCCTGATATTTGTCCTGAACTTATCCCCCCTTAGCTTCAGCCCATGTCCTCTTGTCCATGCCATATTGGACATTGTAAATAATGTTTTTTCCTGCTCTATTTTGTCGATTCCTTTCAGTATTTTGAAAGTCTCGATCATATCCCCTCGCAGTCTCCTTTTCTCAAGGGAGAACGGCCCCAGTCTCTTAAGTCTTTCCTTGTAATACAGGTTCTCCATACCTTTCACCAGCTTTGTTGCTCGTCTCTGCACTCTCTCTAGCAGTTTTATATCCTCCTTTAGGTATGGAGACCAATGCTGGACGCATTATTCCAATATGATGAAATGCATATTTGCTTGTCGACTATCAAGCCATGTTTTAAGTTAATTTGCACTCAAAAACAAGCACATCTATCATACTGATTAGCAGTTCTATTCTGTCTACTTTAGTCTGACCATCACTCTATAAAGCGGCATTATAACTTTCTCCGATCTACTCGTGATTCCCTTCTTTATCATGCCTAGCATTCTATTCGTGTTCTTCGCTGCCGCCGCACATTGCGCCAACGGCTTCGGTGTCCTATCGATTAATATTCCCAGGTCCTTTTTCTGTTCAGTTTTTCCCAGAGTTGCACCTGACATACTATACTTATGTTCCTTATTTTTTCTGCCTAAGTGCATCACTTTGCATTTTTCCACATTAAACTTCATCTGCAATTTATCTGCCCAATTCTCCAATCGGCTCAAGTCACTCTGGAGTTCCTCACTGTCCTTCGGCGATTTGATGGCCCGGCATAGCTTTGTGCTATCTGCAAACTTGATGATCTCACTGGATGTTCCATCCTCTAGGTCATTGATGAAAATATTAAATAAGATGGGCCCAAGTACCGAACCCTGGGGCACACCACTAGTCACATTTTCCCAGTCCGAGAGCTTCCCATTTATGCCCACTCTCTGCCTTCTGTTCTCCAGCCATTTGCCTATCCATCTTAGTATATCTCCTTCTATTCCATGGCCCTGCAGTTTCCTGAGGAGTCTTACATGTGGAACTTTGTTGAACGCCTTCTGAAAATCCAAGTATATAATATCCACCAGTTCTCCATTATCAATTTGTCTGTTCACTGTCTCAAAAAATTGAAGTAGGTTCGTCAAACATGACTTCCCTTTCCTGAATCCGTGTTGGCTGGCTTTCATCAGGTCGTGTGTTTCTAGGTGCCGGGTTATGCTATCTTTAATCAGCGCCTCAACCATCTTCCCAGGGACCGACGTGAGACTCACAGGTCTATAGTTGCCCGGTACTCCTCTTGATCCTTTTTTGAATATCGGCGTGACGTTCGCTATCTTCCAGTCATCTGGTATCTGCCCTATTTTGATTGACTGGTTGGCAAGTACCACTCCCTATTTTGTTTACTCTCTAGGTCTAATATCTTCTTTGGTAGAAACTGAGGAATTGGAGGACATCTGAGAGAGATGGGTAAGCAGAGAAAAAGAATGCTAATGAGGCTTTCTACAAAAATTATTGTGGGAATAGATCGACTACCCACAGGTTTAGGAATAAGGTGGTCTGTCTACTAGAAAGAAGATTACCAAGGTAAGAACCTAATCTTTTCTTAATAAAAGAAGAATATGTACTGACTACATTTCATCCAGCATAAAAAAGTGACTACCCACAACTTATTCACCAGAGATGGTAGTAGCTACAGTACAGAACCTACAGATGTAGTTGATGACATTCTTGATGCAGATATAGCAACGGTGAACATTGACCCATTACAACAGGAGATACACCACAGAAGTTAATGAAAAATTAAGATGATTGACTACAATTTATTTGAATCCTGCAGATGAATAATAGAGTGTTGGCATTAAATTTGAGAAATTCAGATCATAATTCACATATCCTAGCTTAGGTTCATTACTTTGATATGTACCAGGGGTGTAGCCAGAAGTCCATTTTTGGGGATTCCAATACTGCGTGCGCCCCCCCCCCCCCCCCCTTTTCTCTACAACCACTTGCCACAGTAAAATATTACCTTTGCTGGTAGAGATGCCAAGCCCCATTGGCAGAAGACATCTCCCACTTGAAATATGAATGGGTAAATTCACAAATAATACAAAGAAAGATGAATATATGTTATGTATAATAGGTAAAATATATTTATATTTAACTCATGTTGAAACACCATTATTGAACCTTGAACATCATAACTCTTGATAAAAGGAAGCCACTCCCTCATAAGTTACAATGATAAGCCAGATGGACTTGGTGTGAGGAACTGTGGTTCTCCTGCAGGTGATAGAATCAAAGTACAGTTTTTTAAAATAGTTTATTGCTATAGGGTCAGTGTTGTTGAAGACAGTTGCCTATTAATTTATTTATTTTTTTGTCCAAGGGGATGGTAAGTTTTGTTCTGAGCTAGTATATTTTAGATTTGTCATTCAATTTCCCTACCCATCTTTGCTTAGGAAAAAAAACTGCATGACTATTGAAACCATGAATGATGAAACATTGTAGCTATGTGTATTCTCTGAGCAGCTATACAATTCTCTTGCAGGAGAAGAATGGCACAGATTCATCCCAATCACGCCCAAATCCTCCATCATTTGCTCAAGGTGTTATCAGTAAGTATATTTCACACCAGCTATAACAAATCTGGGTATAGAATTTACATCATATTCCCTTCTCAAAAACACCAAAATATATATTTCTAGTGCAATAGGTATGTCATTCTGGACAGTAGCGTATACTCACCATGCTTGTGAGCCTTGCAGAAGGAGTCCATTCCAGGTTTTCAAATCCTCCTCCTTTTCCAGAGAGCTCTGCTGCCCACTTCAGTTGTTCCTTCTGCACATGAGCTGGAAGGTGTCTTTCTGATCTGCTATATTACTCTATTATTTTTGGTATTTTATTTTGTGGATTTTGCGGCTATCAATGTTCCAGAACTTCCTGGTTTGGGGATAAGCTCTGCCTGCGTAGAGAAGAAGCAGACTTGGGTCTGCAGCTGGCAGGTTAATCCCATGGGGACCTGTTTGGTCAGCCTAAAGAAAATTTTGTGGAACTTGGGATCCACAGGGGGCTCAGTGGGACTCTTCATTTTGCCAGCTACAATTTTGCCTCCTTCTCCCCCCCCCCCCCTTTATGTGCATGGTTCTGCAGTGGTTGAGGAATCTTCTCTTCTAGGAGATATATGATTGCAAACAGGAGCAAATATGCAAGAAGCAGTGGTGACTCTCGGTCAAGGGGAGGATCCCAGAGTACACTGGCTATTCAAGTCTTTGGTGGTATTAGAGCTCATTACTGACTCCCTGCAGGAGTTGCAGTTAGACTTCCAGCAGGCCCCTTCCACTTAGTGTTCTATCCTGAATGGTGTGAGAGCACAACAGATGTCTTTCCTTGGCATTCTGATATGAGTGTTTAAGTCACAAAGCACTCCTTAAAGGTAGCCAAGACAGTGACTAGGCTGTATCCTATGGCACAGGGGTGTCAAAAGATGTTTACTCAGCCTAAGGTAGATTCCTGGGTTGCTCAGGTAACCAAGTGCGCGTCCCTGCCAAGTGAGGGAGGTGTAGTATTAAAGGATATGCAAGATTAGTTCAAAGCTTTGGCCTTTGGAATCAAAGCAGCTGCAGAAGTCTCTTTTGTGGTACGCACTTGTCATACCAAGATGCGTGGGCTCAGCTTGGCAGAGGATGAGCCTTTGCTCAAGCTTATGCTAGTAGAGGTAGAAAATTGAATGAATGAATAAATAAATTATGTAACCGATGCTGTCTAAGACAGAGTCATGAGCAAATTCTCAGCTTATTTCATTTCCGCTCACAGAATGCTCTGGATCAGTCAGTGGGTGGGAGATTCCATCTTCAAGGCTACTCTCAACAGACTCCCTTTCAGAGGACAAATGTTGTTTGGAAAGGAACTGATGGCCAGTGTTACAGATTGCTGTCCAAAATCTCTGCCTGACAGCAGTCTATGTACCTCTACTAGAGCACTGTTCTTCAACCGTCGGTCTGCGGACCGGTGGCAGTCTGCAGAAAATTTCTGCCGGTCCATGTAGGGCTGGCGAGATTGAGTTGGCTGACTGTGGTTTCTTCCAGCCTCAGGCGATCAAGACAGGCTGCCGATGTCTGGGCCTACCCTCTGTGAGTCTCGCCTGTTCGGAAACAGGAAGTTGAAACAAAATAGGCGGGACTCAGAGAGTAAAGGTCCTGACGTCGGCAGCCTGTCTTGATCGCCGCCCCTGCCAAGTTGCTGAAGAGGGCTGTGGGGAAGTTGCAAGTGGAAGGGAGATGGTCAGCGTGTGCGGGAGCAAGATCCTGGGGAGCCTTCGACAGTGGCTGTCTCCCCTCCCAGCAGCTCTCCTACTTGCCAGAGCAGTGATTCACCGGCAACTTCCTCTTTCCTCAGAGGCGGCAACGGACCCAAGGCTGCCTAAGTAAATCACTGCTGCAGGCAAGTACTGAGAACTGTTGGAAGGGGAAGAAGCCACTGTAGGAGGCTGGGAAGCTGCTGGATAAAGGGAGAACTGCTACTAGACCCTGGAGGGAAGTAGAAGGAGATTTGCTGGGAGGAGAGGAGGGAAAGGGCTGGGAAGAGAGTTAATGTTTGATAGGGGGAGGAGGGAAGGGAGAAGGAAAAAAGGAAGGAAACAGCTGGCAGGGAGATTACAGGAGGGGAAGGGGGTCAGGGTAGAATGGAGAGATCAGATGAGGGAAAGGGGAGAGAGAGGAATGAGAAAGTAGAGAGAGATTGATGCTGGAAAGGGGGTCAGCAGAGAAATGAGAGAGGGATAAAGATGCTAGATCTGGTGTAGAAGAGATAAAAATGAAGAAAGCAGTGAAGCTGGAATGAATGATGTAAAAAGGAGAGAGGAGGCACAGGCTGGATGGACAGGGGAGAGGGGCATAGAAAGACGTCAGATACATATGGAAGGGGGAGAGGGCAGACAGTGGATGGAACGGGCAGATGCAGGATTGAAGAGACAGGGCAGATGCTGGAAGGAAAAGAGTGAAAAGAAGATGAAAGCAGAAACCAGAGACAACAAAAGGTAGGAAAAAATAATTGTATTTCTATTTTGTCATTAGAATATATCAGATTTGAAATATATATCCTGCTAGAGACATAACTGGGGACTACAGTATTCTGTTAGCATGATATTTCTGTGTAGCATTCTATAATAACTTGGCTTGTTCAGTTTTCTTGATAGTAGAGGGGATATATGTGAAGGGGAAGGGAGACAGGGGTTTTGTTGGTCTGTGCTCTGTATATTTGTATTTATGAAATCACAATTGTTCAGAATATTGTTTCTTTTTATACTTTAATAAAATACGTTCAATATAAAATCATAACTGCGGCTTGTGCAGATGGGATCAGATGGTTTGCGGGGACCGAGCTCGCGAAGACGGGGCAGAAATGTTTTTTTTAAATTTCAGTCTTAATAGTTTGCCGGTCCACAAAATAATTATTTTATTTCTGCCGGTCCACGGGTGTAAAAAGGTTGAAGAACACTGCTCTAGAGCAGGGGTACCCACACTTTCTTGGCCTGCAAGCTACTTTTAAAATGACCAAGTCAAAATGATCTACCAACAATAAAATTTTAAGAAACGCAAAGCACACTGTATGCAGAGAAAATATTAATTATCATTTATATTCTGGTGGTTTTTTTTAAAGAGGTCAAGGCAGATGGCTTTAAAATATATAATGTCACCTCAGTAACAACTATACAAAAATAAACACATATACCCCCTTCCCTTTTACTAAACCGCGATAGCGTTTTTTAGCACAGGGAGCTGCGCTGAATGCCTCATGCTGCTCCCGACGCTCATAATAATAATAAATAATAACTTTATTTTTCTATACCATCAACACCCAAAAAGTTCTAGGCGGTTCACAGAATAAAGAGGACTGGACATTCCAGTGATGATATAAAGCACACAGAAAAGCAGTATAATATTTTAATAGTGAAAAATACATTAAGAAACTATGACATAATCATCAATCAAGTAATGAATTTTTTGAACAAATAGGCTCCCATCGCTAAAAACTGCTATCGCAGTTTAGTAAAAGGGGGCCATAGTGCAAAATATAGACAGCAGATTAATTCGGACACATTTTGATCACTAAAGTGAAAATAAAATCATTTTTCCTACCTTTGCTATTTGGTGATTTCATGAGTCTCTGGTTGCACTTCCTTCTTCTGACTGTAAATCCAATATTTATTTATTTATTTCTGCCTTCCTTTCTTTCTTTCTACCTCCTGCATGCTTCCTCTCCTCCAACCTCATTCCATTCCCCAACCAACTTCCAGATCTCATTCCATTCCCCAACCAACATCTCTCTCTGTCCATACACGAGTCCAACTTTTTCTTCCTCTCTCCCTGCCCCTCCCCTTTCTTTCTCTCTCTGCCCCCTTTCTTTCTCCCTGCCCCCTCCCCTTTCTTTTTTTAAATTTTTACTTTAACAAGTTTTATTGAATTTTCACAATGGCAAATACACCAGATATCCAAATCCCTACCCCAAAACATAAACAGTCATACTGGTACTCTTCAATATAAGGCAATACTATCCTACCCCAAAACATAAACAGTCATACTGGTACTCTTCAATATAAGGCAATACTATCCAACCCAAAATTTCCCCCTTCCTCTCTTTCTTTTTCTTTCTCCCTGCCCCCCCTTTTTCTTTCTGTCTTTCTTTCTGTCTTTCTCTCTCCCTGCCCCCCTTTCTTTCTGTCTTTCTTTCTCTCTGCCCCCCTTTCTTTCTTTCTCTCTCCCTAACCCCCTCCCTTTCTTTTTGTCTGTCTTTCTCTCTCCCTGCCTCTCCCCAAGCCACCGTTGCCGACTTCTCCCTGCTTATCCAATGCCAGGCCAGGCGCCTACAGGCGCCGGGCCAACACCCTTCCCACCCGATGTCATTTCTGACATCAGAGAGGAAGTTCCGAGCCAGCCAGGCAGTGATTGGTCTGAAACTTCCTCTCTGACGTCAGAATTGACGTCGGGTAGTAGGGGGGAAGGTTGTGGGCCTGGTGCTTGTACGCACCTGGCCTGGTGTCAGGGAAGCAGGGAGAACAGAACGCAAAGGCAACGCAAGTCTGTCGCGGAGCCTGGGATGGGCTCCGCAACTGACTCGCGTTTCCTTTGCAATCTACTGGTCGATTGCGATCGACCTTTTGGGCATCCCTGCTCTAGAGGTTCTAAGTTTCATAATTCCAGGTACTTTGACATTTCTCATGAGGAGCTTCATGTCAGAGTTCCTATCAGGACCTAGACCAGGGGTAGGGAACTCCGGTCCTCGAGAGCCATATTCCAGTCGGGTTTTCAGGATTTCCCCAATGAATATGCATGAGATCTATTTGCATGCACTGCTTTCATTGCATATTCATTGGGGAAATCTTGAAAATCCGACTGGAATATGGCTCTCGAGGACCAAAGTTCCCTACCCCTGACCTAGACGAAGCCATACCTCCACTTCTCATCCCACAGCAGCCTCCAAGAAAGTGCAGTGATGCCTGGCCCAAAGTCTTCCCCCTGAGGATAAGAGGAAGGCTCTCGGTGTATGCAGAACTCTGGGCACAGATATTGTCAGACTACTGGATGCTGGAGATTATTTGGGTAAGGTACAAGCTCGGGTTTGCCTATCCCTTAACAGACTGGTTTGTGGACTCTCTGATGAGGCCAACCAAAAAGGTCATGCAGAGTCTTGGCAACAGTACAGAGACTTGTAGAAATACAGGTCATAGAGCCAGTTCTGCCAGAAGAATTGGGCTCAGGCAGATATTTCATAGTGCCTAGAAAAGGCTGAGAGGATTGGAGACCCATTCTGGATCTCACACATGTCAATGAGGCCCTAAAGGTTCCATGCTTTCACATTGAACCATGTGATCAGTCATCGCAGTGGTGGTTCCGGGAGAATTTCTAGCTTCCCTAGACTTGATCGAAGCCTGCCTGCACATTCCTATATTTCCAGAACACAGGAAATTCCTGAGATTACATGTGTTGGAGAGAGATCAGTTTTCGGCGCTTCCCTTTGGGTTGGCAACAACACCCCCGCATATTCACCAAGGTGATGGTTGTGGTGGTAGCAGCACATCTCCACAGGGCAGGATTGCAGGTTTCATCCATATCTAAACAACTGGCTGATCAGAGCTCCATCATTATCAGAAGAGGAACAAGCAGTGGCTTAAGTAGCCCAGATCTTGCAGAGCCTGGGCTGGATAATGAATTTTTGAAAGAGCCAATTGTTTCTGTCCCAATCCCTGGAATACCTGTAAGTACTATCAACATAGCATTAGGCCAAGTCTATCTCAGATAAAGGATATGATGGCCAAGCCAGCTCTGTCTGTGTGGCACTATCTCCAATTACTAGACTCCATGGCAGCCACTATGGTCAAAGGCTCACATGCATTCTCTCCAGAATGCACTACTATCACGATGGTCCCGACAAAACGGACTCCCTTCAAATGACTCTCATGGACTCTGGACCAAATCAGAGTTCTTAAATATCACCCTTTCCCCAGACCGAGAGAGGGCCCTATGCTGTCACTTCCCCTTCTGTTGAGTGAAAGGCACTATGCGCTATTTGAGAATTCATCTAGGCCCTCCTTACTTTTGCCCTTATGATCTAAATTACAACCTGATGTTTCAGAGAATTAAAGAAGAATTGAACACTTCCGATTTGGGTGGATTGAAAGGTGCTTGAGGCTATGCAATGGTGGCTTTTTGCCTTTGTGTGGGCCTGCAAACATCTGCGAATTAGTGGGAGGGTATTGTGCCTACGTTAAACAACTAGGTGACCTTGCTGTACCATCCCTTTTGAAATATTAGGTGGCCCAGCTGAGGGCGCTTCTGGTTCAAACTTGCAAACCCTGGGTGGAAATTGAACAGGGCGGAGATGACTTGATACCCCTTTTGCATTTGCTTTGGCTCCCGGGTAGCAGGAAGTACATGGGGGGGAGAGGAGGAGGTCTGAAAGCATGGTGACCACCCTGCGGGTCTGGCGCTCTGGAGCATCTGGCCCTGCAGTGAAGGGGAGATTCCTAGTATACCACACTTCGGTTTAATCCCGAATTTGTTCCTGGGGATAGGGCAAGGGTCTTTCAATGGTGGGAACTTCAGGGGTTGGTGTGCGTGATACAATTTATTGAAATGGAGGGGTAGCACTGCGACCCTTTGGAGACCTCCAGGAGAGGTACGGCCTGGAATCTAGAGACTTGTTTCCCTACCTCCAAGTGAAGGGCTATATTCAGCGAGCTGGGATTTAGAAAGAACTCCTGGGTGGGGAGGGGGGGAATGAATTTGAAAAGCTATTAGACCCGGAGGTGAAAAAGGGCATGATTGTGGAGGAGTGTGTGGCGCAGTGGTTGGAGCCAAAGCCTCAGCACCCTGGGGTTGTGGGTTCAAACCCTGCACTGCTCCTTGTGACCCTGGGCAAGTCATTCAGTCCTCCATAGCCCCAGGTACGTTAGATAGATTGTGAGCCCACCGGGACAGATAGGGAAAATGCTTGAGTACCTGATTGTAAAACCGCTTAGATAACCTTGATAGGCGGTATATAAAAACCTAATAAACTTGAAACTCGAAACTATTTCCACAATATATGCTTGCCTCAAAAATAGGTGCGCTGTGTCCCTGAAATATACATCTGCTTGGGAAGCAGATATGGGCCGGTGTATCACCCCAGAGGAATAGGACATGACTTAGAAGCATACTTCTACACTTGGCCTGGCCACTGTGATGGTGGAAAATGAGTATAAAGCATTGTTACGCTGGTACGCACCTCTCTGGTGGGGGAGATGGAAAGTGTTGGCTGGGATGCAGGCTTCTAGGTACCTACTTACATATGTGGTGGGACTGTGGAATGGCTCGGGGGTTTTGGATTTCTGTATTTTGAGTCTTATCTGTTTAGGACAGAGTTCTAGAGCCCTCACTTGGACTAGTATTTCTGGATCATTATGATACTACTTGGTATGAGGGGGCAGTTTCTTTAGCTGTTTCTGACGGTGGCTCGCCTTGTTCTGGCTGCCAGTTGGAAACAACCCCCAGCTCCAGATGTGCAATCAGTGCTGAACAAATTGGACGACTGATATTCTTTGTATAGGCTGAAGGCCTTGAAGTATTATAGGATGGGGAGCTTCATTAGGAAATGGCAATGCTATGAAGAGTGGAAACTGTACAGTGAACGTGTTGCTCAGTTTTGTGGGGACTTTTGGGGAGAGGGGGGAATTAATGCTGCTGACTAACTTTTGTATAATGATGGTTATTCTGTATATTATGCCTCTCGGTTGTATTGTTCTTGTTCTTATTGTGCTTATAGATGTTCTGCTTTGTATAATGTAACTTGACAAAAAATAAAAGGGGAGGGAGAGAAAGAGAGAATAAGACCCCATGTTGCCTGTACTGTGTGTGGCAACATATATATTAATGCATGTAAACTGGTATATGTTTGATAAGAGAGACAATTTTCATGTCCCTAATAGGACATTCAGAAGAGAGTTGGGTTTTTTGGGGGGGTTTTTTATTTATCAAATTTTAAACATTATCATTTATACAAATAATAAAGAAAGGAATTTTACAGAAACAAAAAAGAAAAATAATATAACCTCAAAAAGTTATCTCACTAATTTCCTCAAGTCCACATAATTTGAGAGAGAACAAAACAGGCATTAAATGAAACAGAAACATTCAAACATAATCATGATCAAAAAAAGATCAAACACAATGGTGCTTTAATACTACTAAAACTCCAAATATTAATTATGTGGTGACAGAAGAAGAAGAACTAGCTTCATGATGTTGTAAAAATTGTTCTAACTGAATAGAGTCCCAATAAACATAATCATTTTCCTTAAATTTAATCAAGCATTTACAAGGAAACTTTAAATAAAATGTGGCACCCAGAGCTAACACCCTAGATTTCAAAACCAAAAAAGATTTTCTTCTTAATTGTGTTGCTTGGGCCACATCTGGAAATATCAATACATTACCTCCACAGAATTTAGTTTGCTTATTTTGAAAATAAGCTTTCATTATTAAGGATTTATCTATCTATCTTGTACACGTTATAAGAAGTGTAGATCTAGTTTGGATTATATCCTGTGAATCCTCTAAGAAACCAGTTAAATCAAAATCAATTTGTTCCAACTGATCTATACCCTGTTCTATGGAAACTTTTTTCCTCTGAGGAATATAATATAAATTTGTTAGAGGCAAATTTTCTACATCCCTAAAACTTCTTTACAATATTACTTAACCAATATTTCTGGAGACAACAAATGAGTTTTAGGGAAATTGACTAGGGGTAAATTTTTTGCTCTCTGCAAATTCTCCATTTTTTCAAATTTCATATGAGTGATATGAAAATCCTTAACAGCTGTTGTAAAAACTGCTTGTAATGTAACCATTTGTGACTCTGTTGTTCTAATCGATTTTTCCATAATCTTTAGGTTGGAATCAACATTTACAAACTTATCAATCACTTCCTGTGAGAATTTAACATTCTGTGTCACCACAGAATTTAATAACCCCTCCATTCGAGTGTTAATTTGCCATAAATCTTTCAAGGTAACTTCCTGAGGTTCAGCCAGGGGCTCTCTAGCAAACAAAGCCTCATCCTGAAAGGATAAGGCTTTTGGCATCACCCCATAAACTAATGAGGGTGATGTCTGTTGCTCAGAGAGTCCCACCGACTGAAAACTGGAGCCAGGATTGGGCTCCAAAACGTCAGGAATAATTGGTGGAGGCAGTGGAGTTCTACCTGGAGGACTAAGAGATGCTAGCGAGTTCGCTCCCTGGCTATGGCTTAAGGCACTAGATGAAACAAAATGTCTGTCTATGGGACCTGACAATATAATAATAATAATAATTTTATTTCTTATATACCGCTGTTCCATGAAGTTCTAAGCGGTTTACAGTAGAGATAAGTAAGATTAGTTAAGATGAAGAGAGAGTACTTAGACACCTATATAGGCGTAGACACCTTAGCTTTCCCTTTTCTTTTTCCCATATTTTAAAATTTAATACATACAGTTTCTCCCGTTTCTCCCAGTGTTTCCAAGGGGCTCCCAAGGGGCAGGTCGAGCCCCTTAGGGCACGCCCCTTTGGCCACGCCCTGCGGCGTCCCTTTCAACCACGGAGAAAGGACCCGCGTGACATCAGGGCGTCTGTCTCTGCAGGTGCCTGCAGGGATTCAGCTCCCGACCTCCGGCTTGAGATGTTACAAAAGCGCTGCGGTCCTGGGCAATATTAGGTCCTGAAGGTAATAACACCACAAATCCTGTGGCTCTCCAGTCTCCTGCAGTCGCAGCGTCCCTTTCAACCACGGAGAAAGGACTAGAGAGTTGCGCGGGGACAGAAATCCCACCCGTCCCCACCCGTCCCCGCCAAAGTCCCACCCGTCCCCACCCGTCCCCGTGAGGACTCCCACCCGTCCCCACCCGTCCCCGCGAGGAATCCCTCCGTCCCCACCCGTCCCCGCGAGGAATCCCCTCCGTCCCCACCCGTCCCCGCGAGGAATCCCCTACGTCCCCGCCTGTCCCTATAAACTACAGAAATAGTTATTTCATTTAATTATGCTACTGAATTAAAGGCTCTGGTAGAAACCCATTTAAAAATAAGCAAAAAGACTTTATTAATTTGGAAATATTAATTGGGAAGAATACATACTTTGTAAACGGGTTTCTACCAGAGCCTCTAATGTTTATAAATTTTTATCAACACAACTAATATACTACTTTATCCTTAAGCAAAAAAAAAATAATAATAATAATTTTTTTCCTACCTTTATTGCCTGGTTTCTGCTTTCTTCATGTTCTCATTCAATTCCTTCCATCCACTGCCTCTCTTCTCTCTGTGTCTTCCATTTGCTCTGTTACTGTGCCTCTCCCTTTCTCCCCCCTCCCAAATTGGTCTGGCACCCATCTTTTTCCCTCCGCTCCCCCCATAGTCTGGCACCTCTGTCTTCTTCTCTGCCAGCGTCTTCTTCCCATTCCCTCTTCCCCATTTCCTTTCAGTGTCCTTCTCCCCCACCATCTTTCCCATGTCCTGTCAGGCAGCATCCTTCTCCCCTCTCTGCCTTCCCCATGTCCTTTCAGCGGCCTTCTCCCCCCTCTGTCTTCCCCATGTCCTTTCAGCGGCCTTCTCCCCCCTCTGTCTTCCCCATGTCCTTTCAGCGGCCTTCTCCCCCCTCTGCCTTCCCCATGTCCTTTCAGCGGCCTTCTCCCCCCTCTGTCTTCCCCATGTTCTTTCAGCAGCCTTCTCCACCCCTGTTTTCCCCATGTCCTTTCAGTGGCATTCTCCACCCCTTTGTCTTCCCCAGTGCTTTCAGGGTCCTTCCCCCCCTCCTCCCGTTTACCCCATGTCCTTTCAGCGTTCTTTTCCACCCCTTTGTCTTCCCCAGTGCTTTCAGCGGCCTTCTCCCCCCTTAAGCGTCTTTTCTTCTCCACTCCACCTTTCCTCCCTCCCTGCCTCCACCTTTGTGGCGCTTTTGCACCCGACCGACAACAGAACAGGCCCGGTCGGACAAATCTCCCTGTCCTGTAGCCGCGAATCTAAATTACCTTCTTACAGCAGCTGGAGTAGTGAAGCTGCTGTAAGAGGTAATTTAGATTCGCGGCTACAGGGCAGGGAGATTTGTCGGCCGGGCCTGTTGTCGGTCGATCGGGGGACCTGACCGGCTGTGCACATTCCCTGGGGCGGACCGCCCCCTCCCCCCTCTTTCGTACGCCATTGCCTTCTTCCTACCTGCCCTGCCGCACACAGCCGACCGGAAGTCTTCCCGATGTCAGCGCTGACGTCGGAGGAAGGGAGGGCTTTGCTTAAGCCCTCCCTCCGACGTCAGCGCTGACATCGGGAAGATTTCCGTTCGGATGTGTGCTGCGACAGGGCAGGTAAGGAGAAGGAGACTACCCTCGCGGCTCGACCAACCCCGCTGCGATCCAACCCCGCAGGAACCCCGCGACCCTCGGAGGCGTCCCCACGGGATCCCCGCGACCCTAGGGGGCGTCCCCACGGGATCCCCGTGACCCAAAGGGGGAACCCGCGGGATCCCCGCGGGTCCCGCGGGATTCCCGTCATCCCCGTTCCCGTGCAGCTCTCTAGAAAGGACCCGCATGACGTCAGGACGTCTGTCTCTGCAGGAGAAAAGAGTTTTTTAACCAGTGCTGCGTTCAGTCCTTTTTTCAATATAAGTATTAGAAGTGAGTTGCCACGGGGAGAAAAAGCAAGATGGTGCTCGAGCAAGACGCGAGTTGAGAGAGCTCCCGTCGTGTTAGGGATTTTCCTCTTGAATTACCTCCGGTTATGCCTAACAGACGGAAAAGGCAGAGGGACAACCCTCCAGCTGCTCCAGAAACCTCAACACCGCGACAGACTGTGATAACAGCATTCACAGTCCATCAAACCTCAGCGGGCGTTTCTGCTGCTATGCCAGAGGAAGTGCATAGCTTAGACGGCGATTTGTCGCTGAGCCCGCGTGGACCACACACTCCCCCTATGCCTGGAGACACTGAAATGGGACTGACGAGCTTGGAGGACTCACAGACTGGATCTGGAGAGGAGTGTCCCAAACGTCCAGCTAACCCAGATGTCAGCACGTCGTCATCGACTCACGTTTTGGAGCCAATGCAGCATGGAGTTCTTTCCCGCTGGGACTGAATGGTAGTGAGAGAGAGGGAGGCCGTGTCCCACGGAAGGAGCCATATCTCAACCAGCTGATTTTTTTCCCCCCTCAAGCCACTTGTGAAGCCACCAGCGATTACTCTGGATTCTATTTGGACCACGATAGAAAACCTTCGTGCAGTATGTACTAACTTTGTTACTAATACTTTAAATTCATCTGCTAAGATAACTCATTTGGAGATAACCCATTTGTTCAACTTCAGAAGGAAGAGTTAACTAAATTGGAGAAAACAACAAACGAAATTAAGACTTTGCTTGTTAAACAATCTACTGATAAAATGTTATTAATGAGGAAAATAGAAAACTTGGAGAATCAACAAAGAAATTTAAATTTAAGACTTTTAAATTTTCCAATTGCTAAATATATGTCTCCTCTAGAACTTTTAAAAAAAATTTTGGTAACGGTGTTGAAAGTTCCAGACTCCAACTTACCCCCTGTACAAAAAATTTACTACTTAAAAAAGATTTCAGATGATACTCAAGGGGAGAAAACTGAAACTGAGTTAGATGTCTCTGCACTTATGGAATATTTTGAGATAGAGGTGCTAGGCCGTGCTACATAAAGAAATGTTGTTGAAGCTATACTTTAAAATGAAACAGGCCTCCTATTTAGGTGAAAAGGTGAATATATTTCCAGATGTATCTAAATGGACTCAATCTCGCAGGAAAGAATTTCTTACATACCGTACAAGAGTGATTTCTTTAGGGGCAAGTTTTCAATTAAGATTTCCTTTCAAGTGTTTTGTTTCCTATCAAGGGAATAAGTATATTTTCTTTGAACCTGCCCATTTGGGTTTCTTTTTGGAAAGTAAAGGGGTTCCTATCGTGGTCCAGAGCGAAACAGTATAATGTTATCATGGAATGTTAGGAATGATGTATGCTCGAGTAATTTTTCCTTTTTATTATATTTAGTTAAATCCTTGATTCTCACAAGGTGGTTTCTTGATGCTTTTTCTCCCCCCACAGCTGGACTATGTTAAAGATTTTTCTTCTTTTTATGTTTCATATTCATTTATCATTTGATGAATTGAAGAGATGTATTCAGTATTTCCTGTACAATTGTGTATGTAATTATTTGAAATGATAAATAAATAAAAAAGAAGTGAGTTGCCACAAGTGTAAGTGGAATAAAATCCTCTACATATGTTTGTGCAACACTGAGGTTTTCTTTCCCTTTTTTTGATAGGAGCCCTTGATTGTTTTGGGTTTTTTTATTGGATGGTTTTGGAAGTTTTGCTAATACTCTGTGGTAGTCATTGCTGCTCTTCTCAGCGCCAAGAAGCCTGCAATGGCTCAGCTTATGCTAAAGCATGGGTCATATTTCAACACTAGTGCACAAAAGAGAAAGTTGAGCCACTTAATTCAATGATCACGGTGGTGCTAGCTTTCCGCCAAATAGGTCTTGACAAAGGCCTCACAGAGGCATCACTCAGGGTCCAAGTGGCGGGCTTCTCGTACTTCAGAGCCCTTGGACACAAAGCCCCCATAGCTTCTCATCCAGACATAGCCAGATCCCTAATGGGGGCACTAAGGCTCAGACCACCAGTAAAACAACTGTTTCCTTCATGGAACCTTAATGTGATTTTTGCATGGCCTCAGTCAGGCTCCTTATGAGCCTATTCAAGAGACATCCTTCTCGGATCTTACCTTCAAGACCATTTTCCTCATTGCCGTTAAGTCAGTGAGACAAGTCTCGGAGCTGCAAGCCCTGTCATGTAGGGAGCTCTTCCTCAAGATCACAGAGGCTGGAGTTTCTTTATGAATGTTTCCATCCTTTTTGCTAAAGGTCTTTTCAGGGTTTCATATCAATCAAGAGATAAGATTCTGTTACATCCCTTCCAGATTCCATACTCTAGGTGTTCAATCCCTTCCCACAATCCGGAAGTCGCAGAGATGGCTTCATCCAAGGATAAACTCGATTTAAAGTCTCATCTCGCTTAAGTTTTTTTTATTTTTGTCTTCTTAATGTCCTCTCTAAATAAGCAAATCTTATTAAACATATCATTATGTTGTTTTTTAATATCTTCAGGTGGATTATTCTGTTTCAGCTTTCTTTCATCATCCGCAATCTCTTGCTGTAAATCCATTTCGGTCTGGCAAGTAGATTCAATTATCAGAAGCATAAGATCTCGACTATATCTATTTAAAATCACATAGAACTTCATGGTCCTGCAGTATATAAACTGTTATATTATTATTATATTATTATTCTATTTTGAAATAAATATTGGATCAGCTTGAAACATTTTAGGTGCTTTACAAATGCATAGGCCTCTAGGAATCTTTATGCATAGGCCTCTAGTATCTTTAACATATTGTGCCAGTGTGTCAGCATGCAACTCAACTCTAACAAGTCTCTGATATGCATTTTCTAATTTCTGCCATGATGCTCCTTATGTCGACTCACTATCTGTTTCATGGAGAGATGTTCTTTGCAATAGTGCAGTCACTTGGTCATCGGAATATCCAAACAGATCTGGAGTTTTGTTGAGCCATAGTAAATCACACCCCAATCAATCTGATAAATCACTTTAACACAGGTGAAAAGGTTTTTCTAACTGAGCAGAACAGAATGAGTCTCCCCGTATCCCTCCTCCTTATGTGTTCCTATATAGAGCTAACACCTGCTTTGGTACAAACTGAAGTGGCAGCAGAGCCCTCTGGAGGAGGAGGAGGAGTTGAAAACCTGGAATGGATTCCTATTACACAGCTCGTGAGCATGGGGGGGGAATACCCTATGGTCCAGAATGACACACCTAACTACTAGAAGCAAGATAAGAACCTAGCATCTTTATAGAGATAACATCATAGAAGTAAACGCCATTTCTATTTCCACACATACACAGTAGTGGAATGTGTCCTTGAAAGATAGTAATCTGAAAATGTTTGTCTGGTGGTTGAGTCACTCCCACCCAATAAAACCCCCTCATATTTACAGTTAACCTCAGTACTTAAACTAAACTAAACCTTAAGTTTATATACCGCATCATCTCCACGGAAGTGGAGTTCGGCACGGTTTACAAGAACTTAAAAATGAGAAAGGGTACGAAAAGGTTTACATAAGTTTATAAATCGAGTGGAAAAGTAAGGGAAAATAAATTACATGTTAGAGAAGAGCCAGGTTTTTATTCCGCAAGCAACTAAAAACCTGGCTCTTCTCTAACATGTAATTTCTTTTCCCTTACTTTTCCACTCGATTTATAAACTTATGTAAACCTTTTCCTACCCTTTCTCATTTTTAAGTTCTTGTAAACCGTGCCGAGCTCTACTTCCGTGGAGATGATGCGGTATATAAACTTAAAGTTTAGTTTAGTTTAAGTACTGAGGTTAACTGTAAATATGAGGGGGTTTTATTGGGTGGGAGTGACTCAACCACCAGACAAACATTTTTTCTCCATTCTCCATTTCCTATCAAACATTCTGGAACAACCCAATTGTTATAAAGTGTGCCTGTTGTCTCCACTATATTCTCCTCTATAACAGTCTTAACTCCACATTTGTCTGTAACCCATCTTGACTTCTGCCTTATTCTTGTATATTTCCTAAATACTCTGTAACCCTCTTGAATTGTAAGTCACCTTGAACCTAGTTAGGCATAGTGTGACCCAGAAATCCTAGATTAGGTTAGATTTTAAATACATTGTTTGAGATTGTTTGCATGTTTACAGATAGTAGTACAACAGTTTGATTGTGAAGACAATAATACATTGAAAATAGTCGGGGGTATTTTCAGCTGGGTAGTTTGTAATGCCCATATTTCTTAAATGATGGACTGTGGCTGATGGCTGCAGTTGTCCAGTACATACACCTCAAGGATGATAAGAAGTCTTAAGTACTTCTCTTTGAGTGCTTGCTGAATTTTTTTTATGTCTTCCCTCTTACTTCAGATGAAGCAGATCAGAGGCAATATGAAGAGTGGTTGTTTCACACTCAACAGTTATTGCAGATGCAGCTAAAGGTGCTGGAGGAACAAATTGGAGTCCACAGAAAGTCAAGGAAAGCACTCTGCGCAAAACAGCGCACTGCCAAAAAAGCAGGCCGAGAATTCCCTGAGGCAGATGCAGAAAAACTCAAACTGGTCACAGAGCAACAAAGCAAAATCCAAAAACAGCTGGATCAGGTGAGCCTGGTTACATAAGAAGTACTATGCTGTGTCAGTCCATCAAGCCCATGCGCTAAAACCGCTAGTGCACCTTAGTAAAAGGAGCCCTATGTTTTTCTGCTACAATATAGTGATGTATTTTGTTTGTTAAAATTTATTTACTGTTTGCTGGCTTTATACTTCTTTGAAGCTTCCTTTTCCCTCATGGAAATTCCTAGTTAGAGGTTAAATGGACAAAAAGAAGTGTGCTCTTGTGTATGCCCAGAAGATTTTTTGTGTGTTTCTTGGCTCTAGGAGAATAGATCTAAGATGGAATCATTAATGGTGATATCAATTGTGTGTGGCTGTCCTTGTTTGTCTATATTATTTACACTTTAAAACAGTACTTAATTTCACAAAGTATCATCTAGTCTAACAGGTAACAAATTTAAAACAAATCTGACAAAATTTACTTATTTGTAGCAGGTGTATTCCAAGAATAGCAAGATAGAAGTCTTCAAGTATAGGCAACATCATCTTACATCATCTTATTAAGCATGGGCCAGTGAGGTACATTTCTGTGTGGTGTTCCACATATTGGTGCTGTTATACTGGACCAATTCAATTTTCTATACAGCTAATTATTTGGCAGAAGTCAACTCGTAAGAGGAGGTAGGTGGATATTATGAAGCCTTCTAATCTACTTGGTTTTGGAGAACACCACCTACAGGTCAGTAACTTTACTTTCTCAAAGGAAAGGCTTAATAACAAGTACTCACATATATGGGCATCCCTAGCTACTATTCTGCCTTAAACAAAAGATTTTAGACCGCACTGGGAAAGAGCAGGATATAGAGGGAGGAGCCTAAGGCCCTGATTGTCTCAGACACCTAAGGCCCCTCCCTGTGCATTATATGATGCACTAGGGAGGGAAAGCCCCGCCATTCTGGAGCAGCGAGCCTACGAGCAGGATGAGAAGGTACAAGGACGGCAGGGGACCTCCGGTGGCAAGATGGAGTGGGCATCCTTCTTGCCTTTTTTTCAGGGGGGGAAGGAGGGTAAAGAATGTTTGGAGTGGCACCTGGCACGGGAGTGGGCCTTCGGTGGCAGGGGGAGTGGACATCCCTCCTGCCAGTTTTCTTTTGGGGTGGGAAGTTTGGGATGGCAGGAGGAAGTGGCCATTCCTCCTACGTTTTCACAAGGGGAGGGGCATTTCATGGTGTTGGTCCCTCATGGGGGGAGGGCCGTCATTGGTAGGGGGTGCTTTTTTCTCTTTCCTTTTTTTTTTTATGGGACAGATATTTTGTGTATGTAACACGCACAAAATATCTGTGCCATTGAAAAATAATTTTTTTAAAACCAGGCTGACCTGTCGGTAACACAATTAAAGATGTTAATAGCGATTCCATACTATGAAATTGCCTGTAACCCGATTGACAATAATGTAACAACTGAAATTTATCCAGATAATCCAGCAGTTGGTCATACACTACCTTCTCAATAACCTTGCCTAGCAGTGACAAATTTGTTAGCAAGGTTACATGCTTTGGGTATTGGGTGAGTGGTGTTAGATTGGTTCCTCTCTTTTCTAGAGAATAGACTCTTTTGTGTGGAGATAGGGCAGGTGAAGTCTGGTTGGTTACCTTTGAAGTATGGGGGTCCCGCAGGGCTTAACATTGTCCATCTATTTGTTTCTGTTGTGTAAGAAGTTAAGGGACCTGGGTTTAAATTTTCATCTTTATGCTGATGATACTCAGTTTTTGATTCTAGTCTTACAATCTATGACAGAGGCCCTGGATAAGCTTCGTAAGTCTTTCCAGGTTATTCAGGATTATCAGTTGAAGTTTAATGTTTCCGTTGTTTCTTGTGCATTGGTCTTACGAATTAGCTGCGAGTATTGTGTAGACTGAGGGATTATTTGTTAGAGGATAATTTTAGAACTACTATTGTGATGATGTTGAAGTCGGTCTTTAATTACTGTAATGCTTTGTATTTAGGCTTGCTGCAGTACATTCTTAAGGCTTTGCAACTTACTCAAAATGCTTCAGCGCGCATTATTGCACATGTGTCACAATTTGAGCACATTACACAAATCTTGAAGGATTTGCATTGGTTGCCTATCAATGCACGCATTGAATTTTGGATTCTTTGTTTAAATTTTCAAGTTGTTGCATGATAGTAGTCCAAAGGCAGTATGCTCTTTGTTGCAGTTTTATCAGCCAACACGGAATTTGCTATCAATGGGCAAATTATGTCTGGATGTTCCCCCCTTGAGATCAGTGAAGCAAACTGGTTATTGTAATACGATGCTATCAGTACAGGGCCCTATCTGCTGGAATAAGTTACCATTAGCTTTAAGGCAAGCTTCCACTGTATTACAGTTCAGGAAAGAGCTAAAAACTGTATTGTTCTCACGCACCTTTACAATTTGAATTTGTGTATGCTGATTTGGTAGCCAGTTTCTAGTAAATTTGATGTTTAGGTTTATATGTGCAAGGGGGTAACTTACATTGTCATAGATATTGATCCTTGATGGGTCTTTTAATGTATGATAGGATGATTTTTATCTTATGACTTGTTATGTCTCTTTATTATGGATGCTCTGTTGTAATCTGCACAGAATTGTCGGATATGCGGACTATAAATTTGTTAAATAAATAAATAAGCAACATAGCCATCTTTTTCAGATTTACCTTTTTTCAAGTAAGATGTAACTACAGCAACCTTAAGTTTGTTCAGAATAGTCCTCTGTTGTAAAGTGAGATTGACCAAATAAGCTACTGAAGGAGAATGATTTCTCTTAAGACAAAGCAACAAAATCCAAATAGCACCAAAAGGTTCAACAAGAACTGAAAAAGGAAGCGTGTCCAGAACAGCTTAAGAATGTAAATACTGGGGTACTTTCAAAACTTTGAAATCTGAAACTACTTTAAACTCTTTCCAGTTGATAACCTCAACTATGTTCTCACTCTGGACTTCATTATCTTTAACTTTTAGTACAGATCCTAAATTTGAATAATGAATATTCTTCCCCTGAGATAAGATATTTAGGACTCCTTTTACAAAGCCGTGCTAGGGCCTTAACACGCGGAATAGCGCTCGCTAGCTGCTACCGCTTCCTTTTGAGCAGGCGGTAGATTTTCGGCTAGCATGCACTAATCCAGTGCGTGCGTTAAACGCTAGCGCACCTTTGTAAAAGGAGCCCTTAGTGTATTTCTCGATTCTATCAAATCATCTAGAATTAGAACCACCAAACATTCTTTATTACCTGGGTTTGTAACAGAAATCAAGTTTAAGTTTCAAGTTTAATATATATTTGATTAATCGCTTTATCAGTTTTCAAAGCGATTTACACATGATTAAAATTACAATATAAAAGAAATTTTAAAATAGTTAAAGACAAACGAGACATAGACAGTTACGAGACGAACTGGAAACATTGGGATAAGTAGGGGGAGAAATTACAATATATTTAAGCAGAGTGGGAAACAAATAATGGAAAATACATATGGATGGGATAAGAATAGGGATAATTGAATAAATGTTATGGAGAGGAGAATAGATTGGTTCCAAGACTTGTAAAAATATTTTTAAATGAGACCAAATAGTGTTAAATTACAAAGGCGTCGTTAAATAAGAAAGTTTTCAGTTTACTTTTAAATTTTTCTAAGTTGAGTTCTTCACGTAGATAATTGGGGAGAGAATTCCAGGTTTGGGGAGCTGTGACTGAGAAGATATACTGCCGATGCGTATTTATTATTTTTAGCGAGGGAATTGTTAATAAATGCTGTTCATCTGATCTTAAAGTTCTATTAGAGGAGTAAGGGATTAATAATTTATGAATAAAAGCCGGAGTTTTAAATAGAAGGGATTTAAATGTGAGTAAGCAAAGTTTGTATATCAACAAAACCAAATATTTTCTGGAAATAAAAGCTAACTCCCACCTCTTTTAAAATCCTTGGTCTTATTTAGACATACATAATCTATAGGGCACAACTGAACTGAAGATGTTTCTCAAAGATGGTCACTAGAGGAGACTTAGATGATGTCAGCTAACTCTTGATTAAATCCCTGAGATATCTGATGTTAAAGACTGGGCGGAGCTTGCTCCCACACCTTGTTATTGCAAAAGGACCATTTCAGGCTTTGGCCCCCCCCCCCTATAATTGCTCTGTTCAGTGCTCAGGTCCTGAGCGCCAACAATTTCAATGTGATCTCTATATAAAAGAGATCCCTTAAAGTCCGCAAAATCCACTAGTATACTAAATTTTTGGATCTGCATTGGCATCATTTTTGGGTATGGTAGGAGACTTGGCACCAGATGCATAATCTACATTGGCATTGAGCACAACAGGGGATTTGATGCCAGACACAGAACTTGCATCAGAATCTTCATTGCCAAGGAAGCATTGATGATATGCTAATTGCTCTCCACCACATTGACAGCCTTCTGGATCCTAGAGGTCTCCTATAGTTTGACAAGCTATACCACAAGCTGCCTTCTCTTCAGGAGGAGATCCAGCCTATGCTCAAAGATAAACTTTCAGGGCTACTGCATAAGCAATCTACACAGACTTACAGGGTGCTTGCACCAGCCTCAGCCCAGTCTGAGGAAGTTTTTGAAGAATTCTGAGTCAGTTACAGGATGTAACTGACTAAGGGTATGGAAAACCTTACATACACTGACAGACTGAAAAGGCTGGGGCTGTTCTCCCTGGAGAAGCGGAGACTCAGAGGAGACATGATAGAGACCTTCAAGATCCTGAGGGGCATCGAAAAGGTTGACAAGGACAGATTTTTCAATTTGAAAGAAACCACAAAAACAAGGGGCCACTCGATGAAATTGAAGGGGGACAGGTTTAGAACAAACGCAAGGAAATTTTTTTTCACACAGAGGGTGGTGGACACATGGAACACCCTTCCGGAAGCCGTGATAGGAAATAGCACAGTACAGGGTTTCAAGGAAGACCTGGATAGGTTCCTGGAGGACAAAGGGATTGAGGGGTACAGATAAGAGCAGTGGAAGGTTTAGAGATAAATGTAGAGGTAGGTATAAAATTAGTCAGGGACTGCTGCTCAGGCAATATGCCTGATGGGCCGCCGCGTGAGCGGACCGCTGGGCGGGATGGACCTCTGGTCTGCCCTGGCGGAGGCGACTACTTATGTTCTTATGTTCTTATTCAATTCTTTTTTCCTTGGGGGATGATATTGTTGGGTTGATTACTACATATATGACTACAGTGGGATCTTGAATAGAATAGACTCCTGTTTAATCTGGTCAAGATTGAAATCATGGTGATCAATAATGGATCAAATGTCTTCTCTTATTTGAGCATCACAGTACAGGGTGCTTGAATCTCGGTAAAATCAAGTTTAAAGAGTCTGGCTTTGATGTTGGATCCTGTATTGTCCTTTCAATTGCAAATTTCTAAAACTATTCAATCATGTTTTTAATATTTGAGATTGTTTGTTTGAAACCATGCTGAAATTGATTTTTCATATGGTTGTGTAGTATCTTAGAATTCAGAGACTAGACTTTTGTAATGTTCATTACCTGAGATTGCTGCAATGTAAGATCCATGCTTTGTGGGTAATTCAGAATGCAGCTGTTAAGATTTTGGGGTTGGGTAAATTTGAACCTGTTTCCCCAAAGATGAAACAATTGCACTCACTTCCTGTAAACTATAGAATTCAATATAAAATACTACTTCTATTAATTATTTCTATAGCGCTACCAAGCGCACGTAGCACTGAACAGAGTCACAAAGAGTAAAAAAACAGTCCCTGCTCGAAAGAGCTTAAAATCTAAAAAGGCAAGACAGACAAACAGGATGTCATGGATACAGTTAAGGGGAACGGTTAATCAGCAGGCTGGGTTTAAGGGCAGAGGAGTAGAGTTAAGGATTGAAAGCTATATCAAAAAGGTGGGTTTTTAGTCTACTTTTAAACAAGGGAAGGGGCTTGATGGACAAACTCGGGTAATTTATTCCAGGCATAGGGGGCAGCTAGATGAAAGGAATGAAGTCTGAAATTGGCAGTGGAGGAGAAGGGTAACGCTAAGAGTGACATATCTGAGGAACTAAATTCTCTGGGAGGTGTATAAGGAGAGAGAAGCGAGAAGAGATATTGAGCAGCAGAATGAACACACTTGTAGGTCAGCAATAAGATCTTGAACGGTATACGATGGCAGATAGGGAGCCAGTGAAGTGACTTAAGGAGAGGGGTGATATGTGCATAGCGAGGTTGGTAGAAGATGAGTCGCGCAGCAGAGTTTTGCATAGATTGCAAGGGGGAGAGGCGACACTGAGGGATACCAGTTAAGAGTAGATTGCAGTAATCTAAGCATGAGGTTACAAGAGCTTGAACAAGGGTCCGGGTAGTGTGCTCAGAGAGGAAGGGGCGAATTTTCAATATCACCAAGAGATAGAAGCAACAGGTGTTAGCAGTTTGTTGGATATACGTAGAAAATAAGAGGTCAGAATCGAAGACCATTCCAAGGTTGTGTGCAGAGGAGACTGGAACAATGATAGTATTATTTACAGAGATGGAGAAAGGAGGAGGAGGAGCAGAGGGTTTAGGAGGAAAGAGTAGCAGCTCAGTCTTGGACATATTTAGTTTCAGATGACGGCTGGACATCCAGGCTGCAATGTCAGCCAAACAAGCGGAGACTTTTTCTTGGACTTTAGGTGAAATTTCAGGTGTAGAAAGGTAGATCTGGGAGTCATCAGCATATAGGTGATACAGGAAGCCATGGGAGGAGATTAGGGCACCAAGGGAAGAGGTGTAGAGAGAGAAGAGCACCTAAGACAGAACCCTGGGGTACACCAACTGCTAGCAGGGTAGCAGCACTAAAGGTGCATTGGGAAAGATAGAAGGCAAATTAGGAACATAAGAACTGCCTTCTCCGGATCAGACCTTCAGTCCATCAAGTCCGGCGATCCGCACACGTGGAGGCCCAGCCAGATGTACACTTGGCGTAATTTTAGTCACCCATATCCCTCTATGCCTCTCGTAAGGAGATGTGCAACTAGTTTGCTTTTAAATCCTAGAACGGTGGATTCCGCAATAACCTCCTCTGGGAGAGCATTCCAGGTGTCCACCACTCGTTGCGTGAAGCAGAACTTCCTGATATTTGTCCTGGACTTGTCCCCCCTTAGCTTCAGTCCATGTCCTCTTGTCCGTGTCACATTGGACATTGTAAATAATTTTTTTTCCTGCTCTATTTTTTCGATTCAGTATTTTGAAAGTCTCGATTATATCCCCTCGCAGTCTCCTTTTCTCAAGGGAGAACAATCCCAGTCTCTTAAGTTGTTCCTCGTATTCCAAGTTCTCCATATCTTTTATTAGCTTCATTGCTCATCTCTGCACCCTCTCCAGCAGTTTTATATCCTTCTTTAGGTTGGGAGACCAATTTTGGACACAGTATTCCAAGTGTGGTCTGACCATTGCCCTATAAAGCGGCATTATAACTTTCTCCGATCTACTCGTGATTCCTTTCTTTATTATGCCTAACATTCTATTTGCTTTCTTTGCCGCTGCCGTGCATTGTGCTGATGGTTTCAGGGTCCTATCTATCAGTACACCCAGGTCCTTGTTCGCTCTTACCCAGAGTTGCACCTGACATTCTATACTCGTGTTCCTTGTTCTTTCTGCCTAAATGCTTTACTTTGCACTTTAACACATTAAACTTCATCTGCCATTTCTCTGCCCATTTCTCTAACTGACACAAGTCACTCTTGAGTTTCTAGCTATCCTTCTGCGATCTGATTACCCAGCATAGCTTTGTGTCATCTGCAAACTTGATGATCTCAGTGGATGTTCCTTCTTCTAGGTCATTGATGAAAATATTAAATAAGATGGGCCCAAGTACTGAGCCCTGGGGTACACTGCTAGTCACTTTCTCCCAGTCTGAGAACTTCCCATTTATGCCCACTCTCTGCTTTCTGTTCTCCAGCCATTTGCCTATCCATCTTAGTATATCTCCCTCTATTCCATGGCTTTGTAGTTTCCTGAGAAGTCTTTCATGTGGAACCTTGTCGAACGCTTTCTGGAAGTCCAAGTATATTATGTCCACCGGTTCTCCACTATCAATTTGTTTGTTCACAGTCTCAAAAAATTGAAGTAAATTCATCAAACATGATTTCCCTTTCCTGAAGCCATGTTGACTGGCTCTCATCAGGTCGTGTGTATCCAAGTGCTGGACTATGCTATCTTTAATCAGTGCTTCAACCATCTTTCCAGGGACAGACGTAAGACTCGCAGGTCTGTAGTTGCCCGGTTCTCCTCTTAATCCTTTTTTGAAAATTGGCGTGACGTTCGCTATCTTCCAATCGTCTGGTATCTGTCCAGTTCTAATTGACAGGTTGGCAAGTTTTTGCAAAAGCTCTCCGATTTCAACCTTCAGTTCTTTTAAGACTCTCGGGTGAATTCCATCAGGTCCAGGGGATTTGTCACTTTTAAGATTGTCGATCTGGTAGTATATCTGGTCCAAGTCCACTTCTAGTGTGGTGAGGCTGTCCTCTATTACTCCTTTGAACACTTTCACTGCTTCTGGTATTGTTGCGGTGTCCTTTGTAAAGACAGACGCAAAGAAGGAATTTAGTCTTTCTGCAATTTGTTTGTCTTCCTTGATGTACCCTTTTCTTCCCTGGTCATCCAGCGGTCCCACCGCCTCTTTTGCAAGTTTTTTTTCCTTTTATGTATCTAAAGAAGGGCTTGAAATTTTTGGCCTCTTGCACTATTTTCTCCTCTTGGTCCTTTTTGGCATTACTCACCAACTTGTGACATTTCTTCTGATCATCTTTGTGTTTGTTCCAAGCTTCGGTTGTTTTCGTGCATTTCCATTTTTAAAGGAGTCCTTCTTTTCTTTTATGGCTTCCTTCACCTCTCCAGTAAGCCATGCCTGTTCTCCTTTGCCTTTAGTTTTCCTTTCTTTGGAAATCCTCGGAATGTAGAGATTTTGTGCTTCTGTGATAGTATTTTTCAGTAGGGACCAAGGACCATGCTTGATCTACTGTTTTAACTTTGTCCATCTTTTTCTTGAGCCATTGTTTCACCATGACTCTCATGCTATCGTATCTTTCCTTTTTAAAGTTTAAGGTCATGGTTAAGGTTTTGGTATGTTTCCCTTTCCCGATGTCAAGTTTAAAGTTGATCATGTTGTGATCACTCATCCCCAGAGGGACCGTAACTTCTTTTGTCGGTCCCGTAATGCCATTTAGGACCAAGTCCAAGGTGGTGTTTCCTCTCGTCGGCTCTCCCACCATTTGTTTCAGGAAGCAGTCCTCTAGCGCTTCCAGGAACTTGGCCTCCTTGCCCAGTTCGAGGTTCCAAGGCCAGTCTATCCCTGGGAAATTGAAGTCTCCCATGATTATTACAGTACCTGTCTTACATTCTTGTTTAATTTCCTCTATCATTTCTGAGTCTGTCTCCTCCGTCTGTCCTGGGGGTCTATAGTAAAGGCCAATTTTTGTGTCTGCACCATTGTGTCTAGGAATCTTGATCCAGGGGGACTCCAGCTTCTCTGTCCTTTCCGTCGTAGCCTCTCTAACATCTTCTACTCCATCCTGAACATATAGAGCAATACCTCCACCTTTCTGCCCTATTCTTATCTCTTCTGTATAGTTTGTATCCCTGTAGTACTGTGTCTCATTTGTTTTCATCATTCCACCATGTTTCTGTTATGCTAATAATTTCCAGTTCATCGTGTCTTGCTATTGTCTCTAATTCTCCCATTTTGTTTCTCAGACTTCTAGCATTCGTATACATACATTTGAGTTCCCTTTGTGTTACCTTCTAGGACTTTCTAAGCATAGCAGTCTCTACTGTTTCTTTCACGGTATCCTTTTCTACTCCTGTGTTGTTTATATGCTTTGTGGTCATCCCCTCCCGTGTCTGAGTAGTTGTCCTGTCGCCCGGGCCATCGACTGGTGGTTGACTGTCGGTTTTCCCCTGCCCTTTAGTTTAAAGCCTTCTCAATGGCCCTCTTCATGTTGCCTGCCAATGCTCCTTCCTTGTTGAGGTGTAGTCTGTCCTTTCTGTAGTACTTGCTTTTTCCCCAGAACGCCGTCCAGTTACGCACGAAGTCAAAGCCTTCCTCTTCGCACCATCGTCTCATCCAGGCATTGATCGCTTGCAATTCCCCTTGTCTCTTTCCATCCGCTCTTGGTACCGGGAGGATCTCGGAGAAAGCCACCTTCACCTCCCTGATCTTCAGAGTGAGCGGAGCTGGCCCTTCATCTCTTCTCGGTCATACTTCCGTCCGCTCACATCGTTGGTTCCCACGTGGATAAGCACAGCAGTGTCCTCTCCCCTGCGCTGTCTATGATCCTGGAGATCCTGTTGGCCACATCCTTCACTCTTGCTCCAGGCAGGCAGGTGACGATTCTATCCTCTCTCCCTCCTGCGGTGTGGCTGTCCACATGATGTATAATGGAGTCTCCTACGATGATCCCCATCTTCTTTATTCGGAGGTTCCTTGGGGGTCGTAAATCCGTGTCCATGGTGTAGGGCCAATCTTCTTCCTCCTGCGATACGCTTGAAGTTGTTTTCAGCTCTTTGTGTGGGGGGATGTCATCATGCGTTCTCTCTCTTTCTCCTGGTGTGCGGTCGTCCCCTATCTCAGCTTCAGTCTCTTCTGAATTTGTAGGGGAGGACAGATTCACAGAATCTAAATGAGGACAGCATATCAAGGAGTAAACTGTGATTTAAAGTATCCAAGGCAGCAGACAGGTCAAGAAGGATAAGGATAGATTAAAGGCCCTTAGATCTGGCCATGAACAAGTCACTGCAGACCTTAGTGAGGGCAGTCTCTGTGGAGTGTTGGGGGCGAAAACCAGATTGTAGAGGATCGAGAATCTGTCGAGTTGAAAGGAAGACCAAGCAGCGACGGAAAATAGCACTCTCGATTATGTTAGATAGGAACGGAAGAAGGAAGACAGGGCGATAGTTGGATGGACAAGGAGGTTCCAGAAAGGAGTTGAGAAGCGGCTTAACCACTGCAAGTTGAAGGCAGCAGGGACAGTTGCAGTGGAAAGAGATAGATTGAGAATATGGCATAAGGGTGGGATAACAGTATGTGAGATGGGGTCGGATAGAGGGGTGGGAATAGGGTCCGAGGGACATGTAGTAGGCTTGTAGTGGGCTCATCCTGAGGGCTCTCAAATTTTTTTTTATTAGACGACTGTGTGAAACACTGTCAAGACTTTGCTAAAATCTAAATACACCACATCTAGCACACTCCCTCTATCCAATGCTCTGGTCATTCAGTCAAAGAAATTGATCAGATTGGTTTGACAAGACCTACCTCTAGTGAATCCATGTTGCCTCCGGTCCTGTAATCCACAGGATTCCAGAAACTTCACCATTCTCTGTTTTAAAAGCGTTTACACGAATTTGCATACCACAGAAGTCAGACTTACTGGCCTGTAATTCCCTACTTTTGATAGTGTTCCACACCGAAGGTTATTAAACAAGATGAACTCGTTAGGACTAGGAGAAACACTGACAGCATGGGTACAAGACTGGCTTAGCGGAAGGCTTTAAAGAGTGGTGGTAAATGGTATCCCCTCAAAAACATTGAGAGTGATCAGCGGAGTGCCGTAGGGCTCGGTCTTGGGACCGATGCTATTTAATATCTTTGTTGGGGATCTGACTCAGGGACTTCGAGGCAAAATTACACTATTTACCGACGACGCTAAACTATGCAGCGTTGTGGGCAGGGCCTCAGAACCTGACAGTGCAACCAGGCCCAACACTATGGAGCAAGACCTGCTTGTATTGGAAAAATGGTCTTGTACTTGGCAACTAAACTTTAATGCCAAGAAATGTAAAGTAATGCACCTTGGGAGAAGAAATCCATGCAAAACATACACCTTAAATGGTGAAAACTTAACAAGAACTACTGCAGAAAGGGAGTTGGGAGTTCTCATCCGGGAAGATATGAAAGCTGCTAATCAGGTGGAGAAAGCTTCAGCGAAGGCCAGACAAATGCTGGGTTGCATCAGAAGGAGCTTTATCAGCCGAAAGCTGGAAGTCATACTACCGTTATACAGATCCATGATGAGACCTCACCTGGAGTACTGTGCCCAATTTTGGAGGCCACATTATCAAAAAGATGTGAAGAGAATGGAGACGATACAGAGAATAGCCACTAGGATGGTCTCGGGACTTAAAGACATCCCATATGAAGAACACCTTATCAAACTGCGCTTATATTCTCTTGAAGAGCGCAGAGAAAGGGGGGACATGATAGAAACATTTAAATACATCATGGGCCACATTAAAGTGGAGGAGGAAATCTTTTTTTCTAAAGGGTCCCACTGCGACAAGAGGGCATCCACTAAAACTTAAGGGGAGAAGATTCATGGTGACACCAGGAAATACTTCTTCACTGAACGGGTGATTGATCGATGGAATGATCTTCCCCGCTAGTGGTCGAGGCCAGTAGCGTGCTCGACTTCAAGAGTCGATGGGACAAACAGGTGGGAGTACTACAGAGTTATGCTCAATTGATAGATACTCCAGGGAAGAAGGGTCCTTGAGTAGGCAGACTAGTTGGAGGGAGGGTTCTCGAGTGGGTAGACTTGTTGGGCCATCGGCCCTTTTCTGCCTTCATATTCTATGTTTCTATGTTTCTACTTCTTCCTTTTTTTGAAAATATGTTTATTAAAGGATCAATGCATACGAGAATATACAGAGTATGACCATACAATAGGGACATCATGTACAATAATCAAAGGTGCAGGCAGAGAATGAACAAACATGAATAAATCCACAACATATCAACTCCCATACAGATCCAATTTTGAAATGAAACCCTCCCTTCCAACCCCTCCCCCCCCACCCTGTGCACCCGGGATCTCTAACCAGCCCTAAAAGGAGCTCCAATAATCCAAATAGGTTCTAGATTTCCAGCTCGCTGCCCCCCGGCGATGCTGCCGTTCCCACCCAGCCATCGGAGACATATGAGCCCGCCACTGTTGCACTGTTGGCCGCGTTGTACCAATCCAGTGGCGAAGAATTACCATATTTTCGCGGATATAACGCGCACCATTGTAAAACGCGCACAGGGGTATAGCGCGCAGAAATCACGATGATATGTACAAAAACTTTTCTATACCGCGCTCAGGCATATAACGCGCATGCTGCCCGACTCTCCTCTGGCCACCCCGACTCTCCTTTCGCTCTCCCCGACTCTCCTCTGGCCACCCCGACTCTCCTTTCGCCCTCCCCGACTCTCATCTGGTTGTCCCGACTCACCCTGACTTTCGGTGCACTGCCCCGACTCTCCTCTGGTTGCCCCGACTCACCGTTCACCCGCCCTGACTTTCGGTGCACTGCCCCGCCTCTCCGTGCCTGTCCCCCCTTGAAGGTCTGCCTGTCCCCCCTTGAAGGTCTGCCTGTCCCCCCTTGAAGTCCTGTCCCCCTTGAAGGTCTGCCTGTCCCCCTTGAAGATCTGCCTGTCCCCCCTTGAAGTCCTGTCCCCATCCTGAAAGCCTGATGCCCCCCCTCGACGTCCGATTCTTCTCCCCCCTCGGCAGGACCACTCGCACCCCCACCCCGAAGGACCGCCGACTCCCCGACAATATTGGGCCAGGAGGGAGCCCAAATCCTCCTGGCCACGGCGACCCCCTAACCCCACCCCGCACTACATTACGGGCAGGAGGGATCCCAGGCCCTCCTGCCCTCGACGCAAACCCCCTCCCCCCAACGACCGCCCCCCCCAAGAACCTCCGCCCGTCCCCCAGCCGACCCGCGACCCCCCTGGCCGACCCCCACGACACCCCCACCCGCCTTCCCCGTACTTTGTGTAGTTGGGCCAGAAGGGAGCCCAAACCCTCCTGGCCACGGCGACCCCCTAACCCCACCCCGCACTACATTACGGGCAGGAGGGATCCCAGGCCCTCCTGCCCTCGACGCAAACCCCCCTCCCTCCAACGACCGCCCCCCCCCAAGAACCTCCGACCGACCCGCGACCCCCCTGGCCGACCCCCCCACCCCCCTTCCCCGTACCTTTGGAAGTTGGCCGGACAGACGGGAGCCAAACCCGCCTGTCCGGCAGGCAGCCAACGAAGGAATGAGGCCGGATTGGCCCATCCGTCCTAAAGCTCCGCCTACTGGTGGGGCCTAAGGCGCGTGGGCCAATCAGAATAGGCCCTGGAGCCTTAGGTCCCACCTGGGGGCGCGGCCTGAGACACATGGTCGGGTTTGGCCCATGTGCCTCAGGCCGCGCCCCCAGGTGGGACCTAAGGCTCCAGGGCCTATTCTGATTGGCCCACGCGCCTTAGGCCCCACCAGTAGGCGGAGCTTTAGGACGGATGGGCCAATCCGGCCTCATTCTTTCGTTGGCTGCCTGCCGGACAGGCGGGTTTGGCTCCCGTCTGTCCGGCCAACTTCCAAAGGTACGGGGAAGGGGGGTGGGGGGGGCGGCCAGGGGGGTCGCGGGTCGGCGGGGGGGGCGGTCGGAGGTTCTTGGGGGGGGGCGGTCGTTGGAGGGAGGGGGGTTTGCGTCGAGGGCAGGAGGGCCTGGGATCCCTCCTGCCCGTAATGTGGTGCGGGGTGGGGTTAGGGGGTCGCCGTGGCCAGGAGGGTTTGGGCTCCCTTCTGGCCCAACTACACAAAGTACGGGGAAGGCGGGTGGGGGTGTCGTGGGGGTCGGCCAGGGGGGTCGCGGGTCGGCTGGGGGACGGGCGGAGGTTCTTGGGGGGGGGCGGTCGTTGGGGGGAGGGGGTTTGCGTCGAGGGCAGGAGGGCCTGGGATCCCTCCTGCCCGTAATGTAGTGCGGGGTGGGGTTAGGGGGTCGCCGTGGCCAGGAGGGTTTGGGCTCCCTCCTGGCCCGATATTGTTGGAGAGTCGGCGGTCCTTCGGGGTGAGGGTGAGAGTGGTCCTGCCGGGGGGGGGATGTATCGGACGTCGGGGAGTCGGCCGGGCAAGAGGGCTTGGGCTCCCTCTTGCTCCGATCGTGGATGCGGGTGCGGGTGGGAACGCGTGCGAGCGGTCGTTCGGGGTGGGGGTGCGAGCGGTCCTGCTGGGGGGGTGAATCGGGCGTCGGGCGGGGTGGGAACTATGTTTAAAAACTTTTGTATACCGCGCTCAGGCATATAACGCGCGAGGAGTATGCGCGGTACGTAAAATCACGTATAACGCGCGCGTTATATCCGCGAAAATACGGTAGTTTCTTTGTGATTTCTAAGGCCACTAAAAGAAAGCGCCGTCCAGGGTCGCTAACACCCGCTTCCACCAGGGGACCTGTGACACCCAACAGCAACGTCTTGTAAGACCAGTCTATAGATAGTCCTATAACGTTTTCCAGCTCCCGAAGCACAGAAATCCACAGGGGCCCTACATGTGAGCATTCCAAAAAGTGATGTACCAAGGTGTCCCGACGAGCCGGACATCTGGGGCAGCAGTCATCAGGCCATAGCCCCATCTTCCGTCCCTTACATCTCGTTAAATAAGATTGGTGCAGAATCTGCAGATGTACTTCCCTCAAACTCACATTAGGGGAGGCAGAGGCACATTCCTGAAAACACCGAACTAATTCGTCAGCAGTGACCTGCTCTCCCAATGCTGAAGTCCAATCCGTTGCCATAGCATCAAGAAACCTATCAGACCGTCTTTCCCTCCCCACTTTATACCACTCCGAGAGCGTGTTAAAGTCAGATGGGGCGGACAAAAACTGGTGATCCAAGGAAGTGAAAGTGGGCAAGCTGCCCTCCGGCGAACGGAGCGCCAAACAATAACTACGCATCTGCAGGTATGCAAACATAGACCCTGCGGTCCAACCCCAGCAGTCCCGACATGCCAAAAAAGAGGGAACCGATCCTGACCCCACTTCAATCACCTGCCCCACAAAGCGACACCCAGACGTCCGAACTGAGGCAAAAAATGCGTGCAACGAACCAGCAGGAAACTTAGGATTACCCACCAATTCCGTAAAAGGCGAAGGACCCACCGCGCCCCCCAAGGAAGACCGCCACCAGCTCCAGGCCATTCGTAAGGGTCGAAGCATAGAAGGGCAGGGTCCCGCCCCATCCCACAGGAGGTTAAAAACTGACACCGGAGCTGACAAAATGTACCAGAATCCAACCGGGGCAAACCTGGCAACTCCCGTATATAATTCATGCACCCATCTCAACAAAGCAGCCACATTGTAAAGACGCAAATCGGGCAAGTTCACACCACCGTGCTCTCGCCCCCTAATCAGTTTGTTATAGCCAATTTTCACCCGGCGGGAGCGCCATACAAAGGACGAAACGACCCCCCGATAAGCCTGCACATCCTTCTGTTTAACCCAAAGGGGCACCATTTGTAGTGGATACAGGAGTTTCGGCAAGAGGACCATTTTAATAAGGGCAACGCGTCCCAGGGGCGAGAGGGGAAACTCCATCCATCTCCTACATAGAGCTCGGACTGCATCTAATTTATCAAGTACATTCTTCCGATATATCACCCCCGGATCCGCATGCAGATATATTCCCAGATATTTGAGCGTACCCTTAGACCATTGCAACGGAAAGGAAGAATCATGCTGCAAAACACACGGGGGGCGGACCGCCAGAGCCTCTGACTTATCAAAGTTAATTCGCAACCCAGAAAAGGCTCCAAACCTCCGTATAAGATCAATTAAACGAGGAACCCCTTCTTCAGCATCTCCCAGAAAGATGAGCATGTCATCCGCAAACAAATTAATTTTAAATTCTTGGGAACCCAACCGAATACCACGCAAGTCGGGGCTCTGACGGAGCTTAGCCGCAAGAGGCTCTAGAGCCAAGACAAAAAGCATCGGAGAGAGGGGACAGCCCTGGCGTGTCCCCCTCTCGAGTTCAAAAGAAGAGGTAAGCTACCCGTTAATCAGGATTTGGGCCGTAGGATGAGCGTATAATGATCGAATCCCAGTCAGAAAGCTCCCCATAATGCCGAACTGAGGAAGAACCCAAAAAAGATAATCCCATAACACTTTATCGAACGCTTTTTCCGCGTCTAGACTGACTATAAGGGCATTCTTCTGTCCCGGGTGTTGCCCAACAAGTTCAGGATTCTGAAGCACCGAAAGCGCCCTCAGCACATTAGCAGATGAATAGCAGCCCAGCACAAAACCTGCCTGGTCCGAATGAACTAAGTTGAGCAAAACCCGACCCAGGCGAGCCGCCATAATAGCAGCAAACAACTTGATATCTTGATTGAGCAGAGAAATAGGTCTATAGGATCCCAGCTGATCTTCCGCTCGACCCGGTTTCGGGAGAACCACAATATTAGCGTGAGTTAGTCTATGCGGAGGCAGTTCACCTCTACTAAGAGCCCCACACAGGGCTTGAAAGGGGCCCACCACTCGTATCCCCAACAACTTATAATATTCAGAACCCAGTCCGTCAGGCCCAGGGGCTTTAGCCAATTTTAAGGCCCGAATAGCTTGTTGGATCTCCAACCCTCGCACCGGGGCATTTAACACCTCCCGCTGCTCATGTCCCAGGGACGGAAGCTGTAGGTCCTTAAAGAAAGTCGTCCTCTGTTCTGTGTCACAGGTCCCCTTATCATATAGAGCCCTATAGTAGTTAACAAAACTCTGCTGTATCCCAGCTTGGGCAGTTATCTCTCTACCATCAGGCGCCCGAATCTTTGAAATTATTTGCTTCGGAGCCCTGGAGGTAACCAAAGATGCAAGCAGTTTCCCCGCTTTGTTACCCCAGCGGTGGAGGCGATATTTATACAATCTGATATCTCTGAGGGCTCTTTCCGCCAGTAAGTCATTAATTTGCCTACGTAGGTCAAAATATTGAGATCGAGCTGCCGTGGCACCCGGAGCATGTAAACTCCCACGCAGCGCGGCCAAACGTTGTGTTAAGTCCAACAGTGTCTTATCTTGGGCTCTGCGCTTGCGGGCAGTGTACTCTATAATTTTACCCCGCAAGACCGCCTTGCTCGCCTCCCAAAACACCACCTCTGATACATCAGAAGCAGGGTTGTCGTTCACAAAGAAATCCCATTGTTGTTCCAGAAAATCCTTAAACTCATCATCTTCATATAACGTGGGATTCATACGCCAACTGGTAGTCGACCCCTGGGGCCCCGGCCTATCAATGAGCTCCAGCCAAACCAAGTGGTGATCTGACAAAACACTGTCTTCAATCACCACTCGTGGAATACCCGCCAGCAGAGAAGGAGCCACCAACAGGTAGTCCAAACGACTATGAACATCATGCACTAGAGAGTGAAAAGTGAAGTCAGATTCAGTAGGATGCAGTGTGCGCCAGACATCAATCGGACCCAGTTGGTGCATCACAAAGTTCACCCCCTTGTGATCGCCTCCTTTCAATCGGGGCTTAGGCGGCTTGCAATCAACAAGTGGGTCTGCAGTGATGTTAAAGTCCCCACCTAGTACCAATTGGTATTCAGAAAAAGCGTCAGAGCCGCTACTAATACAGAAAAAAATCTATGAGAGTATACATTAGGTGCATAAAGAGAACAAAACACATATTATCCCAGGACAAGCAGGCATGATATTCTCACACATGGGTGACGTCATCTACGGAGCCCCAGCGCGGACAGCTTTTCAAGCAAACTTGCTAGAAGTTTCAAGTTTGCACACTGCACCACGCATGTGCTAGCCTTCTTGCCCACTAGAGGGCGCATCTCCACCTCGTGGTCCTCAGTTCAATTTCATCCGCGGAGCCAGAAGCCCTGTGGATAATTGTGCTCGGATTTGCCTTCTGTCGCCGCGGCTGTGTGCGGAATTTCGACGCGGTCGCTGCGTTATCTGTGTTTTCTTTCTTTGTTTTCTTCCTTTTTCAAAAAAAAAAAAAAAAACTTTTAATTCATCCGTATCGCTCCGGGGGCTCCCGGTAGCCGTGGCCGAGGAACCTCGTTTGTTCCCGGCCTTGTTTTGGGCCCATGTCCCGGCCCGTAACGGGATTTAAGAAGTGTGATAGGTGTGATAGGCTTTTGTCGATCACTGACCCTCACAGGTGCTGCTTAAGGTGCTTGGGGCCCCATCACCCGACAGCATCGTGCCCTAAGTGTGCCACCTTCCAGAAACGGGCCCTTACTCGTCGCAAGGCCCGTATGGCGGATCTCTTTGCCGTCGAGACCCCGACGGGGAAGGCCTCGAGCTCGGCCTCGGCTTCGGCCCCGGCCTCGACCTCGGCCTCGACCTCGGCATCGGACCCCTCGGCTGCCTCGAAGCCGGTTGCCTCGCAGAAGCAAGCCCCGGGTAAGTCTCCGCTTCCTTCCTCAGTTTCATCGACCAGGAAGCCATCCTCGGGCTCTTCGTCGGCGGGACCGTCGACCTCTGCCCAGGCCAAGGTGTCTAAAGGGTTAGCCCCGAGGGAATACTCGAGACCGAGGTCGCCCTCTGCGGAGCGCCCCCAGGTGTTGCCTCCGGGTCTCACGATCCCGGCATTCCAGGAATTGCTTCGAGCTTTAATTTCCTCGGAGCTCTCCGGGGCCATTGAGACCCTGCAGCAGGCTTCGGCCTCGACGCCTTCGGTCTCCGCGGCCCCGCAGTTGGCGACCTCGGCCTCGGGCACCGGCCTTTCAGCGGCCGAAGCTCCCTCGGCCTCGACCTCGACGCTTCCCTCGGATCCGACCTCGGTGAGACAGCCTGAGGTCAGTGTGCGGTCCCGAGACAAGCAGCGCCGGGTACGCCGGATCTCCTCGTCCTCGTCCCCGAGGTCTTCCCGGGGTTCCTCGCCCTCGAGCAAGCCTCGGGCGAAGCACCGCCTCAAAAAGGCCAAGCGGTCTCGGGCCTCGCCTCGGAGGAGTCATCGCTCGACGACGCCCGAGGGCGGGGCTTTGCGGGTCGAGGAACTCCGCCTCGACAACCCCGATCTCTTGCGGTCCCCGATCCGGGAGAGTTCCCGTGCCTCCTCGCCGGGGCGGAAGGGACGGGCCTCCGTGCCCCGTACTCCGGGGGGTTCCCCCAGGGAGTCTCTTCGGCGGGCTGTGTCCCCAACCCCTTTGAGGTCAAGGGATCGTGCCTCGTGGGGTTCGGGATCCGGTGTGGGGATCGAGTATTCTCGCCAGGCCTCTCCCTTCGGCTCCGTTGAGAAGTCTCGGTCACCCTCTCCGCCCGCACGGACATCTTCTTTTTCTAAATTTGTCCATGACATGGCGAAGGCTCTGGGGGTGGACCTGTTGGCGGGGTCACACTATACCAAAGAATTTTTGGAGGAACAGGATTCTCCTGCCCCTCAGCGGGAATCTCCCCGCCTGCCGCTGAACAAGGTCCTCCTTCAGACCTTGCTGCGGAACCTTGAGACCCCTCTTACAGTTGCGGTAGTGCCCACCAAGATGGAATCCAAATACCGGACACTTCCCCCTAAGGGGTTTGACAAGGGGCAGCTCTCCCATCAGTCGCTCCTGGTGGAGTCGGCTCTTAAGCGTTCGCAGCCTTCTAGGGTCACTGCGGCGGTCCCCCCTGGGAGAGAGGGTCGGACCCTCGATAAATTTGGCCGTCGTCTATATGCTAATTCCCAGATGGCCACGAGGGTCCTCAACTATGCTTTCGCCTATTCTTCCTACCTCAGATCAATGGTGAAGGATCTGCCGGACTTTCAGGGGGTGATCCCGGATTCGCACAGGGATAGGTTTGCCACTTTTGCGTCGAACCTGTCCCAACTACGTTTCTATCTCTTTCATGCGGTATACGACACATTTGAGCTTGCCTCGAGGGTATCGGCTTGTGCGGTAGCCATGCGCCGGTTGGCGTGGCTGCGGACCTTCGAGATGGACCCCAACCTGCAGGAGCGATTGGCCAATCTACCCTGCGTCGGGTCGGAGTTATTTGACGACTCCTTAGAGGCGGCTACCAAGCGGCTTTCTGACCAGGAGCGCTCTTTGGCGTCTCTGGTTCGGCCGAAGCCTAAGCCATCACCTCAGAGGCCATTTAGACAGCCTCCTAGGCGGTATCCTCAAAAATCGACACCGGCCTTTTCAAGACCTCCACCCCGACGTCCAACCCAACAGGGTAGGGGGGGGCCCTCCAAGCCCGCTGCGCAGGGGGCATCCAAGCCAGCACCGTCCTTTTGACGGGATGAGCGGCTGGGGGCTGGCCCCCGCCGCGAGGTCGCCCAACCCCCTCCCCATCGGGGGTCGGCTCACGGCTTTTGCCAGGGCTTGGTCAGGGATTACGTCAGACGCATGGGTGCTCCGGACCGTCTCAGAGGGCTATTCGTTAAACTTCTCCAGGCAGCCTACAGACATGCCTCCCGGGGAGTGCCCGTCCAATCGGAGCCAGTTGGCCCTTCTCATAGAAGAAGCCAGGGCCTTGTTGAGCCTCCGGGCGGTAGAATTGGTGCCTCTCGATCAGCAGGGCCGGGGATTTTATTCCCGTTACTTTTTGGTCCCAAAGAAGACCGGGGACTTGCGCCCCATTTTGGACCTCCGGAAGCTCAACAAGTTCCTGGTCAGGGAGAAGTTCCGTATGTTATCGCTTCCGATTCTGTATCCTCTATTGGACGAGGGGGACTGGATGTGCTCCCTAGATTTGAAGGAAGCGTACACCCATGTTCCGGTGCATCCCGACTTTCAGAAGTTTTTAAGATTTCAGGTCGGGGAGTTGCACCTGCAGTACCGTGTACTACCCTTCGGTCTGGCTTCGTCTCCTCGGGTGTTCACGAAATGTATGGTGGTGGTCGCGGCTGCTCTGCGCTCCCGGGGGTTGCAGGTCTTTCCCTATCTGGACGATTGGCTGATCAAGGCCCCGACAAGGGAAGGAGTTATTTCAGCGACCCAACAGACTATCACGCTTCTTCAGGGTCTAGGGTTCGAGGTGAACTTTCCCAAGTCTCACTTGCGCCCGACTCAATCCCTCCAGTTTATAGGAGCCGTGCTGGACACTGTTCTCCTCCGTGCCTTCCTCCCTTCCCCACGTCTGGAGGCACTGCTCCGCTTGGGCCGGCAGGTTTCGCTACTGCAGGTAGTGTCGGCTCAACGTATGATGGTGCTTTTGGGGCACATGGCATCGACGGTCCAAGTGACCCCATTTGCCCGGTTGCATCTGAGGATACCTCAGTGGACCTTGGCCTCGCAATGGCGTCAGGACCGCGACCCAGTATCTCGACGCTTGACTGTGACTCCGTCTTTCAGACGCTCGCTCCGTTGGTGGACCAACTCTACCAATCTGTCCGGGGGTTTGCTCTTTCGCGTCCCTCCGCATCGCAAGGTCCTGACGACGGACTCTTCGGAGTATGCGTGGGGGGCTCATCTAGACGGTCTGCGAACGCAGGGCCTATGGTCGGCTGCGGATCGTCGCTGTCACATCGTGTTGGAGCTTCGTGCCATTTATCTGGCTGCTCGGGCCTTCGGTCACCTCCTGCGCGATCAAGTGGTTCTCGTTCGAACAGACAACCAGGTGGCCATGTATTACGTGAACAAGCAAGGGGGGACGGGCTCTTGGCCTCTGTGCCAGGAAGCCCTGCGCCTTTGGACATGGGCCGTCTCTCAGAACATCTTCTTGCGGGCGGTTTACATTCAGGGGGAGCTGAATTGTCTGGCAGACAAACTCAGTCGTCTTCTCCAGCCGCACGAGTGGTCGCTGAACTCCCGGGTTCTACGCGAAGTCTTCGACCGCTGGGGGACTCCTCAGGTGGATCTGTTTGCTTCACCCGAGACTCACAAACTACCCCTCTACTGTTCTCGGGTGTACTCCCGGGACCGTCTCGAGGCTGATGCTTTTCTTCTCGACTGGGAGGGGAGGTTCCTTTATGCGTTCCCTCCTTTTCCTCTGATTTTGAGAACGCTGGTTCATCTAAAATCGACCACAGCTACTATGATTCTCATTGCGCCTCGTTGGCCAAGACAGCACTGGTTCTCCCTGCTTCTTCAACTCAGTGTCAGGGAGCCTCTGCTTCTGCCTGTCTTTCCCTCTCTGCTGTCTCAGAGTCGGGGTTCGCTGTTACATCCCAATCTTCAGTCTTTACATCTGACGGCTTGGTTCCTTTCCCCTTGACTTCGGTTCCTGTTTCTCAGTCAGTACGGGAAATTTTGGAGGCCTCTCGGAAGGTCTCGACTAGGCTATGTTATTCCCAGAAGTGGACCAGATTTTCATCCTGGTGCTCCTCGAACCACCTGGACCCGAGTTCGGTGCCTGTGTCTTCGGTGCTGGAATATCTGTTGCATCTGTCGAATTCTGGTCTGAAGACGACTTCCATTCGAGTGCATCTTAGTGCCATTGCTGCATTCCATCAACATCTTGAGGGTCGTTCCCTCTCTCTGCATCCTCTGGTTTCTCGTTTCATGAGGGGTCTTGTGAATGTTCATCCTCCTCTCAAGCCTCCTCCTGTGGTGTGGAATCTTAATGTGGTCTTGGCTCAACTAATGAAACCACCTTTTGAGCCTATCGACAAATCTCTTCTTAAGTTTCTTACTTGGAAAGTAGTCTTTTTGATTGCGCTCACGTCCGCTCGTCGGATTAGCGAGCTACAGGCTTTGGTTGCAGATCCTCCTTTCACTGTGTTTCATCATGACAAGGTGGTTCTTCGCACCCATCCCAAATTTTTGCCTAAGGTTGTGTCTGATTTCCACCTCAATCAGTCCATTGTTCTTCCGGTATTTTTTCCGAAGCCCCATTCTCATCCTGGTGAGGCGGCGCTTCACACGCTTGACTGTAAGAGGGCGTTGGCTTTTTATCTCCAACGTACTAAGTCTCATCGGAAGGTTCCTCAATTGTTTTTGTCCTTTGATCCTAATCGGGTAGGACATCCGGTTTCCAAGCGTACCTTGTCCAACTGGTTAGCTGCTTGTATCTCTTTTTGCTACGCTCAGGCTGGTCTCCCGCTCTCGGGTCGAGTCACGGGGCATAAGGTCCGGGCGATGGCAGCTTCGGTTGCTTTCCTCCGTTCTACTCCCATGGAGGACATTTGTAAAGCTGCCACCTGGTCTTCGGTTCATACGTTCACCTCCCACTACTGTCTGGACTCCTTGTCCAGGAGTGACGGCCGGTTTGGCCAGTCGGTGTTACGTAACCTGTTTTCCTAAATTGCCATCCTCCCACCTACCCTCTTTCTGGTTGGCTTGGAGGTCACCCATGTGTGAGAATATCATGCCTGCTTGTCCTGGGATAAAGCACAGTTACTTACCGTAACAGGTGTTATCCAGGGACAGCAGGCATATATTCTCACAACCCGCCCACCTCCCCGGGGATGGCTTTTCTTTGCTTGATATGGAACTGAGGACCACGAGGTGGAGATGCGCCCTCTAGTGGGCAAGAAGGCTAGCACATGCGTGGTGCAGTGTGCAAACTTGAAACTTCTAGCAAGTTTGCTTGAAAAGCTGTCCGCGCTGGGGCTCCGTAGATGACGTCACCCATGTGTGAGAATATATGCCTGCTGTCCCTGGATAACACCTGTTACAGTAAGTAACTGTGCTTTTCTTCCCCAAAAAAACTCCTGCCCAGATCACATATCGCCCCTCAGGGTCCTGTATTACTTTGTGCATAGTACAAGGATGCTTTTTATGAAAGAGGAGAGCAACACCTCGCTGTCTGGAGTTGTAGGAAGCAAAAGCTACTTCCCCTACCCACTCCCTCTTCAGTGTAACATGTTCTGTCACGCTGAGGTGCGTCTCCTGAAGCATTAAAACATCTACTTTTAATTTCTTACAGTATTGAAATAATTTGCTGCGCTTTGAATGCAAGCCATCAATGTTAAAGCTGGCAATCTTAACAGAACTCACAGTAGTAGTTGGTAAGAAGTAAGTTCCCCCAGAGACAACAGGCCTGTGGGGCAGCAGTGCCGGCCTCCCAGCCAAACCGGCACGCCACCCACTGAAGTTTCAGAATATTGCTGGTCATAGACCCCCGGGTGCTCCCAAGATACAACCCACCCTTCCACCCCTCCCCCAACAAAACTTCCTGTTCCTTCAGATAAACCCCCCACCCCCCACAGATATCTCCCTTATCCAGTCCCCCCTTCCGTAACCCCTCCCCAACCCATAACCACACTCTCTTCCACACTCTCATAACACCAACCCCAGCAGCAAGCAAACACAGATACTCTCACTCCCCTCCCCAAAGCTCCCCCTCCCCCCATCTACCCCCGTAACCTTAAAACAAATACCAGAACTGTCCAGAACCTGCAAAAAAAAACAAAGATATGTGCAGGGACATATAACTAGAGACATACAACTGGAGACCTGGAAGGACAACAACATAGTCCCCCTCAGAACCAAAATAAGTTCCCGGGGAGGGGAGGCAGTCCTGCCGTAAAGATCCCCGTTGCAAGTGCTCCCCGAGAGGTCCCCTCCAACCAAAAAACAGAATCAAAAAACACAGTCTCTCACAAACAGTCCCACACGCAGAGACCGGAGACATCAGCAGGGACCCCAAGGGGCCTCTCCCCTCAAGATAGAAACATAAAGATGAAGAGGGGAACAACACAGCTCCGTCAGGTCCAGATCATCCAGAAGGTAAAGATCGGTCGAGTCTTCAGAAGAGGCCTACTGGGCGGGAAGGCTCTCGATGAAGCGCTTGAGTTCCTCCGCCTGGGACACAGTGAAGGTGCGATTTTCATGGGTCAGGCGCACCTTGGCTGGATATAAGAAAACAAATTTTATTCCCCTTGCGACCAGCTGCGAACAATATGGTGTGAAGGTTCTGCGCTGTTCAGCCACCTTAATAGAGAAATCTTGGAAGATCAAAATCTTGGCACCCTCATATTCCAGACGCCGGGACTTCTTAAATAGCTCAAGCAGACGGGCTTTGATAGCATAATTATGAAAGCGGGTCAGCACAGCTCTCGGTCTACCAGCGCTCTCGTGCTCTCGTCGCTGTCCCACCCGGTGGGCTCGTTCCACCACCACTGGGCCCGCATGCTCCGGGAGGCCCAACTCCTTCGGCAGCCACTTCTCCACAATATGGAGGAGCTCAGGGTCCTTAACAGACTCTGGAATTCCGATGATCCGGAGATTCTTTCGTCGGGCTCTATTTTCCTGATCTTCAACTTTCTCCATGAGCTGACCAACTCGAGTTTCCAGCAGGTCTAGCCTCCCGTCTGCTACCCCAGCACGATCCTCCTGGGCCGACATCCTCTGCTCCACGTGCTGCAGCTGAGCAGCTTGTCCCGCCAAGGTGTCCTTCAGTTCATCCATAGAGGCATGCAGTTTAGCTAGTTTGTCATCTAGCAACTGTGACAAATGCCTCATGGACACCTGCAGCACATCGTCGGATCGATCCGTTGGGATGTCGGTTTGCGTGCCGGCCATCTTGCACGCTGGGCTCCCACACTGCTTCGCCGGCCGAGAAACTTTCAGCGGCATGCCCCGCGGCCAAAACTGCGTTCTGCGCCTCTCCGAACCGCAACAATGTGCCCCTGCACTAGCGCCTGCACTGGCATTCAAAAAATTAAAGTTTCACCCGACATGGGCGGCGATTAGGGGGGAGAAACCGGGAAGTCGGAGCGGAGCTCTGTGCACGGACATCCGCTCAGGAACCCGCCATCACGTGACCCCCCCCTACTTCTTCCTTATTGCTACCTCTCAGCTGCAATCTCTGCTGTCATTGAAACATCCAGAAAGCTTTCCACTCAGCGCTGTTACCGCTTCAAATGGACAAGATTTTCCACCCGATATACAGTGTATTCTTTTGAACCTCTCACATGTCCACTTGCATCCATTCTGGACTTTCTTCATCTCTCTAACTCGGGTCTGAAGGCAACTTGGTTTGAGTACATCTCATTGCTATCACTCTATTCTGGACAAGAAACCTCTCTATTAATTTCTTAGTAGCCAGATTCATAAAAAGACTTAACTATACAAAACTACCTATCAAGCCTCTACCTGTTGTCTGGGATCTTAACAAAGTATTATCTACTCTTATAAAGTCTCCTTTTGAGCCACTCACAACTTGCTCTCTCAAACTTCTCATTTGGAAAGTACTTTTCCTCCTAGCTCTCACATTGGCACACTGTGTCAGTGAACTTAAAGCATTTATGTGTGATCCTTCATACACAAAATTTCCAGGCATGTCCAACTTCGAACAGGTCATGATCTACTTTTTCCAGCCAAAAGTGTCAGTGATCTACCACCATGAAAATTAAGTTTCACATTAGTTTCAAATTAGATCTTAACCCAATAAAGTTGGAGGATCCCCTCCCCCCCATATTTAATGAACCTTCTGTCATTTACTTGGATGTGATCAGCTGTTAAGCAAATTAAGCAAAAACAAAACAGACAAAGATCCAGTAAGAACTGCGAGGGGAAATGGAAAGTACATTTTTTCTTAAAGTTTTATTGAGTAATAACTTTCTTTAACTGTCTTAATAACTTTCTTTAACTTTTACTGAGTAATTTTTGTTAAATTTAGTTTGAGTATTGATCCAGGCTGATCTTGCACAATCTTTAATATTTCATTCTTGCTCATTAGTAAGAAGTCTGAGCCTGCATTTCATCCACCAGCTTTTTGAAATTGGGTGAATATTGCATGAGGGCCAGTCTCAGGGACTCCTGGAGATGTTCATCTGCCATGTTGGAACGTTGTGTACTCTGTCATTTTCAGATGGGAAAATTTAGATTCACATAAATAAGTTGAACCGAAACAGGAGTGTACAGCTTCACTGAATCTTCTCAAGTTGGGAAATTCATCTCTAGGCACTAGCTTCCGAAATGATTCTTGCTTAGCACGAGTCTTGAGAAAAATGTCATTTTTAAGGTTAATATTTCATTTTCAAGGGATGGCTTGTTCAATGAGTAATTTTTACTGATAGCAGCTGCAGTTTCTTTAATGTCCACATCTACTTTGAATGGGTATGACAAGTACTCCACAATTGTTCCAATTTTTGGAAAGTCACAGAATCTATTTTCAAATTCCTAGATAACAGAACAGATTTCTATCACATACTTCTCGTTCAGAAAAACAAAATTTGGATATTGTCCCAGATGGTCCTGGGACCATGAAAATGATCAAAAGTGTTGTTTGCAAGGTCAGTCATCATTAGCTCAAATTTGCTCTTGTAGGATGAAACTGTAATCATCTCGTCAATGCATTTGTTTTTACCTTGTAGTTCAAAGTTCATGTCACTTAGTTTGCCTGTAAAGTCAGCAAGAAATGCCAGATCACATAACCATTCCTCATTGTCTAACTCTGCTTGGTCATCTCCCCTCTCCTTCAAAAAACTTCTTATTTCATTCAGCAAATCACGAAATCTTTGCAGAAATTTGTGCCTACTTAGCCACCTTACATCTGTGTACAAAATGATTTCCGCTGCCCCTTCATCAAGAGTAAGATTGAAAAACCGACTTTGAAGTGATCTTCCATGAACTGAATTTACAATTTTGAAAGTGATGTCCATGACAGTCTTTGTATTGATTCTCTTGCTTGCCAAAACTTGCTGGTGAATGATGCAGTGATAAGAAAGGAAATCTGGAAAGTCATCATGCTGTCTACAGAGGGCTATGAAACCCTTACCCTCACCTGTCATTGCTCTTGCTCCATCAGTAGTGATGGAAACAAGTCTATGCAATGGAAGATTACACTTTGTCACAAAAGAATGGAAAACTGAATATTTCCTGACCGGTAGTTCTCCCTTTTAAAGAAATCATTCCAAGTAGTTCTTCTTTAACACTGAAATATTCAAAAAATATCCGGATAAAGACTAGTACTGTAACTGGGCTATGTCTCTTATGTCTGTAGCCTCAAACATTTTAAAACGATAAGCATTTGAGGATTGAGCAGTTAAGGCAGGGGCAGCGACAAAACTCACGGGGACGGGGAAATTGAATTCCTGCGGGGACAAGGACAAATTTGTTCCCGTGTCATTCTCTATCACCTAGTGACAGGGCGAGCTTCTGGAGAGATGGAGCCAAGTGGGGCTGGCGATCTACCTCTGACCCCTCCACGATCTACAGAATAGTGCTCCAAACTCATCCAAAATTCTTACCCAGCATTGTCTCATAATTCCACCTCAACCAGTCCATATTTTTATTTGTTTTCTTTCCAAAGCCACATTCCTATCCTGGAGAAGCAGTTCTTAACACTGTGGACTGCAAATGTGCTTTAGCATACTACCTGGACCGGAAGAAACCTCATAGAGGATGCTCCCATCTTTCTTATAGCTTATGACCCTAATAGATTTAGAGTTCCTGTTACCAAGAGAACCATTTCCACTTGGCTGGTGGACTGTATTTCCTTTGCGTATACTCAGGGTGGGCTTAGGCTGAATGGCCGTCCCACATACCACAGTGTCCGAGCTATGGCTGCCTCGATAGCTCATTTCCGCTCTACATCTTTTGAGGACATCTTCAGAATGGCTACTTGGTGTCACACTCATCCACCTCCCCTAGTTGACTTCTTAGCTTTATTACTGAATTGATAGTCCCATGAGCCAACATTGAGCGGGAAGGCACTGGCTCATGCACAGTATGGGCAACACCAAAAAAGATTAAAATTATAGTACAGTTGATAATGTACGTACTAGTTTCTGTGGATGATGTTACTTGCATCAGAATATGTGCCTGCTGTTGTTGGAGAATACCTGCTATAAGTAAGCATCTTTACTATTCCATATTTACCTTTTCCACCCCTTTCCTCATTTTGTAAATTTCTATAACAATGAACTCTCCTCTTTTTTGTAACAGATAAAACAGAGCATCTTAGTTAATTGATGATCAAGCTCCCCTCTATTTGACTCCATCAGGAGGCGGAGGGTGTATCCTAGCCTGTTGATGCGCCACCCTAGCTCTGCTCATCAATAGGCTAGGATACATGTGATTGTAGCACAGTGTAGACATGAGTATTGATATTTCCCCATCTCTCTCTTGTATCTTGGGATACAAGTGAAATGAATAGGGTTAGAAACTTTGATAAGCAGAGTTTAAAACAGTTATGGGTAACCTTTGGCAACACTGAGCTTTGGAATAGAGTTTCAGTAAGAGAAGTAAAACTGAGGGCATTCTTTTGTCTAGCTTATAATATTCTATGCTGAATTTAGCTTTGGGTTGTTTTTTTTTCATAGGTTCGTAAGCAGCAGAAAGAGCATACAAACTTGATGGCTGAATATCGGAACAAGCAGCAGCAGCAGCAGCAGCAGCAGCAGCAGGCAACTGCAGTGATGGCACTAAGTCCTTCCCAGAGCCCCAGGGTCATCGCCAAAATTCCAGGACAGATGATACAGGGGCATGTAGTACAGCAACAAAGTGGCACCATAGGGCCACAAGGAAACCAGTTTGTAGGCCAAGCTGGCAATCTGCATGTGTCCTCATCAGGAATGACTGTGCCAGTTCAGCAAGGTGTATCCTTCATGAGTTCAACACTGACGCAACAGCAGCAACATCACCCAGCTCCAGGAGGAAGTGCCACTGTTCCTGGAACATCTGGAGGCTTCTTCCCAGCAACTACAACTTTGCGAGGTTTTCCTAATAACAGTCGACTAATCCAGGAGAGGCAACTTCAACTGCAGCAGCAAAGGATGCAGTTGGCCCAGAAGCTACAACAGCAGGGCATTTTAAGCCAGGCATCTCTACATCAGCAGAGTCTTTTAGGTCAGATAGGTCCTCAGAGCATGATAGGTCAGCAACAGACTTCAGCACCTCCACAGAATAACCTGACTCCTCCAGTGGGTGCCAAGCAGGGTCTAATGGGAAACCCCCAGGAAATTGTCCAGCAGCTCTCACCACAACAGCAACAAAATCTAATTGGTCACTCGCAGGTGTCTGTATTGCAGCATCAGGGAGTTATAGGTCACCAGACACCACAGCGACAGGTTTTAATGAATCAACAGCAGAGAGTTTTAGCTCCACCCCAGCTTGTCCAACAGCAACAACAAAACATCATGGGTCAGCGATTGGTTTTATCACAACAGCAGCAAGGAATTATGGGACTGCAGTTGCAGCAGCAGGGACTAATAAATCCAGTAGGTCAGCAAAAAGCTGAACATATGGGATCTACCAACAGCCAACAACAAGTGGGTCTTTTGAACCAGTCTCAGACTTTGCTGACCCAGAACTCCATATCTCAGCATTCATCTCTAATGGGCCAAGCACAACCATCCCAGCCTGGAGTTGTCGGACATCAGCCGACTCTTCTTAAACAGACACATCATTTCCCACAACACTCTGCTCTTGGTCAGATGCCAACAGTGGTGCACTTGAGTCAGGTGTTGCCACAAGCTACACAGAACACAGTCAGCCAAGATCATGGAGGTGTAGAGAATGAGGCGTCACAAGAGGCAACAGAGGGACAGCAGCACCGAGTCCAGCTGCAAGCACCTGCAGTTGGTGGTCAAATAAATCAGGACTCTGGAGGGCAGCTACAGGTGATGGCCCAAGAACAGGTTCTTCAGAGTCAGAACCCTCCTACTACTCTGGTGAATCAAGATCAGGCTCAGCTAGTTCTACATCTACAGCAGCTGCAGCAGCAGCAACCACAGCCACCATTACAGCTGCAGCTTCAGCCATTACAGCTGCAACCACAGCAGCTACAGCAAGGACGAATGGGAGAACAACAGATACAGAAGCACCAGCAGGATATTGGCCAAGTTTTGTCACATCAGCAAAGCATACTGAGTTCGTTGCAGCAGCCTTTGAGAATGCAGAACAGTGGCATAGTTCACCAGTCACTACTTAGTCAGCAAAATAGTGATGGTCATCCTCAAATAGGAGTCAACTTAAGAAAAGAGCAACCTTCATCAGATTCTCACTTACAAGAAATAACCCGTGCTCCTTACTTGTCTCAGCAGAGCTCAGGAGGGGAAGCACAATGCATTCCCAATCAGCCACAAAGCACTATGATGGTTCAGCAACAGAGGATAATAGGACAGGGACAGTCACAGCTGTCTGGCATTGAGCAGCAAGCTAAAGTAATAGGAGGCCAACTCCAGACTATTAACCAACACAGGTTACCAACTGCAGTGGGGCAGCAGAAAGTAGGACTAATGGGTCAGCAGGCATCTCATGCCCAGGGAATTATGGGGCCACAAAATACATCTTTAATGGGGAATATTCGAGCTCATTTGCAAGGAGTTATTGCTAGAAGTCCGCAGCTGCGACATCTCACTCCTCAGCAGCAACAGCAATTGCAAACCCTACTTCTACAGCGCCACCAACTTCAGCTTCAGCAGAACCAGGCTATGAGGCAAGCCCTTCCATTTCAAGGACAGGTTCAAGCTGCCTCTGGCAAGCCTACTCAGTCTCCATCAACTGCCCAAAGTCAGATGGGGCGACCACAGCAACAGCCAGGCCCCATTTTTGAGGTGAGGACAGTAGAACCTAGTGCAGGGGTTCATAACCAGGCACAGCAAGGATTCAATATTCACCAGTCTTCAGCCAGTCAACAAGAATCTCTCTTAGAGCAGCCTATAATGAGTTCCCAGCAGAAAGTTGTTGAAATAGTACCCGATACAGTTCTAAGACCTACAGAATTGTTACAGTTTTCAGCATCACAGACTCCAGTAACTCTACCTATTAAATCATCTCCAAGTGTAGAGCGTTTGAGTCCGCTTCAACAGCCACAGCTGCAACCACAGCTGCTGCAGCACCCCCAGCACATTCAACAGCAGTCACAATTACAGGCCTGGCAGCAGCACCCACCCCGGGAGCAGCAGCAGCAGCTGCCACAACAGGCACCCCGGGAGCAGCAGCAGCAGCTTCCACAGCAGGCACCTCGGGAGCAGCAGCAGCGGCAGTTGCCACAGCTGGCTCCCCAGCGGCAATTGCCACAGCTGGCTCCCCAGCAGCAGCGGCAGTTGCCACAGCAGGCTCCCCAGCAGCAGCGGCAGTTGCCACAGCAGGCTCCCCAGCAGCAGCGGCAGTTGCCACAGCAAGCTCCCCAGCAGCAGTTGCCACAGCAGGTTCCCCAGCAGCAGCAGCAGTTGCCACAGCAGGCTCCCCAGCAGCAGCAGTTGCCACAGCAGGTTCCCCAGCAGCAGCAAGCTCCCCAGCAGCAGCAATTGCCACAGCAGGCTCTCCAGCAGCAGCGGCAGTTACTACAGCAGGTTCCCCAGCAGCAGCAGAAAGCTCCCCAGCAGCAGCAGTTGCCACAGCAGGATCTCCAGGAGCAGCAGCAGGTGCCACAACAAAATTCTAATCAAGAAATTTCTGAAGAACCAAAGAATCTTTCTGCTCCATTTTATGTGAAGTTGCTGGGGTCCATTCCAACCTTACAACCATCAAAACATGATAGTCCCAAAGAATGTAATACACACTCATCAGAGGTTAGTTTTGTTGAATCAGCATCGGTTTTCAGAGTAGTCTCCCCCTCCTGTACTCAGAAGTCAATCCAGAACCAAACTGCGGAGGATTCCATCACCAAAGTTTTGGTATCTCCAGATCCTCTGTATAATACGGAGCTTCCAAACTCTGGAGATGTAAAAACAAAGATATCCCCAAAACCAACTATATCTGTACAAGAGAAGAATAATGCATCATTTGTAGCAACTGAAAAGAGGAACACAACAGGAACTTTGCACATAACAAATCCTCTGGTAAATGGGGAAGTGGGGAAACAGCCATCAAGTCAAGAAACAGGACCAACGAACGCTTCACAGGAGACTGGAGAGCAGCCAGAAAATATTAAAGACCATACCAAACAGGACACTAAAGAAAGTAGTGGGCTAGCTGTGAAGCGAGAAGCCAATGGAGAGCCTCTGCTGCCAGGGTGTAGGTCAGAGGCAGGCCACTTGCTCTTACAGAAGTTGCTTCGTGCCAAGAATGTGCAGCTAGGATCTCAGCATCCAACAGAAGGGCTGCATGCAGAGGTGAATGGGCATGTGGACAGCAAGCTCTCTGTATTAGAGGACAAACTGCAGCCAGTGCCTCTCAACAAAGAGGTGAGACTTTACACTGCACACAAGAAGCACAGAGAAATGGGGAATCTTAAGGGTAGACAGCATATTTTTCTGTTCTGAACTGTAAATATCAGACTAGCAAAATAATCAATCTTTTCTCCTCTCCACATAGAGATGTAGCAGAGGCCAGTAGGAAATAGCATAGCTCCTTCTCTGGAATTTAGGAACATGAACACACACACAATGAGATAAAGGTTTCATGTTCAGCTCGCAAATCTTCTAGTTTGCTAGTTATTGTGGGGAAATTTAGATGTTCCAAACCTAAGGGATGCGAGCAGACTTTGTTCACAGCCCTTCAGAATGTGAGGAGGACAGAATGCATAGGTGTGAAGATAACTCTTTGTATCCATGTCACAGGACGGGTCCTGCAAGAAACCCCCTGCTTCCAAAGCCAAACGATCACAGAAAGCTGGGGAGAGAGTGTCTACTTCACGCAAGAAAATTAAGAAGGAGGATTGCCTGAAGTCCACAGATGCCATTGTGAAACAACTTAAGCAGGTGTGTTATTCAGCCTGCATTTGAGCACCTTGGTTTAGGTCACCTACATGATATTTCTGTATGCTCATTGTGAATAGAGTCATCTACATGCTCTTGCTGGGAACACTTAACTCCATTCAGTGAGCACCAGTGACATGTCCCTAATCTTGCAGCATACTGTACACTTACTGACTTCTAAGAAGCAAACAATATGTATGAGTATTTGCTTATTTCTTTTTCATTTACAGTAACTGATATTGTGTTGGTTATTTTTGTTAAATATTGTAGGAGCTGTCTTTGTTGCCTCTTATGGAGCCAGTGATCACTGCCAACTTTAATCTCTTTGCACCCTTTGGCAGCAGCCCCATCAATGGAAAGAGTTCCCTGAAAGGGTCTTTTGGGAGCGCAGTGCTGGATAGCATGCCAGATTACTATACCCAGTTGCTTTCAAAAGTAAGGCATTGCATGGATAGCTGCTTTCTAAAAGAGAGAAAATAGCTAGCATCATTCAGTTTGTCTAACTTAAGGTATAGAAGATAGCTACCATATGGTATAGAAAATAGCTAACTTTTATGAGTTAGAGAGGCCTCAGAAGAGGTGAGGTAGCAAGACATGTCCTGAGAAGTCACTTGAAGATATAATTTCTAAATTACTCTGCAAAGATGATTCTTAATCTATATCTGTACAGCTCTGTATGCTAGCAGTTTGCAGTAGTGCTGCCTGATTCAGAAAAAAAGTTTTTGATTCAATTTGGCCTATTGAATCAATTTTTTGATTTGCTTTTCCTGCCCAATGGGGTATTTTTTTTTTTTAACGTCCTGGTAGGTTTATTTTATAGCCTTTTCACCCATCCCACCCACCTTTGCCCTCACCAATACCACATCGGTGCTGTGGTGTAAACCATCTAAATAAAAAAGACTTTTCCTCTCTCTGTTAAGTCCTAGCTCATGCTCGTTGTCTAATACCAGCTCTGGCAGGATACACATTTCAAATCTGACATATTGTAACCACAAAATAAAAAATAAAATGATTTTTTTTTCTACCTTCCACTGCCATATCCAACATATGTTTCTTTTTCACTGTCTACCAATCTTTCTCTCTCTCCCTCCCCGCCTTGTACCCTGGGTCAAACCTCTCTATTCCCCTACATGCAACATTTCTCCCTTCTTCCCCTCCATTATCATGTACAACATTTCTTTCTCTCTCCCCATGCCCCATCTCTCCCTGCCCTCCACCCTATGTCCAATATTTCTCCCTTTCTCTTCTCCATGCATGTCTCCTTTCCCTCTACCATATGTAGAATTTCTCCCTCTCACCCCTTTCTACCTCTTTGCTTCATCTCTCTCTTCCTCTCCTCCACCCCAACAGTTCTTCCTCTCTCCTCCCAAAGCAGTGGCGGTGGTCAGCCTTAAAGAGGCAGCGCTGTGAACAGGCTGATTGTGGCCTTCCCTGCAAGGGCTTCCCTCTGCCGCCACATCAGTGATGTCACTGGTGACACGGCAGAGCGAGAGCCCCAGTGGAGCAGGGTGCGAGCAGCCCATTCAGGGTACTGCCTCTGCTGACAGGCCACCGCCACTGCTTTAGAAGGCCTTGGAGGTATGTCAGGTCTCACCTGGAGGGGGGTTCACTGAATTGGTGAGTCTGTTTTTTTTTTTCAGACAGCGAATCGATTCACCGAGATGAATCAGTGAATCGGGCAGCACCAATTTACAGTAGCAAAACACCATTTCTCTCTATTTTACAAAATAGAACTACTCCCATTAGGCCATCTTTATAATATAATTGCCCTACCTACAGGTGTTGACACTGGATTGTTTCCTTGTTTGTTTCTGCCACTGGTGTCGGGCCAGCCTCCTCTTTTCCCATGTAGTATTTGGCTGTACTCTTGGATCTCGTTGAAGCAGATTGAATTATCTTTTTTTTAATTTTTTATTCTTTTCCAAAGAACAACCTAAGTAACCCCCCAACTCCTCCATCCTCCCTACCCCCAACCCCACCTCCCTCCGTCCAGCAGAAGATGGTGAATGGCATGATAACAGAAGATCTGAATGAACCACAGAAGGACTCGGATGATGCCAGAGAACAAAAGGGTAAGGGTGACACACCTCTTGGACTGTTGTGATAACAATGGGGACAGACTCCATGATAGAAGGCTTTTTCCGAAGTATTTGTATTCTGTATAAATAACAAGAGATATGGGTGGCATTATAACCAGAGCCTTCAGTTAATATCAGTAAAATAGATATAGGGGCCAATATTCAAAATAATTGAGGTTCCTAAATTTGTGCCCTATTTTTAGCCAAACTTAGGAACCTAAATTTTCAACTGAAAATTCATCTTAATTTAGGAACTTGTTATGCTTTTAAATTTGGCTTCTCTGGTTCCAATGCTGATAATCAGTGCTAAGCTCCTAACTTCTTTTCTCTGTCCCAAATCCACCCCTTTGGCATCTGCTTTTTATACTCTTAAATTTGAATTTAGTGAAATTTTGAGCATAACTTTAGGCAGGCAGACTTAGTAAATATTCAAAGATGCAAATTTAGAAGCATTACTCTGTTAGAAGCATAAATCTTTTGAATATTGAGACCTTATTTTTTGTTGGCGTGATGCTTGGACCTTTGATCTGACCCAGTATAGAAATATAGAAAGATGATTAAGGCCAAAAGGCCCATCAGGTCTGACCATCCGCAGTAACCATTATCTCTTCCTTTCTCTAAGAGATCCCACGTGCCTATCCCAGGCTTTCTTGAATTCATACAATCTCTGTCTCCACCACCTCTTATGGAAGACTGTTCCATGCATTTACCACCCTTTCTGTAAAAAAAAAAAAAAAAAAAAAAGTATTTCCTTAGATTACTCTGGAGTCTATCACCTTCCTCCTATGCCCTCTTATTCCAGAGCTTCCTTTCAAATGAAAAAGACTCTACTCATGAGCATTTACATCACGTAGGTATTTAAACATCTCTATCATATCTCCCATCTCCTGCATTACCTATAAAGTATACAGATTTGAGATCTTTAAGTCTGTCCCTATATGCCTTATGACGAAAATCACACACCATTTTAGTAGCCTTCCTCTGGACCGATTCCATCCTTTTTATATCTTTTTGAAGGTGCGGCCTCCTGAATTGTACACAGTATTCTAAATGAGGTCTCATCAAAGTCTTATACAGGGGCATCGATACCTCCTTTTTCCTACTGGACATACCTCTCCCTATGCACCCTAGCATCCTTCTAGCTTTCGCCATCACCTTTTCAACCTGTTTTGCCACCTTAAGATCATCACATACAATCACACCAAAGTCCCACTCTTGTATCGTGCAAATAAGTTCTTCACCCCCTAAATTGTACCGTTCCTTCAGGTTTTTGCAGCCCAAATGCATGACCTTGCATTTTTTGACATTAAATTTTAGCTGCCAAATTTCAGACCATTGTTCGAGCTTCACCAGGTCTTTCTTTGTGTTATTCACACCATCCTGGGTGTCTACTCTTTTGTAGATTTTGGTATCATCCGCAGAGAGTCAAATCTTACTCGACAGCCGTTCAGCAATATCGTTTATAAAAATGTTATAAAGAACAGAACCTTGAGGCACACTACTGGTAACATCCCTTTCCTCAGAACTATCTCCATTGATCACTACCCTCTGTCACCTTCAACTCAACCAATTCTTGACCCACCCTGTCACTTTGGGACCCATCCCGAGGGCACTCAGTTTATTTATTAGACATTGTGGAATACTGTCAAAGGCTTTGCTAATACACCACATCTAGCGCACATCCTCTAGCCAATTCTCTGGTCACCCAATCAAAGAAATTGATCAGATTTGTCTGAAAAGCCCTACTTTTAGTGAATCCATGTTGCTTCTGGTCTTGTAATCCACAAGATTCCAGAAACTTCACCATTCTCTGTTTTAAAAGCTTTTCCATTAATTTGCTTACCAAAGAAGTCAGACTTACTGACCTGTAATTCTCTACTTTTTCCTTACTTCCACTTTTGTGGAGATGGACCACAAACACCCTTCTCCAGTCCTCCTGTACCACTCCCAATTCTAGAGACTCATTGTAAAACTCGGTCAGTGGAGCCATCAGAACTTCCCTATGTTCCTTCAGCTCCCTCAGATGTACACCATCCAGCCCCATCACTTTGTCTACCTTTATTTTAGCTAGCTCCTCACGAACACAACCCTCTGAAAATCGATCAGGGTCTACCACTCCTACATCCCTATTCACGTTTGTCTTCTGTGGTCCCACTCCCAGCACTTCAGCCGTGAACACAGAACAGAAATATTTATTTTATTTTTTTTATTTTTTATAATTTTCTTTATTTGATTATTCGTTACAATACATTAATAACAAATATTCATGAATAACAACAAAAACTCAATATAGAGAACATTAAAACATATATAAGGCAATTAATCAACCATGTCCACATTATCGTGGTCGCCAGTAAGTACTTTACAAGCTAGTGCTGTTTCTAATATTAAGGATAGTATGATGACACATGCTAAATTAGAAAAAATGGAAAACTCTATCAGGGCTAAAAATCTTTGTTTATTAAATTTTCCGATTACACATTTGTCTCCGATGGAACTCTTGAGAATGTATTTGAAGGAGATAATTCATTATACTAAAGTGGAGGCTTTTGAGGTTGATAACCTCTATTACATCTCAAGAGATTCTAAGGAAATGGCAGATGAAAGTGAAATGGATAAAATGGTGTCACCTGATAGTTTGAATATATCACAGTTCCTAGAATCGTCTAAAGACATAATAGATAAGCGACCAACTCTTCTCGTGGCCTTTAAGACAGAGGTGGAAAAACGAGCTATTTTAAAATTATATTTTTTGAAAAAACAAGATCTGTTTTGTGGCCACCATGATTCTGATAGCTCCTCAGTGGCCCAGACAACCTTGGTTCTCCCTTCTACTTCAACTCAGCATCAGGGAGTTACTTCTTCTACCAATTTTTCCACCTTCTTATACAGTCATGGTTCTTGTCTTCAACCCAACCTGCCCTTCCATCTCTCCTTTCACCTCCATTGGTCTGGTATCTGTCTCCTCTCCTTCCCCCCTGCTCTGGCATCTCTCTCTCCGCTCCCTTCCTCCTGTTCTTCCTTGGTCTTCCTTCTCAATTTATTTTCTGCCTCTGTCTAAATTGTTTTTTACTATTCAGTCCTCAATTTCCCTCTTTCACTGTGTCTACCTATAGCTTGCCACCTCTTTCCCTCACCCCTTCCAGTAACTAACTCTATCCTCTTCCCTCAATCCTGCATGTGCCCTTTTTTCTTTCTCCTCCCCACTTCCTTCCAGCATCTGCTCCCCTTTCCCTCACACTTCCATTCAGCAGCTGTCCCTCCTCTCCCCCACACTTCCATTCAGTGTCTGTTTCCCTCTCTCTACCCCTTCCATCTACTGTTCACCCTCTATCTCGCCCCTTCCATTCACTGCCCTCTGTGCTCTTTCCATCCAGTGTCCACCCTCTCTCTCTCTCTTCCATATGGCATCGTCCCTCTTTCTATGCTCCTTCCATAAACTATCTATCCCATGCCCCTTCTCTCCTTTGTACATGATTGATTTCAACTCTGTCACCTCTCTGTTTTTCTCTCTCTGTCACCACCCCCTCCCCTATGCTCTGGCATCTCTCTCTTCTCTTTCTTTACTTCCCACCCACGGTCTGGCATCAACCCTTCCCTGATTCCCGGCATCTCTCTCCTTTCCTTTTTATTCCATCTCTCCCTCCCCCTCCATGCTCTGACATCTCCTCCTTCCTTTTCCCTTGGTCTGGCATACCTTCCTCCTTCCCTCCATGCCCTGGCATCTCTTCTTCCCTCCAAGCCCTGGCATCTCCTTTCATTCCCTCCAGTTGGGTACAGCAACACTCTCCCCAATTCTCTCCCCCTCTGTTCCCTTTCTTCCTTCTGTCACCCAAGGCCTGGTGTCCTGAACTTCATCGGGCAGCAGCAGCATTCACAATTTACTGCTGTTGCCGGCTTCAGGCCTTCCTCTCTGTCGGGTCCTGTCTTCATGAAAACAGGAAGTAGGCAGGACCCGGCAGAGAGCAAGGCCTGAAACCGGCAACAGCAGCGAATTGTAAACGCTGCTGTTGCGCAAAGAAGGTAATGGCGCCAGGCCTTGGAGCAATTGAGGCAGACCACTTCTCCCCTCTCCCAGCCGAACCCCCACTAACCCTCCTATCTCTCCCCCCCCCCAAGTGAACCCTTCCGACCCTGCCTGCGAGATGACCGAGCAGCAAACCTCCCTCCAGTAGCGTTGGCAGCCGCAGCGCTAAACAGGCTGCTTCGCGGCTTTCTCCTGCCGGTGAAGCGTCACTGATGACATCATCAGTGGTGCGGCAGAGGGACTCACCGGCAGGAGAAAGCCGCAAAGCAGTCTGTATAGCGCTGCGGCTGCCGACGCTACTGGAGGGAGGTTTGCTGCTCGGTCACCTCACTGGTCACCTTAAATAAGGAGGGAGGGAGCGCAATAGGGACCGGTCTGGCTGTGCACCTCCCATAAGGATGCATCTGGAGCGGACCCCCCCCCCCCCTTTGGTACGCCACTGCTCTCCTCTCAGTGCAGCCCTGTTAGAGCCTTTCCCTTAAAAAGTATAGTAAAATTTCAGTTATCCGGCACCCATGGGAATTGGTGGATACCGGACAACTGTTTTTCTGGTTAATTGAGAGTATGTTAGAAACCTTGTTTAATACGCACTCAATTCCTCTCCCCTTCCTCCTGAGCCGCAAACCCCCTCACTCTCTCCTTAACTGATGTGCAGCAGTCACCAGGATGCACAGGCTGCTCATGGCAAGTCTTGGTAAAGCCTTTCCTTTGACATATCACTTCTGACACCTCAGAGAAAAGGCACTGTTGGGTTGACCACGAGCATCCAGTTTTGAGGCTGCCTTCTGCCACGCTTCAGGTAAGGAAGAGAGAGAGGGAGCAAGGGGTTGGCGTCTCAGACTGCCTCATGCTTCTCCACTTCCGGGCTTGAGGGAGGGAGAAAGGGCTTTGCGACTCAGGACCGCTGCCACACTGGTACTTTGGGGAGGGAGGGGGGTTCATAGCTGCTTTGGGGCTTGAGGGAGGGAGGATTTGCAGCTCAGGATGCTGCCGCTGGTGCTTCGTGGGACTTCCCCCGCCCTTATTCCCGGCAATTTTTTTTTTTTTTTTTTTTTTGCCAGTTGCGTGTGAGTCCTGGTTAACCAAGACTCTACTGTACTGAAACTATATTTAAGTATTATAACGAAGTAACTGTATTTTATTACTACCAAACTCTGGATATTACTATCTTATTGCCAATGCAACAATTAGTAGATGACGCTTCAATCAGAATTATTGGCTATATCCAGTTAATAGAATCCTAGGTATGGAACAGTTGTCTGAAACTCAGTATGGACAAAACTAAATTTTTACTGTTAGGACAAGACTATGGTCTTTGGAATGACAATATTTTGAAAATAAGTGATCAAAGATTTACCTTTGAGAATAGCATTAAAATTTTAGGAATCACACTTACAGGTTTTTTGTCTCTTAAGATTATTCACTTACAAACTGTTGTAATATTAGAAATATTAAAATATCAAAAGGGATATCAAGACAATATACATTCCAGTGCTAAGAAAAAACATCAAATACCTTTGCCTACAGTAGAACATTAGAGGCACAAAATTGGGAAATATACCAAAAAGAAATAGGGAAATAAGTAACCATTAGAAGCACTATCACCATTCATTGTCTCTAGCCAAACAATACAGTGAATTTAGGATATCATACAGATGCATGGAATTCATCCTTAGCTGTAATAAACTCTAATTATTGCTTGAAATCAAATAATTTTTTTTTTTTTTTGTGCTTAAAGCCTACAACACATGTAGATGGAACCCCAGGAAAATGTAGCTTCAAGAGCTAAATTACTGATCCATAAAGCTAAGAACTCATGCTTCCTCTTTTGAGTCGGTCTAGATAAATCTGGAAATATTCTGACCTTAGATCCCAAAAACTGAGAATTAATAGTATGGAAATATAAATGCAACACAGAATTTTTCTCATTCTCAAATGCAAAGGTCATTAATACAATGTGTCTACAAAAAGTCTGTAAGGTTCATCACAGACTCATCCTGACATTTCCAGGAATTATATCGCATGGGCAGTAGCCTTGCTGCTTTCCTAAAAGGGCTTTGCTTGAATCAACCAATCATCCAGAAAAGGATGTACCAGAATGCTTCCTTTCTAATGGCTGCCTCTAGTTCCACCATCACCTTGGTGAACACGTGCAGTGCTGTCTCCAGCCTAAAAGTACACAAAACTGAAAGTGCTGATTCATAACTAAGAAGCAAAAAAATTTCTGACTGTAAAGGAGGCCTGTATATCTCACCAGAAGAAAGGGGTCCAACTTCGTCTGCAGTAAAAAAACAGACCAGAGCAAACAAACCAAAACTGCAGGCTTGTACACAATGCAGGCAAATTTTATTGTGACAAATCAATCGTATCTAAAAACCTTTTACCAAGTGAGGGACCCAACAAGGTCCGTGTTTCGGACAACCTTCATCAGGGGTCCATGGTGATAAAGGAAAAAAGAAAAAATGTCACAAAAGAAAGCTGAAAGAATAACGTTTGATGGCACGCCGAAAGTCGCCAAAGTACTGTAAATATCCACCAAAGTAAAAATTGCTGTAAAGTTTCCATAAGCTATAAACGAACTAGAACCGTATATCTCACCAACATAAATACAATTTCCATTCCCTCTTTCCAGATTAATCTACAATGCGTCTTTACCCCCTATATCTTGCAATTTTGTCACTTAATATTATTCTTTTTTTTTTTTTTTAATTGTTTATTTCTATTTAATATTATTCTTAACATATAACGCCACTCCTCCACTCTTTTTACCTACCCTATCTCTCCTGAATAGATTATAGTCAGGTATAACTACTGTGACTGCCACTAAATCTAATTTAACTTCTACTATTAGAGCTATTAGATCTGGAATTTTGTAACCCATATTATGGCTTTGGTATGCAGCACTTTCCAGCTATCGTCCTTTTGTTTCATTTCAATAACTTTATTTATCATCTCATATTCCTGAGAGTTATTAATTACCTTAGATCATTTTACACCCATTCCCAGTAAATTTAGTTTAAAGCCCTCTTCAGTACATTAGCCAATCTGTTACTGAAGACACTTTGTCCCTTGGATAGATGGGCATCATCTCTGCTGAGCAGGTCTAGAAAAATCATTTCATGGTCTAAGAATCCAAAGCACTCATATCTGCACCATCCACGTAGCCAAGCATTCAGCTCTATGATGCAAGTTTCTCTTATTTGTCCTTTACCTGAGACAGGAAGTATCGACAAGAACACTTCCTGTGCACCTAATATCTTTACCTTCCTTATATAAAGATCTTTTGCTGATTTTATAGCTCTTTTCAGTTTGAACCATAGATCTTCCACCGCTCTTAGTCCTTCCATCCCATCAGCTCATTCTTCAGTTACTCCCCCATTTTAGCAAAGTCAGCATGCTTAAAATCCAGGATTTTGAGCTTTGTGCATCCACATTCCCGTTTAGCTCTTACGTCAAACCATTCAGCATGATGATCACTGTTGCCAAGGTGGGTACCCACTCAGATGTTAGGAACACTATCTCAATTTGTGAGCACAAGATCTAGTGTTACCCCTCCCCTTTTGGGTTTCATCACCATTTGAGCAGCACTCTGTTCAGGACCATCATTTCCTCCCTCTGCCTTTCAAGAACAGTTCTCACCATAATACATAAGTGCAACACATGCATACACACATAGCAGTACCTCTTCTGGGAACTCCCAACACCACAAGAAATGCAGTGCCCTCTCTGGGACCCACCTAACCTCCTATAATCCCCATGGGCCTACTTTCACATTTCCTGGTGGTGTAATGGTTTCTAGACAGGTGAAATCCCTGGTCATCCTGTCCATGCCAGCTCCCTCCTCACAATGGTTACTGCGACCTCTAGCAGCAGTCTCATGGTACCACTATAACAGTAGCCATTTTGAGATGGGAGCTAGCAACAGCAATTGAGGACTGCTGCTATCTGGAAGATCACTAAACAAAAAAAATGTGAAGGTAGGCCTGGGGGTGGGGACGTTCTCAAAAATGCCACTGTTTGTGGGGTTAAGAAGCCCTGAAGGCACCATTGTGATTGTGGGGTTGAATGGCCCCAGAAGTGTCACTGCTAGGGTGGGGAAGGTATGGAGGGATGTTGGAATTTGGTGATCCCCCCCCATGTTTGATCTGACTTAATATGAGCTGGAATTTGCATAAGTCCTGGTGGCCAGCACGTGTCCAGAAAGACCCAGATATTCAATGCCATTGCCTGGACATAGTCATGCATTGAATATCTGGGTCCAGTTTAGCAAGCGATAATCAGCTTTTAAAAATACTGACCGCCGCCAGTTGAATATTGATCAGTTAATTTCCTAAGGAATTATAAAATTAAAGAAAAAGGGTATCCTTTTTTAATATACAGTCAGTTATCTTTATTCTTGGTAGTATGGTTTGTGAAAATGTTTGCAAAATAATGAATAACAAAATGCTGAGTCTATGGGTAAATAGAGATTAGGTTCCAGCAGTACACCTTCTGCCTGAAAATTGTGAACAGTGGATCCTTTTGGAAGAATAGGGTTACGTTCCTGCATGGGACAGCAGTTGAAGCACTGAAGTCCCATTCTTACCACCCTCCCTCCCACTAGTGTTCATTCTCTGCTTGTAGCATGAAATGATTTTATAATGTAGCAATGATATAGTTAATGTTGCTGGGGTTATGAATTTTGAATTTGAATTATTGCCTGACCCAATAGATCATTTATTCTGAGGGACTTAAAGTAAAAATGATATTGTTTTATAATTCTGCTTGGAGTTAAGATGGTTTTATAATTATTAATTCGATGGATTTAAAAGTGAATTTCTAATGTGGTCTTTGAGCCAGCACAGCCATCTGTTCAGAAAGGTGTTAAATGCTCCATTCAATAGAACACAAAAGGAAGGACTGAGCCATCTGCATTCAGAAAGTGTTAAGTATCTGACCAGGGTGGATAACAGGATCTAGGCCAGAAGACCAAATTCATCTCTGAACAACAGAAGCTTATTTTTGTGTTAAATGCACCTATTACAAAAGAAAGAATTAAGGCATCACCTTCAGAAAGTATTAAGTACACCTATTCAGATGAGACAAAAGACATGGCCAAGGTGGATACCAGAGCTAAACAGAACTTTAACAGGATGTTTATCAAACAGAAGCCCTTCACACCAAATTCATCTCAGAACTAACAATAGAAGCTCATTTGATCAGATAACCTCATTTGCCTTTCCTCCATTTTAAACCACTCAAACATAGATTCACACCTCATCTAGCAAGGACAGTAACAATTTTAAGGACTATTCACTTTGTGAGTAACTTTTTGAATCCAGATAAATTATTCTTTCTGCTTTAGCAATATTTGTCTTGTGCAATCTTATTGTCTTTGCTCAAAAGGTCCCACCTGTAACTGCCTACCTGCTTGGTTTTTAATGCTTTTAAATAAACTTTCTGTTTGCTTATATATATACCAGGGATCTCAAAGGGCCATAATCCAGTCGGGTTTCCCCAATGAATATGCATTGAAAGCAGTGCATGCACACGGATCTTATGCATATTCATTGGGGAAATTCTGAAAATCCGACTGGATTGCGGCCCTCAAGGAGGGACTTTGAGACCCCTGGTATATACTGTGTATATATATATTTAATTATTATCAAGCGAGCTAACTTTCCCCAAATTAATAGTTCTTTATAATACCTATTTCTCTAAGCCAGAGAGGAATGTGTATTATTGGTTAAGTTCCATCCAATTAATAATAATTTTCAGTAACATGCTGAGCCTCATGAGACTCCTTCTGGAAGTCTCAGCAACCATTTTTGTCACTGAAAGAGCATGGGCAGGAGCGAGTTGGAATCGCTCCTGCCCCAGTGTTCCACTAGCCCACTAGGGAAACAAGGTAGGCCTGGGGTCCTTTCTCTGGGTCTTGGGGGATTGGTAAGGTCCAGGGAGGGAGGGGGAGTATTGACTTTTCTTGTCAAGTATGGCGCGATGACAATGGGAAGTGCCGATCCATGAATAGTGGTGTGAATGGGGAATATTGGTTGCAATTCATGCAACTGCGGATGTGCAAATTCATGAATCGCGAACATGCGGATAACGAGAATGGACTGTATAGGTACATGTTCATAGAGAACCACCACAATAATAAGAATAAGTTATCCATGCTATAGAGTCCACAGTTCAAAAAATATCCATTTCAGGCATATATGGTGGGATTGCCCAGAGATACAATGGTTTTGGCCACAATTCAGAACTGTAGTCCAGGAAATCACTCAGATACATTCTGGGGAGAACCTGTGCTAAGAATAAATTAGAAAGCATCCTACTAATAGGAACACACATGGTTATCTCAGCTAACAGGGAGATAAACTACCCAATTAGCAGACTTTCTGAGCAGTTTAGAATATAACAACAAAGCAGTAAAAATAATAGGAATGTGCAATAGCTAATAAGAGATTAGTCAACGAGCCAGCAAATCCTCCCAAGGAAAATGAGCAGGAACAAAGAAGAAAAAGTCATCAAGTTGGTCGAACATATCCTGAAATAGGGATGTCTTTTGTTTATTTTTAAGCGCCTCCAAGGAGTGCTTCTATCGGGGGAAAACAGGGAGGGCATTCCAGAGTGATGGACCTGTCTCACTAAAAGCTTTAACCTGATAATATTCAAGCAGATAACATAAAAAGATGGTCGCACTAATTGGTGCAGTGACCTAGGAATATAGGGAGTCATCAATCATGACAGATATTGTGGGAAACCTGAATGGTAAACGTGAGCTAACATAAGGATCGTAAATGTTGTTCTATGATTGATGGAAATAACCAGTTGTCTTCAATGAAACACTAGAGTTAATATGGTCAAATTTCCTAGAGTTTGTAATCAGCTTAACGGACATATTTTTTACTATTTGAAGTCTTCTAATCTCAAAAGAAATTTTTACAGTTCTCTAACCCCTATTTCTCCTGTTTGTCTGTTTTGATTAGATTGTAACCTTTGTCAAGCAAGGATTGTCTCTTATGTGTTTAATGTACAGCACTGCGTATGTCTAGCAGCACTATAGAAATGATTAGTACTAGTAAAGGTTCAGGTAACCATTGAGAGGAGCATTACAATAGTCTATTCAACTAATACTAAGGAACATGCAAAGCATAGTAAATAAACACCACACAGAATACAGCCTCCAAAGCTGGAAAAAAACAACTTTGAACAATGTTATTTCATTTTGAATGTTAATTGTTCTAGTTGAATGTCGAAAACCTTCACAGAAATGCTAATGTGGTGCTGAGATCCTGCAATCATAATGGGGGCAGAAGAATCCAGGCCAACTTTCCAAGTGAAAAGAATACCCTGGAACTTTCCAGAGTTTAATTTTAGCCTATTGGCAGCTGGTCACTGCACAACTGTATCAAGTTTGCTGTTAAGATCAGCAATTTCTTGTGAGCTGCTACAGTCCAATGTCTGGGAATTTGTTTATCATAGACATACACATAGGGTGTTAAATCTAGTGATTGGAGAATACTGAGTAAAGGGGCCATGAAGATATTAATAATGGGGGGCTAGCAGTGAACTCTGAGGGGCACCACTGGGAAGACTAAAAGACTTAGGAGCTGTAGAATTTCACCATAAAAATATGTTTGTACAGTCTGATAAGAACAGTGCCTACCACGCCTATATCTAATAACCTGATCAGTAAAAGATTGTGAAAGCTGCAGATAGAACAGTAATATTGATCTCCTTGGACTTACCTTGATCAAGATAAATCTGTCATAATCCAAGAAAAGGAACCAAGTCTTAGAAATTGAGTTATTCAACTGGCTAAGTAATCAAGAAAATGCTGATTCAAATGCAACAAACCACATCTTTCTATCATTTCATTTGCCAGAGATATACTGTTTCAATTAACAAATTGTTGTATCTGATAAATAGAACCCAACTGACATTGTTGCCTCATTTCTCAAGCGTGCACTAAGACTTGGTACCTTTTCTTAGATTGTGACACAAATGTTGTAATAACTAAGAGAGCTGTTTCACTGCTAAGAAATCTCCTGAATCCAGTTTGATTTAGAACATTAGTTTTTTCAGAAAGAATGCCGACCTGGATGTGATGGCGATATCTGAGACCTGGCTCACAGACTCCCACGGGTGGGACATGGTCATACCGGGTTACAACTTGCTTCGCCGGGACAGAGAGGGCAGATTGGGAGGAGGTGTAGCATTATATACTAAAGATGACATTAAGGTCACAAGAATCTCAGATGTCCAGTACACTGGGGAATCCCTTTGGGTTAATTTGGCCAGAGGGAAGGATAAATGCTTGTATCTTGGCGTAATTTATAGACCCCCAAGACAACAGGATGACCTGGATATAGAAATAATAGGAGATATAGAAAATATCACCTTGCGTGGGGACACAGTATTGTTAGGTGACTTCAACATGCCTGATGTGGATTGGGATACACTCACCTCTGCTTCCGGCAGCAGCCGGAGGCTATTAAACTCTATGAAGGGAGTTGGTCTCAGGCAACTGGTGTTGGACCCAACAAGGGATCAGGCAATACTTGACCTATTACTTACCAATGGAGAAAGTGTCACAGAGGTCTCGGTGGGCGAAACATTGGCCTCCAGTGACCACAACATGGTATGGTTCAATCTTAGGAAAGGTTTCACTAAATCTACCACAATGACCAAGGTCCTCAATTCAGGGACACAAACTTCCAAGACATGGGTTTCTTTGTTCACCAGGCGCTACAAAGCCAAGCATGAAACCGATAGCGTGGAAGAAATTGTGGTTGACTTTGAAAGCCACCATACAGGAAGCGACAAACCGCTATGTTAAATTAGTAAGTAAACGGCGAAGGAACAATAAGCCGCAGTGATTCACTGCGGAGATCTCAAACCTCATCAAGGAGAAGAAAAAAGCATTCATCTCTTACAAACAATCGGGGAAACAAGACACTAGAGCAGACTACCTGACCAGGTCAAAAGCCGTCAAAACAGCAGTCAGAGAGGCTAAATTCTACATGGAGGAGTCTCTGGCAAAGAATATCCAGAAGAGAGAGAAATCCTTCTTCAGGTATATCAGTGACAGAAGTAAAAACTCATGCGGGATTGTACGTCTTAGGAAACCAGACGGAGACTATGTGGAAAAGGATTCCGAAAAAGCCCAGCTATTAAATGAATACTTCTGCTCAGTCTTCACCCGTGAAGCGCCGGAGCTTGGCCCTCAGCTACAGACAAGGGCTGACTCAGTTGACCCGTTTAGTAACTTCGAGTTTACGCCCAGCAGTGTTTACGGTGAACTGTCAAAGCTCAAGATTAACAAGGCAATGGGGCCTGACAACCTACACCCCAGGGTGCTTAGGGAGTTGAGTGATGTCTTGGCGGAGCCACTGTCAGCGCTCTTCAACCTCTCCCTTAGTACAGGCAGCGTCCCGTTGGACTGGAGGACGGCTAACGTCATTCCACTCCACAAGAAAGGCTCAAAGATGGAGACTGCAAACTACAGACCAGTGAGTCTAACATCGATAGTGAGCAAACTAATGGAAACTCTAATCAAACACCAATTGGATAAGATCCTGGATGAGGAGAATCTACGGGACCCCCGTCAACATGGATTTACTAAGGGGAGATCATGCCAATCCAACCTGATCAGCTTCTTTGACTGGGTGACGGGGAAGCTGGATGTTGGGGAGTCCCTGGACATCGTGACCTGGACTTTAGCAAAGCATTCGATAGCGTGCCACACCGCAGGTTGCTGAGCAAGATGAGTTCTATAGGATTAGGTGACACATTGACGAAATGGGTTGGAAACTGGCTTGGAAGTAGGCTTCAAAGGGTAGTGGTGAACGGCACCCCCTCCGAAATGACGGAGGTGATCAGAGGAGTGCCACAGGGCTCGGTCTTGGGCCCGATCCTATTCAATATCTTTATAAGAGACTTGGCAGAAGGCCTTCGAGGTAAAATAACATTATTCGCCGATGACACCAAACTATGTAATGTAGTGGGCAAATGCACAACGGACGAAGATTCAATGCCCGACAACATGATGCATGATCTACTCCTACTAGAGCGCTGGTCTAGGACCTGGCAACTTAGCTTCAATGCCAAAAAATGCAAGGTTATGCACCTAGGCAACCATAATCCATGCAAGACTTATACCCTCAATGGTGAGATTCTAGCAAGAATGGTAGCAGAACGAGACTTGGGGGTGATCGTTAGTGAGGACATGAAGGCTGCCAGTCAGGTGGAGCAGGCCTCATCCAAGGCAAGACAGATCATAGGTTGTATACGCAGGAGTTTCGTAAGCCGGAAGTCATTATGCCTTTGTATAGATCCATGGTGAGGCCCCACCTGGAATACTGTGTGCAATTCTGGAGGCCGCATTATCACAAGGATGTGCTGAGACTGGTGTCGGTTCAGAGAATGGCCACCCGGATGGTCTCGGGACTTAAGGATCTCCCGTACGAAGAATGATTAGACAAACTACAGCTATACTCGCTCAAGGAGCGCAGAGAGAGGGGGGACATGATCGAGACGTTCAAGTATCTCACGGGCCGCATCGAAGCGGAGGAAGATATCTTCTTTTTCAAGGGACCCACGGCAACAAGAGGGCATTTGTGGAAAATCAGGGGTGGGAAACTACAAGGTGACACCAGGAAATTCTTTTTCACTGAAAGGGTGGTTGATCGCTGGAATAGTCTTCCACTGCAGGTGATTGAGGCCAGCAGCGTGCCTAATTTTAAGGTCAAATGGGATCGGCACATGGGATCTATTCACAAGGCAAAGGTAGGGGAGGGTCATTAGGGTGGGCAGACTAGATGGGCCGTGGCCCTTATCTGCCGTCTGTTTCTATGTTTCTGTGTTTCTAATTGATGAGCTAACACAATAGATGCTACAAAAGTTTGCAACCATCATGATGCTGAGAGAAGCATCTTTAATAACTGGGTGAACAAAAGCACTCTTCAGTCTCTAGGGACAAGGCTTTGCTTTAGACTGGCAGTGAACTATAGCATGAATAAAAATGGAAAGTGTTAGAGAGAAATGTTTAACCGGATGGTATGAGATTGTATGGGACAGTAGTAGGCCTAACAGTACCATGAGCTTTTGTAATATCAGCCATAAATGGAAGGTTAAAGCATGAGAACTTGCTAATAAAACATTACTTTCAGCATTGAAAGTGGGGGAAATACATGAGCTATGAGATAAGGAAAGAGATATAATGGTTATGGATGATTGCATTGTCTAATGCAGTGGTTCCCAATCCTGTCCTGGAGGACCACCAGGCTAGTCCGGTTTTCAGGATAGCCCTAATGAATATGCATGGAGCAGATTTGCATGCTTGGCACCTCCATTATATGCAGATCTCTCTCATGCACATTCATTAAGGCTATCCTGAAAAACCGACTGGCCCTAGTGGTCCTCCAGGACAGGGTTGGGAACCACTGGTCTAATGAAGCCCAGCAACCGTATCAGAGAAGTATTTTGCCATGACTTCAGCTATCAGGGATACATCAGAGTCATCAGAACTATTAGGAGTAATATTCATGCTTAGATAAGATTAGGCAAATTATGAATATTGAAAAATGGGAGATCATTTGACGCAGTGAGAAGTGAAAACCTAGGGATGTGCGCCTAGGGATGTGTCTTCACTGCTCCTGGGGCCCTGTACTTTGTCAAGTATTTTATCCATCATCTCCGAGGTTTTTTTTTTAGCTTAATTGCTTGAATACCATGGAGTGTACTGCTTATGGACAGATACCTTTCTAAATCGGGAACACTGAAAAGATAAAAGCCGCAGGCCTGTTGGTAAAATGGTAGACTCTCCCTTAACTGTCTCCAGAATTTACCGAGGGGCAGCTTACTACAGTGGTCACATGAGCAATTGAATCACAGCTGGAGCACTTATCAGGTCAAATAGTTCACCTGGAAACTTTGCTAGCGGAGACAATCTGTCGCACTGGCAGATGACTTTAAAATATGCAATGTCACCTCAACTATAGAAAAATAGACAAATATAGTGCAAAATATAGACAGCAGATTATACATTTTCAAAACTGACACATTTCGATTACTAAATTAAAAATAAAATCATTTTTCTTACCTTTGTTGTCTGGTGATTTAGTTTCTGGTTGGACTTCCTTCTGACTGTGCATCCAACATTTTTTTTCTTTCTGCCTCCTGTATGCTTCCTCTCCTCCGGACCTCATTCCCTTCCCCAACCAACATATCTCTCAGTCCCTCCATGAGTCCAACTTTTCTTCTTCTCTTCTCCACCCCTATTGTCAACATGTCTCCCTCTCTCTCCCTCCTCTGTTATGATCTTGCATCTCTCTGTTCTTCCTCAGGGTCTCTCCCCCTCTGTGTCTTCTGTCTGCACCTTCCATAGTCCAGCATCTGCCTCCTGTCTTTCCCCTTTAGTCCAGGTCTCTCTCTCTCTCTCTGTCTTTCTTCTACTTACAAACAACCCTCCCCCCCCCCCAATATGTCCAGCACTGAGTCTAATAAGTGCTCCAAAAATTAGCAATGCAGCACCCTTTCAGTGTCCAAACAAGGAAGGCAGCCAACCAAGGAAGGCAAGGTCACCTATGCTTCTAGTCACTGTTCCTGACTTTCACTCAGAAAAGCCAAAACTAATAGCCAGAACAGAAAGCCGCCAGTACACGTTTAAGACTGAGCTACCTCAGGGTAGGGCCCTTCACATAGTTTTTGAGTGCCTCCAGAATATCACAGGTCGTGGGTCCAGAATCTGCCATAATACTGGAAATTGGACTAAAACGGACTCCCTTGTAGCGCAGCTCCACACAGTATGGCACCAAAGCTCTGTGACGTACAGCGACCTCAACTGAATAATCTGCTCTGATAGTTCAAAGACCCTTTTTTTTCTGTACAGAGTCAACAATCACTCCTTATCAATGAAATTCAGACTTACGGCCATTACTGAGTGAGGCCATTGCTCTTCATCTCTGCGAGGGCCTAGGCGATGTACCGCTCCACTTTAACACACATGCCTAGATGGGGCTAGGCCCACAGCCTCCGAGAGCCATTTTTTCCATCACCAACCATGCAACATTTCTACTCTGTACTTCGAGGTCATATACCCTCATGCTGCAATATATGCTGTTCCACATTGCAATTCCATCCCGCTGGTGCCCCTCGCGACAGGCGCGGCCTTACCTCTACTGCTTCCCGCACTTATTGAGAGAGGTCGTCTTCCACGCTGTGACCTCTGCTTATCGAGGACCAATGTTTAAAGTTAATTACAGCAGCTTGCAGAGCAAACCTAGCAGGCTGCCGTTGGCCTTCGCAGCCCGTACCCTTTGCCACGATCCCACTCCTCTTATGTCAGAGGCAGGATTGCGGCAGAGGAAATGTTTACTCTGCAGGTGCCGTAATTAACTTTGAAGGTGAGACTAGGGGGAAATCCAAAGGACGCTGAGGGGGAAGCGTTTTACAGGTGAGACTAGGGGAGAATCCAGAGGACGCTGAGGGGGAAGCCAAGGAAGACAGCCGGGCGCTCACCTAAATTAGCCAGGCGGAGCACCCGGCTAAAAGACGCTAGGGAGAACACTGCTGTTTTAAGATATTGCTATTAACCTATAGGTGAACTCATACAAACAACCATCACTATTGAATGACTGTTTCCTGCTGTGTTTCAACTTGGGCCCTGTGCTTTAGTTCTGATGTGTTGCTTCAAATTCCAACTGTCTGTACTGCGCATCAAGAGGTTACATATAAGGGGGCATTTTTTGCTTTGGCCCCCCACATTGTGGAATAGTTTGCCAATGAACTTTGCTTTTGCAAATCGTTTAAAGCTTGTTTTTTTTAATTTGGCATTTGAGCTTTCTTTGCCTGATAGTGAGTAGACATTGAGGATCAGGGCTGTATTGTATAGGTGTGGAATTTAATTTTAATATACGTATTTGGGATTCTTCTAAGGTTGGTTCTGTTTAAGGTCTGTTCTTTCTTGAAATGAAGTTTCTTTTTCTTTAAAAAAAATTTTATTTAATTGGAATTGTACACTGCCGGGATTGCTATGTGCATTAGGTGGTATATAAAATTGTAAACTGTATTAATGATCTGGTATCAGGGAAGGAGAGGTCACTGTTTTGATTCACAAATCACTACAGTGTAAAATGGATTTATTATTATTACATTATTACATTAGTGATTTCTATTCCGCCATTACCTTGAGGTTCAAGTTAGTAGATAGGGACTCAGATGGTAGGTTTCTTCTGTTAAAGCTCTGGGGTTTTAGGGAAAGAATTAATATTACTGGTATGATTTGGATAGATTTAGACCTACCTCCATTTTATTGTGCTTAGAGGGGTTGGAGATTTTCCACATCTCTTTATGGTGACCCATATTTTATTAACTATTTTCTCAAAAAATTGGACGCTATTGTATGACATAATGCTCAACATGTGCATCAGCCTATTTTGTTTTGGTCCACGGCCAAGGCTGTGTTATGTGGTGACATTATAGCATATACTAGTACGCAAAATAAATGCATCACAGCATGTATTTTAAATCTGGAATCCACAACTTCAATTGGCTAACCATAAAGTTAGCCAATTCCGTTCCTCTACTAATCAGGAGACTTTGCATGCTACTCGGGTGGTGTTGAACTCCCTCATTCTTGAATGTACCACCTGGATGTTGTTATACTGTAAAGTTAAACTTCATAGATTTGGCAATAAAACAGGCAAGTTGCTAGCTTAGGTGGGTAAAACATGAGGAGAGTCTCGAGCAGTCGCAGCTTCTTCAAAATCACAAGAACTTACTACCCACCATGCAGAGATAGTGAGCCTATTTGTAAATTATTTTCAATCACTTTATTCTGTGGAGACGTCCTCGGATTGTATAGGCCATCTTAACTTATTTAGGACTCTGGTATCCCCAAACTACCTTTGGATGTTCTGCCCAATTTGAATATGCTTTTAACCGTGAAAGAATTGCAGCAAGCTATTGGATTTTTGAAATTAGGTTCTGCTCCAGGGCCAAATGGCTTTTCTGGCAAATTTTATAGACATCTATAGGTCTCTCTCTGGGGATCCTTACTTGAATATTGCAATGAGGTTATATGAGGATATTCTTTTTCTCCCATGATAATCTGGCTTTGATTACTCTATTGCTCAAGTCAAAACTACTTGCAGACTTGGTAACGTCATATTGTCCAATTTCTATATTGAACGTGGATATCAAATTGTTGTCTGGTATTCTTGCGCCCAGGCTGGCTGCTATACTGCCCCATCAAGTGAGACAAGAACAAATGAGGTTTGTTAAGGGAAGGCAGTTGGGTTTTAATGTGTATAAAAGTTGCTTTTGGCAGTGGCTTGTTGCCAAAGTAATCGGATGCCTTCCTTAGTTGTCAGCCTGGACACTGAAAAGGCTTTTGACAAGGATAACTAGACCTTTAGTAGGATTTTTCTGCTTTTTTTTTTTCCAGGTGTAAGAACTTCTGCAACCACAGCATGGCTAGGAAATATTGTCACCAAAACTGCTGCTCAGGTTACAGCTTCTGTCTATATAGACAGAAAATGTTACCCAGGCATATGGAATGGTTCCATGTGCAAGCTGTCTTCAGCTTGAATCCCTCATGAAGGAAGTAAAGGGAACTGAGAGAGGAGGTGGCAAGACCGAGAAGCATCCGTGAGAATGAGAGGTACATTGATGAAATGGTTCATGAGGCATCAAAGAGTTTAGGCAGTGGGGAAGAATAGGCTCTGCTGAGGGAATAAAGCTGGACTCAGATTACGAAACCCTATAAGATTGACACTGTGACTTCATCTGTCCTTGAACTGAAGAACCAGTATGCTGCCCTGAAAGTGGAGGAGATGAGAACATCCTAGGGAGAGGAAGGACCAAAGCTTGACATCCCAAGAATTGCTGGATCCATGACCACTAGACGGCATAAGGTAGTGGTGGTTGGCGATTGTCTTTTGAGGGGTACAGAAGTGTCCATCTGCAGACCAGACATTATGTCCCATGAGGTATACTGTGTGCCTGGAGCCAAAATCCAAGATGTTATGGAGAGATTGCCAAGACTTATCAAGCCTGATGACTTATCTGATGCTGCTTATCTACGTTGGCACTATTGATACTGCCTGGTACTCCTGCAAATGTATAAATAGTGGCTTTGGGAGAGAAGGTGAAGCAGTCAGGTGGTATTCTCGTCTATCCTCCCTGTCGAGGGTAAGGGCCAGGCCAGAGAAGCACAAATCCTGGAGATGAATACGTGGCTAGGTGGATGGTGGTGTTGAGCATTTTGGCTTCCTGGACCATAGGATAATTTTCCAAGAGCTGCTGAGCAGGGATGGTATCCATATCAAAGAAGAGAAGAAGTGTCCTCATCAACAGGCTGGATAATTACATTACATTAGTGATTTCTATTCCGCCTTTACCTTGCGGTTCAAGGCGGATTACATAAGAATTGTTATGATATTAAAAAGTACATATTGATAAGATATTAAGAAGTACTTAAGGAATAGTTTGAACATTTTCTAATTTGATAAGGAATAGTTGGTAATGCAGGAGGAGTTTGGAACATTATTGATTGTGTTATATTGGTTTTATGTATTTTTGAAGAGTAGGGTTTTTGTTTCTTTTTTGAAGGTTTTTTAGTCTGTAGTCGAAGTCAGCAGATTGGTGAGTTGTCGGTCCAGTTTCGCTGCTCTGGTGGCCAGTAGGTTGTCATA